>NC_135238.1:97187598-97491127 GCF_051348905.1 Ranitomeya variabilis | reverse complement strand
TTGTGGAAAGCAGTCTCTGTATTATGGCGTGAGGATATCGTGGAGATTTTGTGAATGTCTTGGCTGAGAGGTTTCTTTTGGGGGGAGGTGCTAATTGCTGGACTTGGTGGCAATTAAAGAGAAAATGGATGGGAGAATTTGAGTAGGATGAGAAATTAGTTTTTAAGGGAACAGAGGCAAGTGAAAATTAGATCATGTGTGTGACCATTTTTGTGAGTGGCTGTAGAGGATCACTGCGAGTGAATGAAATGATGAAGCAGAAGTGGAGGCATGTTGAAATTGCCTGTGATGATGGGGCCTGGGGGTTGGTATATAGCAGGCACTTGGAGGTTGGAGAAAGAGTAGATATCTACAATGTGTATTTCGATAGAAGGGAGGTTAGAGGCCGTTAGCTTGAAAGAACAGTTGTTGGACAAGAGAATACCAACTCTACCATGTTTGTTGCTAGGACAAGGATTGTGTGTGAAGTACGGTAAATGTGTGAAGTAAATGGTAATAACTACAGTCACAATAACCTGCACTAGATATATATAGAGTATATAGTTTCTAGATTAGAATATTGTAACTAATCGGCCTCCCTCTTAACAAACTCTTCCCTCTCCAATCTGTCCTGAATGCTGCAGCCAGGATCATATTCCTCACCAGTCGTTATACCGATGCCTCTACCTTGTGCCAGTCATTACACTGGCTACCCATCCACTCCAGAATCCAGTACAAACTTATTACCTCATCCACAAAGCCCTCCATGTCTCAGCACCACCCTACATCTCCTCCCTGGTCTCAGCCTACCACCCTACCCGTGCCCTCCATTCTGCTAATGACCTGAGGTTAACATCCTCAATAATCAGAACCTCACAATCCCATCTCCAAGACTTTTCATGTGCTGCGCCAATTCTTTGGAATGCACTACCCAGGTTAATACGATTAATCCCCAATCCCCACAGTTTTAAGCGTGCCCTAAAACCGCATTTGTTCAGACTGGCCTACCGCCTCAACGCATTAACCTAACTATCCCTGTGTGGCCCATTCAAAAAACTTAAACCATGAGTTCCTCGCATCATGTTCTCGCAGGGGACGATAATGCAGCAAGAGGGGGCAGCGCCCAGCGCGCACAGGCCCGGAGCGATGGCTGTGCTGCGTCTAATTAGTACATAGAAAAATTCCAATATGCATTATTGGTGGTACATATGGTCTACCCAGAAAATGGCAACATATATCAATATATCTTTGTGCCACCCATGCATGGACAACAGGATAACTGCAAAAACATAAGTAAAATACCAAAAGAAACTAACATGCAGTCATGGAATCCAAAACCAATAACATTTTATTCTTCATAGACATAGTAAAAAACCAGACAGACAGTATACAGCAGGGCTAAAAGATGACAATGAATGCCATCGCAGCATGTAAAAAGCCCAAGGTACGGCAATCCCCACTACCAATCAACATACAGCTCATAGGTGATTTATAAAGTGCAGCGTGCAATAGCTATCAGTGGTACTGAAAGCCCCCAGTAAACAAGTAATGCAGCCAATATCATTATCTCTATCACATAGGCAGCACACAGTACTATGGCTATAAACATATATAAACAAATGTAAACGTGCACATCACCTGATGATGACAAATGTTGACTAGCGCAGGGACACCAATCCACCCCGACGCGCGTTTCGGTTAGGATACCTTCCTCAGGGGGTGCGTAATCATAGATGGGCAAAAAGGAAATATATATAGAGAAGGAGGACCCGCCATCAGTGCGGCGCGGCCCCGTGCTGAGACACTTCCGCCCAACACAGTGCACCTGAGCAACCGATGACCGGAAACACGTGGGGCCCCACGTAATCCGGAAGTATGTGCACGGTCACTGGGAATGGGGCGGCGCATGCGCAGCAATATATTGGTGTGACACAACCATCTTAACTGAGGGCAAGAAAGTGGGCAACACAGCCGAAGATATATCTACACAAGGTGGAGGTGTGTGAAACTACACTGTAAAAGGCACAAAATTCAAGATCGTATATGCCAGACAAATATACATGATGTAAATATCTCAAATGTTACATACATAGATCTAAGAGTAAAAACCTAACCACAACTATGAAAGGCCATCCCAAGCATAGAATTCTAGTATAGTAAATAGTCTAGTCAATAATCACCTAGTGGTATACATTATATGCATAGGCAGACACCAGATGTAGTAAGCAGTCATGTGGTATAATAACGCTTATAACTCGTGATAAGCACTCATTGGATCACCTAAGTAGTACCAGGGCAGAATATTTATACCAAAATACAGTATGTATAATATATTTAATATCTCTGGTGATAATCCATCCACTTCTGACTTCATGCTTCAAAATCTTGCCAAATTCAAGTGAAGAACACCCAATTCAATAAACCAATGTGTCGATCCTAAATAACAGAAAAAAGAATTAAAAACAAATAAAAAACAAACATAATGCGGAAAAGCAAACAATACACAGCAGTGTGATGACTAAAGAAAGGGGGCATAGCTTATGTTCTCATTTAAGCCCAACGGATGTACTGTATTAAGAGACCAGATCCATCGCGTCTCAAATTGGCCCAAACGTTTCAAGAGATTCCCACCACGGATATTGACATTGAGCATGTCAATACCACGTACCCTAAAAAGGGAACTATCACTATGATGTGAGATCAGGAAATGCCTCGCGATTGTTCTTAGTAAAGATGCATCCTTTTGATTAGTAGCTGCCTCAATCCCCAGAACATGCTCCCTCACCCTTACTTTTAATTGCCTTGTTGTTATCCCAACGTAGATCAGTCCACAAGGACATGTAGCGTAGTAAATAACATGTCTGGAAGTGCAAGTAATGCGCTTCCTGATAGTGTATTCCCTTGAGCCACTTGAGTTGGTAAATGTACCACATCTGTCCACATTTGGACATGCGACACAACGGCCGCATGGGGTGGAGCCCCCCAGAACTGGTATGTCATCAAGGAATGTCCTTGATCCTTGTCCTACATAATGGCTCTTTGTTAGGAGATCTCTTAGATTTTTTGCCCGTCTGAAAGTCAATAGGGGTCTTTTGGGAAGGAATTTGCTGATAATAGGATCAGTTTGAAGAATAGGCCAGGCTTTAGTGAGTGCTAATCTCACTCTATCCGCCTGGGGATGAAGCGTAGTGATGAACCTAGGTTGATCCCCACCTTTACCTATTCCATCTCCTTGGGGTTTGTATAGCAGACGGTTGCGGGTTGAATATTTAGCCCTATGATAGGCTTTTTTGACAATCCGTCTGCTATACCCTCGTTCAATAAAACGTGCCGTTAATTCAACGGAGCGCTTTTCAAAATCAATATCCGTTGATCATATCCTTCGGAGGCGGAGGAACTGTCCAACAGGTATCGACGAAATCATATGGCGTGGGTGGCATGAAGAGGCATGTAGCACCATATTTGTTGACGTTGCTTTACGGAAAATGTCCGTGTGGACATTCCCCGCCTCATCCATACCAACCATAACATCCAAAAAACTAATTTTGGACTTGTCCCACTCACAGGTAAGGCTAATGTTAAGATCATTGCTGTTGAGATGATCGACGAGCTGCCCAAGGTCGACGGCCCCACCCTGCCAGACAAAAAGGATGTCATCGATGTACCGCATCCAAAAGGGGTTACGGTCCATTGATGACAGCCTGTCCGACAGGAAGAGGTCCCTCTCCCACAGCCCCAGGAACAGGATAGCATAGGCCGGCGCAAAGGCTGCACCCATGGCTGTTCCCTGGAGCTGTAGGTAGAAGGACCCCTTAAACACAAAGATAGTGTGTGTGAGGGTGAACTCCAGTAGTTCCAGCAGGAGTCCCCTAAGTCCAACTGATAACGTAGATGTCTCAAGAAAAAATTTCACTGCGGCAATGCCATCCTTATGTCTAATATTTGTGTATATGGACTCCACATCTGCTCAAACCAGTAGAAACTCACCCTCAAAGTGGAGGCCATCGACCCTGCGAAGCAGCTCACCAGTATCCCTGAGATACGAGGGAAGGGCCGTAACCAGGGGCTGGAGGTGGAAATCTATCCAAGAATTAACATGCTCAAGGTAGTTTCCCCTCCCTGGTACAATAGGTCGACCGGGTGGTGACTTCAGGTCCTTGTGTATTTTCAGAAGGAGATAAAAAGTGGCTATAGTGGGGTCATTAACAAGGAGGGAAGAAGCAAGCTCCTTAGTAATAACATCACCCTCCAAGGCTTCTTTGACAATAGACACCAACTGACCAGAGTATGCACTCAAAGGATTATACGTCAGCTTTTTATAACAGATGGAATTGTTTAGTTAGCGAAAAGCCTCCTTTTCATATAACCCCACCGGCCAAAGAACAACATTCCCTCCTTTATCAGCAGGTTTTACTACTATATCAGGTGCACTGTGTTGGGCAGAAGTGTCTCAGCGCGGGGCCGTGCCGCACTGATGGCGGGTCCTCCTTCTCTATATATATTTCCTTTTTGTCCATCTATGATTACGCGCCCCCTGAGGAAGGTATCCTAACCGAAACGCGCGTCGGGGTGGATTGGTGTCCCTGCGCTAGTCAACATTTGTCATCATCAGGTGATGTGCACGTTTACATTTGTTTATATATGTTTATAGCCATAGTACTGTGTGCTGTCTATGTGATAGAGATAATGATATTGGCTGCATTACTTGTTTACTGGGGGCTTTCAGCTATTGCTGATAGCTATTGCACGCTGCACTTTATAAATCACCTATGAGCTGTATGTTGATTGGTAGTGGGGATTGCCGTACCTTGGGCTTTTTACATGCTGCGATGGCATTCATTGTCATCTTTTAGCCCTGCTGTATACTGTCTGTCTGGTTTTTTACTATGTCTATGAAGAATAAAATGTTATTGGTTTTGTATTCCATGACTGCGTGTTAGTTTCTTTTGGTATTTTGCGT
This sequence comes from Ranitomeya variabilis, assembly GCF_051348905.1. NCBI lineage: Eukaryota > Metazoa > Chordata > Amphibia > Anura > Dendrobatidae > Ranitomeya > Ranitomeya variabilis. Next base: position 97,486,188 of record NC_135238.1, on the reverse strand, counting down.
CTAATTAGGAAGGAAAGTCCTGCCCCCGACGATTTCAGGGTATGTGGGGGCACATTTTATAAGTGGTTATTTCAGCCTGTGCAGGCGTTTGTAACTAAAAAGCCACCTTGTCAGAATGCAGCATTAGTGCTGCACAAGATGGCTCTTTTAGTTACAAACGCCTGAGGGGGTGACAGGTTCCCTTTAAGGATGGATGTGAGGGTAGAGTACTGGAGGAGAAGTCACAGAGAATGAAGTTGCAAAAGTTTAGGTTGCATTTTAGGGCTAGTTTATGCTTTTTGTTGCCTCAAAGTTGAATAAACAGATAATTTAAGATATTTTTTGAGCTATATACAAAAAAGTAATAAGTTCTGGAACATGTGGGCTGAAAGATAAAATACAATTGTGAGACTGAGGAAAGTGTGGAGCCATTAACCCATTATCTACCAATGTCCTTTTTTTGGGACGCCTAATCTTTTGCTTCTAGCAACTAAGATTTTATAATTTTTATAATTAGGTCCAATTTTTTGTGTTGTGTTTGTAAAATGAATGTTTTCAAAATAGGAAATCATGTCATTGTCATTTTTAACTGAATATTGGGATGCCCTTTTCTGAAAAATCCATAAAATGAAAATTTCTAATTTGGCAAGTAATGGGTTAACTGTGATGACAGTTCTGTTTGGAGGACTTGAGCAGGTAGAGAGAACTGTGATTAATTCAGTTCTCTTCTTGCTGAGTTTTAGAATGAGAAGAATATCGGGAAATGTCTAACACTTTGAAAATCTAAATAACAGTGACATTACATCAGGACCATTTGAGATCGTTCAGCATTAAAGGAGTATTACAATTCATGTATTATGAGCTGCCCTAGGCCAAATGTATAGAGAGTAAGAGCATGCATCCCAGGAATGAGCAAGAGGGATGCTAATAGAGAGAACTATAAAGGAAGGTTGTGTGTAGGTGAGAGAATTAAAATTTATGGTTATCTACTATATAATTGTCTAAGGGTCACTTCCGTCTGTCTGTCCTTCTGTCTGTCGCGGTTATTCTTTCGCTGATTGGTCTCGCCAGCTGCCTGTCATGGCTGCCGTGACCAATCAGCGACGCGCACAGTCCGGAAGAAAATGGCCGCTCCTTGCTCCCTGCACTCACTGCCCGGCGCCCGCAAACACCCCTCCGCTCACCGCTCACACAGAGTTAATGCCGGCGGTAAAGGACCGCGTTATGCCACGGGTAACGCACTCCGTTACCGCTGCTATTAACCCTGTGTGACCAAGTTTTTTACTATTGACACAGCCTATGCAGCGCCAATAGTAAAAACATCTGTTAAAAGTAATAATAAAAAAAAATGATTATATACTCACCTACGCCGCCTTTCCCGCTCCTCGCGATGCAACCGGCACGTTCCGTTGGCACGTATGGTCTGGCAGAAGGACCTGCCATGACGTCACGGTCATGTAACCGCGACGTCATCGCAAGTCCTACGCGCCTGCGCGGAAAGGACCTGCCGTGACGTCACGGTCATGTGACCTCGACGTCATCACAGGCCTTGCGTGCCTGCGCGAGCAGGACCTGCCATGACGTCACGGTCATGTGACCGCGACGTCATCACAGGCCCTGCGCGAGCAGGCTGGGACCGGAAGACGACAGGCGACAGAACTACAAGTATGGTGAGTATGTTAGAACTACAAGGGGCCCTCGGATCGGAAGGTGAGTATGTTTATTTTTTAACCTGTGACATACGTGGCTGGGCAATATACTATGTGGCTGGGCAATATACTACGTGGCTCTGTGCTGTATACTACATCACTGTGCAATATACTGCTTGGCTCTGTGCAATATACTACATCACTGGGCAATATACTACGTCACTGGGCAATATACTACATGGCTGGGCTATATACTACGTGACTGGCCAATATGCTACGTGGCTCTGTGCTGTATACTACGTCACTGGGCAATATACTACATCGCTGGGCAATATACTACGTGGTTGGGCAATATACTACGTGGCTGGGCAGTATACTACGTCACTGGGCAATATACTACATCACTGGGCAATATACTACGTCACTGGGCAATATACTACGTGGCTGGGCAATATACTACGTGGCTGGGCAATATACTACGTCACTGGGCAATATACTACGTGGCTGACCAATATACTACGTGGGCTGTGCTATATACTACGTGGACATGCATATTCTAGAATACCCGATGCGTTAGAATCGGGCCACCATCTAGTTGAGATATAAGAAGATACAGGAGAGAGCAAAGATTGTGATGTCAGAGAACGACAGGATTTAAAATCCATATAGAACCACAGCACTTATGTTCATCAGATACCTTTGTTCATAGTTCATTTATTAATCCAACAGTTGCATACTGTGGTAGATCGGCTCACTCAGCTGTACACAAAGGTAGACATGGGAACTGTCTCTTTAAGTCTTTCACTGGTTTATTATACATGCGGCATAAACCATGGAGAAGTAAAAATAAACATTGCCCTTTGGGCAACACAGGAAAACAAAACAATGTGGTCACACAAAGCACAGTCCTTGTAGTAGTGAGGATCCGCCCACTTCAGGTTAGCCAAACACACGGTTCATTTTACCATGAACATCTATCTGGAGTTAGCCTCTCCATACACTCTGATATCTGAATGACTCAGAAGGCCGACTATTTAAACCCCAGACCACACCTTGGGCTGGAGATAAGCTGGACAACCTTCCACCCTCTCAATAGTTGTCCACAAAAACCCAGGCCTTAAAATGGTCGATTAACCTCTTTCAACACTTAGTGTGCTGGAGCAAACATCTGGGTTTCAAATAACTGAAGCTAATGGCCTCCGTGAAACGTTTTTCCCCTCCAGAAATTTGCCAGTGACTTTGTCACAATATATATACTTATGTCCAGTGAATTGTTACAAAATACTTGAAAAACAAACAGAACACTTGAAAGCATCAGTGTCCTCCTGGACCTTTGAATTCGAAATCCAACTAAACTTAGTTATCAACGTCATATAGTAGAAATTAAGATGGGTTCTACTCACAAAGACAAGACAAATACATTAGGATAGAGACGGTATTCACTTGTATGTTGTACAATATCTGAGAGAGCTCAAATGTAACATATCCAAAAGTAGATTAGTATTCACCACAAAGTATGATAAAACACCTCTTTATTTTCTTCGCATGGTTGAAAAGTATACAAAAAGAATAATATTTAGCAGGTCAATAGCTTACGGCCGTTTAATGTACTAATCACATTTTCAAGGTAGATTGGGAAATGGCAACACTACCTTTTTAAATCCCTCCTGCTCTTTTGTTACATCTAAATTCAATAAAAACAAGTAGTTTAACCCCTTCCCGACATATGGCATACTGTTGAGTCATATTTCAGGTTCCTGACTTTGATACAGGCTTGTAAGCCGAGCCCACATCTTTCCCGGCAGATGATGGCTGAATTATTCAGTCATCATCTGCATTTAACATGCACCAGCTATGAGTTGCGTCATTCTATGCCCCCATAGGCACGCCCATCTTCTGAAGACCCCTGTCTCTGTCATTACGATATTCCTGTGAAAGCCAGCCTGTAGCTGGCATTCATTGGAGACTGTGATTTCTGCTATACACAGCAGTGCTGTAGCACTGCTGTGTATAGTATAAGCATATGCTAAGGGGATTAAGAAATACAGGAAAAAAAGTGAAAAAGAATATTTTAAAGATATAAAAAAAAAGATAAAAGTTCAAAAGGAGGATCATAAAGCTAAAGCGATTTAAAAAGACTCACATATTTTGTATTGGTGCATTCATAGAAGTCAGATCTATCAAAATATATAATAAATTATTATGGCCGATAAACGGCATAACGAGAAATAGAAATATAAAAAAGCCAGAATTACATTTTTTTTAACCACCGCAACATTGTAATAATGTGCAATAATAGGCGATCAAAACATCATATCTACCCCAGAATGGTATCACTGAGAAAGTTAGCTCAGGGCGCAAAAAGTAAGCCATCATACAGCCCCATATCCCAAAAAATTGAAAATGTTACAGGTCTTGGAAAAATGGTGACACAGGCAAAATTGTATTTATTTAATTTATTTTTTACAAATTTCCAACCTTTTTTCACCACTTAATTAAAAAAAAAAAACTGTACATTAGGGTGTTTCATTTTTCCAAAGATATGATTTTCACATGACTTTGCTTGAATCATTGGTCTAAGTCATCTAAAAGATCCATGTAAAAAAATTTATCAAAATCGATTAATATTTAGGGGTTGCACACGTTGATCACTTTTATCCGAAAGTACTGAAATTCATGAAAATGTGTCATCGACATCACACTAATGTGTATGTTGTGTTTCTATTGTGTTTTGCAGGTAGTCAAACTGAAAATGAGTACTAGAAAGGGAATTTGGTTACTTGAACAGGTGCCTGGTGGTGAATTTTTGGGAGCTCGACTCCCTTCCATGGAACAAGTGCTTTTAGTTTTTATTTACCATCACAAGGAAATGAAAGAAACACTCTCGTGTGCTGCTAAATCCACAAGTATTAAACTACAGGAAGTGTCGAAGAAAGCAAGTATCCCTGTTATGACAGAGGAGAATATCCGAACTCGTATACACAAGTTATACAAGGAATATCAACATCTGGGTAAAGAGAAATCAAGAAACACTGACAAAGCAAATATGAAGCTGCAGATTTGGAAAGGTGATCTTGTTGAGCTATGTGATATTGCCAGGCAAAATGTGATGTCCATGAATAGCGTACTAGAAGATGATAAAGCATTCCTTATGTCACAAAGAGAGGATCGTATGAGTTCATCAATGAGTGGTGTAGATAAGGTTCTTGCCTCACAACTTAAAATGAAGAAAATAAATACAGAAAAAAAGGAGGCATACAAGATGAAACATTATAAAGAAATCGCCAAAATGCACAAGACAGTTATAGTGGAACACTCAGTCTCATCTCCATCATCATCAATTCATGAAGAGGATGAATTTTCTGCACCACCAGTGAAACAATCTTATTCAGGTCGTAGATTAAAACCTCTTGATCACACACTCACGGCTACATGGGATCGAGAACAACTCTCCATTCGACAAGCAAGTACTTCATTTATTGCAACTGCAAAAAGTCTTGGTCACGATGTTTCATGCATTTCCATATCTCCATCTACCATTTTCCGAGCTCGGGCAATTAACAAGACAAATGGCTGAGAACATGGAAAAGTCACTGTTTGAAAATCCTCCTCATTTAGTCTTACATTGGGATAGTAAATTGTTGCCCTCGGTTGCCTGTGGGAGTGTCAAAACTCTAGAAGATAGAGTTGCTGTTCTTGTAACTGGAAAAGATTTTGAGCATTTGCTTGGCGTACCTGTTGCCCAGAAAGGTACTGGTGAGCTAATAGCTGAAGTTGTTATTCAGGAGGTGGACCGATTCGCGCTATATGACCATATCATTGGTATATCTTTCGATACAACTGCATCTAATACAGGAATGATCCAAGGAGCATGTATCAGAATTGAAATTGAATTTGGGCGACCATTGTTGTAGTTGGCTTGCCGCCACCACACCCACGAATTAATCTTGAAAGGAGTGTTTGGTAACTGTTGTAACATACCATCAAGTGGTCCTGACATCCAGGTTTTCCGAAAGTTCCAAAATCAGTGGAATTCAGTTGATAAGAAGTCCTATTTCACGATGTTAGATGAAGAAAATCCCATTCAAGGTTTTCTAGAACAACATGTGAAAATGGTGGACTACCTCAACAATGTCTTGAAAGATGGTAGTCATCCAAGAGAAGATTACAAAGAGCTATTACAACTATCACTTCTATATCTTGGAGGTTGGGATGAAAACGATTTCGAATTCAGGGTTCCAGGGGCTCTGACTGCAGCAAGGTGGATGGGAAAGGCCATATATGTACTCAAAATTGTGCTATTCACTAAACAATTGCATATTTCTAATACCGAATTGAAAGGAATAAGAAAAGTAGCGCGTTTTGTCTGTCTAATATATGTCCGCTTTTGACACGAGGCAGTTGTAGGTTGATGGGCTCCAAAGAATGATTTGGAGATGCTACAGCTTTTGCAATATTATCCAGATAAAGATGTCAGAGAAAGTGCCCTCACAGTGGCTAAGAGACACATTTGGTATCTGTCAGAAACTAACAAAGGATTGGCATTTTTGGATGAACGTATCGTCAGGCTGAGAAGGATAAGATTTTTGAAAATTTAAGAATGAAACCTGCAAAGAAAGAGGAGCTGAAACAGTTGGAAGGTAAAAAACTAGTTTTTGAAGGAAAAGACCTCAGCGATTTTGTTACAAGTAAAACAAAAGACATTCTTTGAATTGTTTGGGATCCATGACGTAGAAGAATATTGCAGTGATACACTAAGAAGCTCCGTCTATGTTCTTAAGGTGGTGAGTGACACCGCGGAAAGGGACATTGCTCTGATAAAGAATTTTAATAATTCAATCAGAGATGAACAACAGAAACAGTTCTTGTTTAGAGTTGTCGAGTATCATAGAAAAGCCGTCACCAAGCGAACAAAAGAAGGAGTTGCATCTTTCACAGCACATTAGTGTAAATCATTTAATACGTATGATATTGCCTATCAATGTTACTGTTTATTGTCACTATTATTCTAAGTTTTTAATTGTTTGAATTTCTAATAAAAAATATTTAACATTGAAAATCTGTTTTTTTGCGTACTTTTATTAAACTGATAAAAGTGTGCAACCTCTAAATATTGTTCGATCGACTTGAAATTTGGCATATATACTTTTTACATTAGTGAGACTCGGGGCGTAAGCAAAGTCTGCAAAAATTTGACATTTTAATTTTTGCCATACAAAATGAAACACCCTACTGTACATCTTTTGTATCTGAGTACTCATATTGGACTAGCAGAAATATTGCAAATTTTTAAAAAAATGTAGGATTGCTCTTTTTTTGCAATTTTGATGCACTTGGATTTTTTTTCCCGCTCTCCAGTACATCACATGATAAAATTAATGACGTCATTCAAAAGTACAATTTGTCCTTCCAAAAACAAGCCCTCGTTCAGCTATGTGGATGGAAAAAATAATGTTATGGTTCTTGGAAAAAGGGGAGCAAAAAAGCTAAACCGATAAAGCGGAAATTGGCTGCAGGGTGAAGGGGTTAATTACATTAATTAAAAACCACATAACCATATGAAAGGTAATATTGTGAGAATGATGAGAATTAATTTTGGTCAATAACTCATATAAATTCACATCACAATAATTGTTTATGCCTGTCTCCACCAGAAACTGGCACATAAATACATTTTATACCAGAAAATGTGAGACATGATGAATCTCCATTTTGTTTTCCCTTAACAGGATTAGTTAGGCGTGCTTAAACACCAGTTTTAACAGTTCTGTCCTCAAGAAACTTTGGATTAGGATTTGAACTAAACAGAGTTATCAAGTGTGTTCTAAGCAGAAGGCAGGTCTAAAAGGAGTAAGGCTGCCGTCACACTAGCAGTATTTTACATCAGTATTTGTAAGCCAAAACCAGGAGTGGGTGATAAATACAGAAGTGGTGCATATGTTTCTATTATAGTTTTCCTCTAATTGTTCCACTCCTGGTTTTGGCTTACAAATACTGAGGTAAAATACTGACCAAATACTGCTAGTGTGACGGCAGCCTAAGGGTTAATGTGTAACTTTTGTAGTTAACAGATAGTTTGCTTTGACTTTGGGTCAGGTAGCATCAGTGGGATGGAAGGACTGAAAGCAAGATTTTACGTAGCCAAAAAATAAAAACTAGATAAAGGTAAAGCATGGTAGAGTGTCCATTTTCTTTGAGAAAAGTTTGGAAAAGCTGACAACAGTCAAAAACACACAGCTTTGACAGAGTACTTGGAATTTCAGAGGAATAGCAAAGGTGTTGGTTCAGGTTTTTTAGTTTGTGTTTTTTTAATATAACAAAACTTTAGGAAAGTGAGAGGTCTAGTGACAGCTACCTGAAAACATATGCTGTGACTTAATGATCAATATTTTATGAAGTAGATGTATAAAAACTAGGTCAAAGAAAAACTAAGGCAATTGTCCATCAATCAATCAGAAAGTTTCTTTCAACTTCCAACAGAGGTGAGTGTTGAAATCTAAGTGGGCTGGACATCTATTCCAGTGTTCTTTGCACTCATTTGTTTAGCATTTTTCTCTTTGTTATTCCTAAGGGTATGTGCACACGTCCAGATTTCTTGCAGAAATTTCCTGAAGAAAACCGGAAATTTTCTGCAAGAAATCCGCATTTTTTTTTTCCATTTTTTCCGCGGTTTTTTTAGCATTCTGCAAGCGTAATTAGCTTGCAGAATGCTAAAGTTTGCTTATGCAGCATCTATAGTAAAAGCTAGAATGTTTAAAAATAATGAAAAAAATGGTTATACTCACCCTCTGCAGACAGCCAATCTCCTCAGCGACGTCCGTTCCTATAGATGCCGGTGTGGTTCAGGACCTTCGATGACGTCGCGGCTTGTGATTGGTCGCGTGAGTCACATGAGCGGTCACGCGACCAATCACAAGACAGCGACGTCATCACAGGTCCTGAACCACACCATCTATAGGAACGGAAGAGAAAGCATGCACTGGAGAGGCGGGAACACTTCGGGGGCCATCAGAGGGTGAGTATATCACTATTTTTTATTTTAATTCTTTTTTTTTTACCAATTATATGGTGCCCAGTCCGTGGAGGAGAGTCTCTTCTCCTCCACCCTGGGTACCAACCGCACATAATCTGCTTACTTCCCGCATGGTGGGCATAGCCCCGTGCGGGAAGTAAGCAGATCAATGCACTCCTAGGTGTGCGGAATCCCCGCAATTCCGCATTTTTAATGAACATGTTGCTTTTTTTTCCACAATGCGATTTTTTCGCGGAAAAAAATGCAACATTTGCACAAAAAATGTGGAATACCCTGTAAATAATAGGAGGCATATGTAAGCGTTTTTTTCGCATTTTTATCACGTTTTATAGCGAAAAAACACGAAAAAACCGCGAAAAATCCTGAACGTGTGCACATGCACTTGCTAACATTTTATTCAAATCATTTTTAATTATCTGCTAATAAATTTTTTTGCAGGTCTCATATATTAGTTCATGCTTGCTTTTTACTGTTATTATAAAATGAGCAAGCGTGGTACACAGTCTTGATGTTTAATTTGCAAATAGGTATAATAGAGTTACAATAACATAGACTCATGTCTCCCTTTTTTTTCATTTTACCAGATATTGGCGGCAGTGCCATATGAATGGCGTGGTATCAATCTACTTATTTGTTCTAGCATGCGTATTGTGTTTATTCCACTTTTTATTATGTGTGTGTATCCAAGTGGAAAACCTACCTTCAGTCACCCTGCCTGGCCATGCATCTTTTCTCTGCTAATGGGCATCACAAATGGATATTTTGGCAGTGTTCCTATGATTCTTGCATCAGGGCTAGTTGTACCAGAGCAACGAGAGCTGGCAGGTATGATCTTGAGTTGTTATTCAATTATTATGTAATGTAAATTGATTAATATGAATATTTTATCATTACACTCCAAACAGCTATAATATTAAAACAACAGATGAAGTGAATAGCATTAACTAACTTGTAACAATGACACCTCTCAAGGGGTGGGGTATAATAGTCAATTGCTATTACCCTGTTGTGTCCAGAATTGACTTCCTTCTTGTTAAGTCCATATATATATATATATATATATATATTTGTGCCTTTATTTTATGGATGCCTCCTGGCTTCTCTGCAGGACTTCTCTGTCACTCCCATACTTCAAAACAATGATAAGGTGTGCACCTCTTTCCCTCTTTTTTTAATAATGATTTTATGAGCTCCCTTGTCACTGTGCAATATTCTTTTCAATGCACAGTGACAGTGCACTCCGTTGCCTACTCTAATGAGAAGAGACGAGCTGGTAATAGAGTGCACCGTCAGTGGGGGGGAGGGTCTAGACTCTGCTCTCCTTGCTTTTCACGGTCTCTTCTTACAGTTCACACTGAGAGTGAGCTCTTTTGCAGGCTCACCACTTCTCAGTAAACCAGGCGAGAGAGAATACTTTCAATGTATATTGAATAGAGTATTGCACAAGGGAGTATTAACAAGGGAGTTCATACTGAGCATACATCAGAATAGACAACTGACACATGCTCAGCAGGGCAGGGAGTAGCCCAGCCCTCAAAACAAACTTTACTGATGATGCTTCATTTCAGGGTGGGGACAGAAACTGCGGCAGTGACCACAGCCTATGGCCCTGATGACATCTCTTTTGAGTATCGCAGCATGCACAGGGAATTCTCAAATGAAATGTCATCAGATTGCGTGTGGTAAAAAAATACATAAAACAGAGAGGGAACGGAAGGATCTTTTTAATTACAGTATGCTAGATAAGTGATTTGATTATTACAATAATTAGATAGACATTTCGAATTTAAATCAATGTTAGTTTTGAACCACCCCTTTAATGACATTGGCTTTATGTTTGGGGATGTTGTCCTGCTTCTGAATAAGTTTTGAGCTAATTTGATAGTATTGCATGATAGAGAAGTCATAAAAGGGATTGTCCAGGTTGAAATAAAAAGATGGTGTTCATAGTTACTGCAGACACAGTCACGAAGCCACTGTACTCCCCATGCAGGTGGACGTTTATGTGATTTGTGTACTTGCAGTCACATGTTGACAAAACTCCTGCATGTCTCTTGGTTAACTTCTATTCAGAGACACTGGATGAGACTAGTCGACATGTGACCGCAGGTATGGTCACGTGACTGCCACCCGCACATTGAATACAGAGAAATTGTGACATCACACACTGTCCTAATTTGGCTGCTTACAGTCACATAGAGTGACTGCAAAATTTTCATTTCAGCCTAGATAACACGTTTAATCCTGACCAATTCTCCAACTTTGCCTGCAGACACTCATTTTCTACCGCTCTCCAGACCTTAGGTATAGAAATTACTTTCTGTGCTTTCTGTTACAGCCATATTTGTATAATCAATAAAGAGCACCTGCTTGCATTTTTCTGCACCCCAGTTCCCCTACCTTTCTGCATGGTTGAGTCACTTGGCCTTGTTTCCATGTTCAAGATATGGCATTTTCGACTCAATTCATCTTTTTTTTTTTAAACAATAATTTTTATTGATTTTTAACATATATATGGAAATATACATTCAAATGTATTTTCTTAGCTTACAAATTCGTAATTTTCAGCTTTTGATTATCATATTACAATTTGTTAGGTCGATATCCAAGAAGTATCGTTTCTCCTTGTGGAGATTGACATGCTAAGCATGCCGAGATGAGGAGACAAAGCCACAATGCTCCTCTGGGAATTATGCTAATTATGCGAATTGTCTCTTCAGAGAGGAAGAGAACTAGAACTCTAGTGCCACCTATTGTAGTAGCAATCCAACAAATCAATGTTGACACTTTAACGAGCCTTGTCACATGACTTACGATAATAGCCAAACCAGAATCTCAGTTTGCAGACACTGTGTTTCGGGGTACTGCCCCTTGTCAGTGCAAAGTGGAGATCTGGTTTGGCTGTGTGAGAGGCGTCTGACCTATATCCAAGAAGTAGTAATAAGAAAATTTGATGTGTATGTACACTAATAAATTGTTGTATGACTTATTTGCAATATATTCCATCCTTGAGTGCGGTGTATTTTCTTATTACTATTACTTGGGACTTTTTGTCCGTTACACCAGCACCGTCTATTGATATAGCATGAGTGCAGACTAATCCCTCCCTGCTATATCCAAGAAGTAACATTTCTCCTTGCGGAGATTGACATGCTAAGCATGCCGAGATGAGGAGACGTAAAGCCGCAATGCTCCTCTGGGAAATATGCTAATTATGCAAATTGTTTGTTAGGTCAAAATACAGAATAAACAACACATAAACTCCCCCCTACCCTCCCTCTTCCCAGACATGCAGGAAATAGTTGTTTATTTCTGGTGTGCACCTCTCCTTTCTTTAAGTAAATCTTCTTCATCTCAGACTGTTATAGAATATTTAGTTTGCTTCCATAATTTATATTAGTTTTTAACCAGTGTCCCTACCACCTGTTCCATCAACATTCAGATCAGCTATTTTCAACTTCCCCAATGTTCACCACTCATGTCCTCCAATATGTACCAACTGGTATGTTCAAAATGTTTCACAATTTACTGAAGTTCTTTGTTTGTATTTAAGAAAAAATCTTTTCCACTCATGAGTGATTTTATACTCTTTTCCTTGTTATGTTCAGCTTCCCGCCATTGTAAGTGAAATAAAGTCTTCATTTGACCTATTATAGCTTTTCAATTTGGAATGGAATCACTCAACCAATCCTTTAACAAGCTTCTTTTGGCTATCGGACAAATTAAGTGGAACATTGGAGTTAATGTTCCCTTCCCTTTTTGTTGTGTGGCTCCATCTCCCTTCCAGTAATGCAAAAGGAATGGTAACAAATGGATGCAACTATATATTCCCAATACCCAAATTTTCCATCATCTGCTTTATGTCTTTCCAGAATTCTTGTAAGTTAGGGCATCCCCATAGTCCATGTAGTAAATCGGACTCTCTAAGTTTACATTTTGGACAATGTACCAGGCGATCTCTCATTGCTCTAGATACTGGTATGTTGAAGGCCAGTATATCTATATGCATAATCCTAAATTGTGTGTCTCTCCAAACTTCACTCAAAATATTTTTCCGTACTGCCTGCCAACCTGCTAGTATTGTTTCCCCAATTTCCTCACCTTCTATTTGTTTAGCGCAGAATCTAAATGTTTGCTCTATGTCCATTTTTCCAAGGATGTCTTTTAAACCTCTGTATATTGTGGATATATTGTGTGTGCCTGCTCAGTCAAATAATAGATTATCCATTGCATTCCTTCTCGTTTCTTCCCTCACATTTATCAAATGTGTAATCTTTCCTTTTATTTGTCCAAATTGTAGGAATTGCTGTTCACTTAGCATGAATTTTGATATTTTCTCCTCCCTACTCAGCCACCTATTTTCTTCTTCATGCAGTAGATTAGCAATTTTATGGATCCCTTTCACCCTCCATTCCTGAAATAGTTTGTTCCCTGCTATTTGTTGCAACACTGGGTTTCCCCATATGGGTATATCTCTCGAGATTTTCCATAATAATTTGAATTTTCTCCTAAGTTCCTTCCATGTGGCTATTGTGTTTCGGTACACTATTGAATTTTTAATTTTTTTGGGCATTAGGCTTGTGGCGTGTGTAATAATGCTACGCTACTAAGTTCCACAGGTATGCGTACGATTTTTCTAAGGCTATATCAGAAAACCAATCTACTATGTGACGGGAAATACATGCTATATTACATCCTGTTATGTCTGGCAAGTTTTCCTCTTGGATGCCATCAGTTTACTCAGTTTTATATGGGGTCTTCGACCTTTCCAGATAAACTTCCTAATAGCTGAATATATTTTAGATTTTTCCCACATCCACATGCTTTAGGAGACCAGGGAGGGTCTGTAATGGATACATGAGTTTTGAGAAACTCATCATTTTTAAAAGGTCAATCTTGTCCAAAAGACTCAAAGGCAAATTTTGCCACCTTTCTAATTCCTGTTGGATTTTGGAGAAAACTGCAGGAAAGTTTAAATAATATATGGACTCTGGTTTTCTACCCAGCTTAATACCCAAATATGTTATATTTGTTTTGGATATCGGAATACCATAGATTTCCTTTTCTACCATACTACTTCTTCCTTTATCTGTTAAGTGGAGAATTTCACATTTGCTTTTATTTAGAGTGAATCCCAAAAACCTACCAACATTTTCCATAAGATCTAGGACCCCTGGCAGATCTCTTGCCACCTCAGCCATGTAGAGTATTATATCATCTGCTAAGCATGAGGCCCTAAGCTTCATGTCCCCTATTGATACTTCATGTTGTTCTATGTATTATCCGTCTTGTCTCTGCACACTCCCCCACTGCTCCCTCTCCATGCCGTAACCTGTATCGTGCCAAGTTGGGTATGTCATGCCACGTTCAATAAAGGATGATTAATAGTTGAAGAAGTCGGGTGAGTGCCGCATTCTTTCTTTATCTTCGTTTACATGTGGACTTTTCACTCTCATTGCGGAGCATCGCCCTAGCTTCAACAGAAGCTGAGTCCGTCCGACCCTTTGAAGAAGGGATTAGCCTCGCAGCTGGATTGTTTTTATGACAGCTCGTTCAGTGCCGACCATGTGTTGTTTTTCTTTCTTGCACTTGTTCTATGTATTACTCCAGGGATTCTAATGCCAGGTCAAATATAAGCAGGGACAAAGGACATCCCTGGCGTGTTCCCTTTTCAAGTGGTAAATTTGCCAATAGATGACCTGGGGTTTGAATTCTTGCTGCGGGGTTAGCATACAGGGCTTTTATAAAATTTCAGAAATTCCCCACCAGCCCAATTTTCTCCCAAACTTGTCCTACCCAATTCCACTTCACATTATCAAAAGCCTTCTCTGCATCTAGTGTAGCCAGAGCCGGCTTACTGCTACTGTTTTCTCTTTTATTTATTACATCTATGGCTAACAGTGTACATCTTATATTTGTGACCGCACTCCTACCTTTCACAAACCCACCTCTGCGGGTGTTATTAATGTTGGGAGTATCTCTGCTAGTCTGTTTGCGATGAGCTTGGATATTTCAGTATCCTGGTTTATCAAGGATATAGGTCTATAGGATGCTGGGTCCTCCACATTTTTCCCTTTCTTTGAGCCACATTAGTGCCCGCCAACAGATTCCCCCCTGTAACAAATCGTTATACCATACAGTTAAATTAGGGGTTATTTGTTGGGTCATGGCTTTTAAAAAATCAGCTGTGAACCCATCCGGTCCAGGTGCTTTTACAACTGACAATCTCCCAATGGTACTCCTCACTTCCTCTGTAATGGCAGCATTCAACATAGTTAACTGTGGCTCTGTGACATTAGGCATGTTAATTTTTTTAGAAAATCTCCACCCCTGTTTGTGTCCTTGTCCTCCTCCAAATATAAATTAGCATAAAGCTCCCGCAGGGTTGAGTTTATTTCCCTGGGATTATCTACCATTAAGCCCTCTCTAGTCTTAAACTTTAATATATTACTCTTTCCCTTCCTACCCTTTGCCAAGTTTGCTAATAGCTTTCCTGCCTTATCTCCATATCTTTTCAACTGAATTTCCGTTTGCATCTTTCTAAATAACTTTTTTTTCCGCCCATATGTCAAAATCTCTTTTGGCCTCCCTCTATTCTTCTCTAGCTTCTGTTATTTTTTGATGTTGAAAGCGCAAGCACTTCTCCCTTAATTTCCTACTAAATTCCTCATATTTAGTGTTTGTTTTTTTAATGTATGCACATACGCTACTAGCTTCCCTCTCAAGACCGCATTTCCTGGTTACCAGTATGTCTGTGGTTTTGAGAGGGAAGCTAGTTCCATGGGCTGGTTAATCTGCTTCTCACTGCTCTGTGTTCTTGATCCTTGGCTTTCTTATCAATTTTTACTGCTCTGAGAGGGTGAAATCTGCCAGGACTGTGCAGGAGCTCCTCCCTTCTCACTCCAGTATAGCCAGGGCTTGAACCAGGAAGTCGACTCAATTCATCTTTGAACACCACTTCCAGCCAGACATCTCTAAACAGTAGATTGGTGTAACTGGGTCCCACTAGTTTCTGACAGTTCTGAGCTAATAGCAGTGCTGGAAATCTTATTTTGAATGTAAATAAGCATGATGTGTTTCATCTTCTGCACTGTTTCCTTGGCGAACACTGCATCTATCCATCACTGCATCACACCATGAAACTCCAGGTTGCTTTCACATCTTAGACTCAAAACTACTGTTTTGATGCAGTATGGCCAAGTATAACCTACTGTCTTTTTGCTCGGCACAGACTTGCGAGCATGTATAATCTGTGACATTGTACTGACTTCTATAAACTGACCTTTATAACAGAGTTATGCGTTCCTCTCCCAGTTTTAAATCTTCTAATTAACGGTTTCTGTTAATGTCCGTTTTTTAACTTACTTATGAAAATGATGATCATTATCACCTATTTAGTATAATTGGTCATTCATACATCTGATTATCCACCTACAAAATCCACTACTATGTGCATAGTGTACCTAGAAGTATCAATGCATTTTTGAAGACAAAGGGCTGTCACACCAAATATTATTTAGATTTCTCTATTGTTCATTTACTTTGCATTTTGTAAAAAAATAAACCTGTAGCACTTCTATTATTGAGAGCATTTTTACTTTGCAGCATTTTTTCAAAAATGTTTGCATAGTATTGTATATTTATCGAGAGAGTATTCAATCATTCTGTCATGTGTTTGGGAGGTTGGCAATTGGCTTGTAAGAAGAACTGACAGGATTTCTCCTGGCATGACTTAAACAGCTTTTTACAAAACAACATGGAATCGAATCATTAAAACGTCTTCCACATTATAATCTCCTGCCTTCAAATTGGATAACTGACAAAACTGCTTTAACTTTCAAGATATAGTGTAAAATTGCTAACTCATCTTATAACTAGAGTTGAGCTAATTTTTCAAAATTCGGTTCGGATTATGATTGGCCGCAAATATTGTATTTGCAATATTCACTGAACACAGCCGAACGTCATCGGAGTCAATCGGAGAAGAAATGAGCGAATATGTTTGGAAACGATCGTCAAACATAAATTTGGCATGAATAGGGTACCAGTATTGCACAAATATATATGACAAATTCAAATTCAGTGACCGCTTCCAAAGAATTTAACTCAACTCTACTTATAACCATTTTTCATAATAAAATTCTGCTAAGACATAATTATGCAGGATATGTCAGTGTTCTTTTTCATATGTTATTTAGTATCTTTATTTTGCTTGCTCAATGTAATGACATAATTCAAACTTTCTCTTTTTTCTTCTGCAGGAAACACAATGACCGTATCATATATGACTGGACTTACACTTGGTTCAGCCGTTGCGTATTTTGCCTACAGCCTGGCTAGTAAATCTCAAAGCATTTGCTTTCATCCAGAGATATACAACAGTTCCTTGCCACCAAACATTTAAACATTGCTATGAAGGTTATGACCTAGCTTCCTTTTTTTAAAAACGTCTTATACAAGTTTATTCATGGTGTACTAATTACTGCTGTTTGCTCTCTGAAAATCTTGATTGCTAAGGGACCAGTACATAATTCTAGAAATTGGAAGTCAACAGTGGGTTTCTTTAAGTCTCCTCTGGTTCTTATGAGTTTAAAAAGGGAGGAGTTGCGAACAACCTTAATAACAATCCTTGTGTGTGAGTTAGTCTGTACCTAACTTGCAGGTTTACAAGGCTAGTGCAAAACAGGAGAAAAATCCAGCTTCCAAATATAATCAAATTTATTGAAGATAAAATGCAAAGTCCAAAAACATGGTTCACAGGAGAATGTGTAGCAGCAGGCTACGCGTTTCAAACAGTATGTTCTTTTTCAAAGCTTTTTACAAGGCTAGTATCTGGAAGATCATAAGCCCCAGTGCAAAATATGTATCAGGTCCTGGCCAGCTACAACATGTATTACTACGCTACCTTATGCCACTTATGATACTGGTGTCTTCTTATGTGGCATATGGACCATTGGACACTTTCACCTGGATGCAACTACTACCTCTACACTCTTCATAAATACACACATGTAAATATGACACAGTGAAATGTGGTTTCTGTCCCTTCCCAGTTATATCCAACATTTCTGCTAAGGTTTTCATAACATTACAGTATTTAATGTAATATAAGTTTATAAAAAATAGCAAATAGCTTCAATTAGAGATGGTCGAACTGATCCGAGGAGATCATACTTCCTTAAATTCACAGGTTCTCGCAAATTTGAATCACATGTGGATCAGCCTCCCAAAAATGCCCTGCACTATTTCACACACAATGCTAAAGAGTCACAGAGCGATATTGACAGGGGTGGCCAGGTGAGCTTCCCATAATGCCCTGCAGCTATCATATCACATGCTGTAGTGCAGCCAATCAGTACAAAACATGGGGGATAGCCAATCAGTACCATTGTCTTTGTACTGTAGGAATATAGGTCAGAGCATGCAGCTCAATCCACATTGCAATCAACAGAGAAATGCGAGAGTTAGGGCAGGTGGTTGCAGTAGTGCTAATACTTTGTATCCAGTATCTATTCTACTCTACCTCTCTTTCCTCTGTCCCTTCCCCCTTAAAGCTATATTAAAGATAAAACACATTGGATACAGTATTGGGAGACTACAACATTTTCTACGCGCTGTTTCAAGGAAATTAGACTACTTGAGATTCAAAAAAGAGGAAAAAGTCAGCTCACCCCAACTGCTTGTTTCTATTCAAAGCCAGGAGCAAACATCACTGCCAGAGGCAATAATCAGGTAAATAGTCAGGATATCCAGCTCAACTGTGTAAAAATTTGCAGCTTTCTTTGTTAAAATAACTTGACATCCATCTGTAGTGCATAAATTAGAAATGGTGCGCTGCACCCTTAATCGTGGTGTGATAGACAAGGATAGAAATGAACTTACCCTAAGTAACTTTTCATTCCGACGAGCAAAACGTATATTTCGGTCCCAGAGATTAGGGAAAAAAGTAGAGTGCAATTGACATGCATTCAATAAAATTGGAGGAGGTGTCAATGTGGCTGTGATTTATAAGTTAACACACGTTATAATAGTTACACGTTACATTATATATTAATTCGTTCAGACATCTGCTGTTGAAATCAGCTGACATGTGCCAAAAAAGATGTGGGCTCATCTCCACAGCCCACATCAAAGTTGAGACCCAACATGCACCGTACAGGTACGGCGTATATCGTGAAGGGGGTCAAAGTTACTCAGGAGGCTTTAACTCTCAAAGTCTTTTAATATAGAGGGTAAAGTTGTTCGGCATACAATGCAAGTTTATATGTATTATAACAAGCAGAAATGCCCTGAATATTTGGAATATTCCTTAGAGCTATTGCAGAGTTCTCCATTACTATAATGTAGAGCAAGGGCATCCTTGTCTGGTTCCATTAGAAACGAACTTTAGTTGACTGGTCCTGATATAAATCCATTATTTTGTTATGTATTTTGGTGCCTAAATTGTTCTGTTTTGGGGCACTTTGGAAGAACAACCAGCTATCCTGGTCGAATGCATTTTCAGCATCGATTGATAAGATACAGGTTGGTATTTTTTTAGTTTTAGCCTGTAAAATATGAAATGTTAGGCCTCCTTCACACGTACCGGTACAAGTGTCATCAGTGTTTTCCATCAGTGTGTCTTTAATCTTTTCCTGGTATGGATAAAGAAAAAAAGAAATTACAATACTTCTCCTATACTTTGCAATGTTAAACATGGACATCACACAGATGCCATCTGTGTGCTGAACGTGTTTTTCACAGATCCACAGACTGACCCTTGTCATCTGTGCTTCTGGAAAAGAAACGGACATGTCACTGTGTGTTTATAGCATCATTTGGTTACGATGGGTATGTGTGGTATCCATGTAAAAAACTGATGCCACACGTACTAGAAGAAAAAAAGGTTATGGTACCGAGTTCGGTACCAAATTTGAAACACAGTACTCATTATTCACAAAACTTCTGCTACAGAACTTTGGAGAGACTGTGGAGAGACTACGGAGTCACCTTATTCATGTTTTCTACATCACCAAAGAAAAAGTCCAAATGTAAATACAAACTTTGCTGGATGCAAGGCAGAATACTCTAGCACAGACTAAAGGCTGGGGTGGAGTTATATAGCAGGAAGACACAGTGCACATGAGACCAAAAACGCTATCTTGGAAAAGAGCAGTAATGCACAAAAGGTAATCAAAATGTTCAGAGTCCGGACATTACTCCCTCCTTAGAAGCGGCCTCAGGACGATCCTGGACCTGGTTTCTCAGGGAATCTTTGATGAAAACGAGAGACCTTCTGTTGGGCATTGATGTTTTCCACAGGTTCCCAAGAGTCTTCCTCAGGGGGTTATCCCTGCCATCTTATAAGATATTGGAGCCGATTCCTGTGAATCCTGGAATCAATAATTTCCTCCACCACAAATTGTTCTTGCCCATCAATCACCACAGGCTGCGGAGGTGGCACAACACGCCCCTGGAAGATACAGGCTTTAGTAAAGATACATGAAAAACTGGGTGTACCTTCATAGTCCTAGGCAGCTTCAGACGGCAGGCCACAAAGCTCACAATACCGTTGATCCTGAAAGGCCAATGAATTTCTGTTCAAGTTTTTGTGAAGGAACGTTTAACTTCAGATTCTTAGTTGATAACCACACGGAATCTCCTACCTTGAACATGGGTGCAGGTTTACAGAATCTATCAGCTGATCTCTTATAACGTTCTTGAGCCCAAGGGCGGGACGGAACAGGTAATGGTTGCAGGAGACCCGTAGGTGACACACGAGGAGTCTTGTAATGAGCACATACCTCGCAAGAGAGAACATAGTCATTAGTATCCTTCAGGCAAGTTGGCCACCAGAAAAATCGGCTTAGGAACTCTTGTGTCTTCTGTACCCCCCTGTGACCAGCCAACTTGGAGTCATGTACCAACTTGAGGATCTGCAGACGGCCGGCCTCAGGGACGTAGATACATCAATCTCTTAACCACATGCCACCCTTAAAGACAAGATTAATATCAACAAGTGGGTTGGCCAGAAATACATCACCGTCATAAGCCTCCCTGTACTTCTTCCACAAGTCCTGATCGTGGATAATTCCAATGAAATTGGCATCAGATAGAATGGTCTTGGACGGGGCTCCAGGTACGGAATCCGCAGCATGGATTCGGGATAAAGCATCAGCCTTCCCATTACGAAAACCTGGACAGTACGAGATAACAAAATTAAATTGATTTAAAAATAAACTCCAACGAGCCTGACAAGGAGAAAGACATCTAGCTGATCTGAGGAACTCTAAATTGCGATGGTCAGTAAGCACTACGATCCATTGTGCAGCTCCTTGCAGATGATGCCTCCATTCCTTGAAAGCCACAATAATAGCCAGCAATTCCTTGTCTCCCACATTGTAATTCTCTGCTGAGGTTAGTCTACGGGAAAAGAAAGCACAAGGATGTAGCAGACCCTTCTCTCCAGTTCTTTGGGAGAGAATAGCCCCTAAGGCATTATCAGAAGCGTCCACCTCCACAGTGAAAGAAAGTGTTGGATCTGGGTGTATCAACAGCAGTGCTGAGGTGAAACAGATCTTAAGCCGATCAAATTTCAAATAAAATGTCTAGAAATTTGCAAAACCAATAAAACGTTGCACTTCCTTAATGTTCTTGGGTACTGGGCAGTCAAGGATAGCCTGAATCTTACCAGATTCCATGTTCAGCCCCTGGGGAGAGATGATATAACCTAAGAACTGTATCTCAGAACGATGGAACTCGCATTTCTCTGGCTTGATATACAGATGGTTCTCTTTCAGACGTCTTAAAACGGTTTTGACATGTTCTTCATGTTCCTGTAGAGAGTCAGAAAATATTAGAATATCGTCCAAATAGATCACCACAAACTGGTCCAACAAATCTCTGAAAATGTCTTTAGCAAGGTGTTGAAACGTTGCAGGGGCATTACAAAGCCCGAAGGGCATCACAAGATATTCAAAGTGTCCATACCGGCATCTGAATGCTGTCTTCCACTCATCCCCTGGAAGAATATGCACCAAATTATAAGCCCCATGAAGATCCAGTTTAGAGAACACCTTAGCTGTCATGGTTCCCAATGGCAAGGGAACGTAAGAAACATATAAATAACGAACGAGCTCTCGGGTGATGGAAACTCGAGTTGACCGTGAGCTAAATCTACCACACAACTAATAGTAGCCAGGGAGCATACCTACGGCTTCCTAAATGCCACGCGCCAGCCGGAGGACTAACTAAGCCTGGTAGAGGAAGAAACAGACCTGGCTTACCTCTAGGGAAATACCCCAAAAGATGATAGCAGCCCCCCACATGTAATAACGGTGAAATAAGAGGAAAAGACATACACAGTATGAAAGTAGATTTTGCAAAGAGAGGTCCACTTACTAGATAGCAGAAGGATACAAAAGAGGACTTCACGGTCAACTGAAAACCCTTTCAAAAAACCATCCTGAAATTACTTTAAGACTCCTGTGTCAACTCATGACACAGGAGTGGCAATTTCAGCCCGCAAGAGCTTCCAGCTACAGAGAATTACAAAAACTGCAAACTGGACTAAAGATACAAAACAAAAGGACAAAGTCCACTTAGCTGATCAGCAGACTAGTAGCAGGAACATGCAACCGAAGGCTCTGGTTACAATGATGACCGGCAAGGAAATGACTGGAGAGCAAGGCTAAATAGGAAACTCCCAAACGCTGATGGAAGCAGGTGAACAGAAGCAGCAAAGTGCAAACAAGTCACCAGTACCACCAGCAACCACCAGGGGAGCCCAAAAAGCGGATACACAACAGTACCCTCCCCTTAAGGAGGGGGCACCGAACCCTCACAAGAACCGCCAGGGCGATCTGGATGAGCCCTATGAAAGGCACGAACCAAATCCGAGGCATGAACATCAGAGGCAGTTACCCAAGAATTATCTTCCTGACCATAGCCCTTCCATTTAACCAGAAATTGAAGTCTCCGTCTGGAAATACCGGAGTCCAAGATCTTTTCTACCACGTACTCCAATTCACCCTCCACCAGCACAGGAGCAGGAGGTTCAGTAGAAGGAACCACCGGTACCTCATATCTCCGCAACAGCGACAAATGAAACACATTATGGATAGCGAAAGATGCCGGGAGGTCCAAACGAAAGGAGACAGGGTTAAGAATCTCCAAAATCCTATAAGGACCGATGAACCGAGGCTTAAATTTAGGAGAAGAAACCCTCATAGGGACAAAAAGGGGAAGACAACCACACCAAGTCCCCAACACGAAGGTGGGGGCCAACACGACGACGGCGGTTAGCAAACTGCTGAGTCCTCTCCTGGGACAATTCCAAATTATCCACCACTTGTCCCCAAGTCTGATGCAACCGATCCACTACCGCATCCACTCCAGGACAATCCGAAGATTCAACCTGACCAGATGAAAAACGCGGATGAAACCCTGAATTGCAAAAGAAAGGAGAAACCAAAGTGGCAGAACTAGCCCGATTATTAAGAGCAAACTCCGCCAACGGCAGAAAGGCAACCCAATCATCCTGATCCGCAAACACAAAACACCTCAAATAAGTCTCCAAAGTTTGATTAGTTCGTTCCGTCTGGCCATTGGTCTGAGGATGGAATGCAGACGAAAAAGACAAATCAATGCCCAACCTGGCACAGACTGCCCGCCAAAATCTAGACACGAACTGGGTACCCCTGTCAGAAACGATGTTTTCCGGAATACCATGCAGGCGAACCACATTTTGAAAAAACAGAGGGACCAACTCAGATGAGGAAGGCAACTTAGGCAATGGCACCAAATGAACCATTTTAGAAAAACGGTCACACACCACCCAGATGACAGACATCTTCTGAGAAACAGGGAGGTCCGAGATAAAGTCCATAGAGATGTGCGTCCAAGGCCTCTTCGGAATAGGCAAGGGCAACAACAACCCACTAGCCCTAGAACAACAAGGCTTGGCCCGAGCACACACATCGCAAGACTGCACAAAAACACGCACATCTCGAGACAGGGAAGGCCACCAGAAGGATCTAGCCACCAAATCTCTGGTGCCAAAAATTCCCGGATGACCTGCCAGAGTAGAAGAATGAACTTCCGAGATGACTCTAGTGGTCCACTCGTCAGGAACAAACAGTCTACCAGACGGACAACGATCAGGTCTATCCGCCTGAAATTCTTGCAAAGCACGTCGCAAATCAGGAGAGACAGCAGACAAAACCACTCCATCCTTAAGGACACCAGCAGGTTCATAATTCCCAGGAGAGTCAGGCTCAAAACTCCTAGAAAGAGCATCTGCCTTCACATTCCTAGAACCCGGTAAGTACGAGACCACAAAATTAAACCGGGAAAAGAACAACGACCAACGTGCCTGTCTAGGATTCAGGCGCCTGGCAGACTCCAAATAAATTAAATTCTTGTGATCAGTCAAAACTACCACCTGATGTTTGGCACCCTCAAGCCAATGACGCCACTCCTCAAATGCCCACTTCATGGCCAAAAGCTCCCGATTACCAACATCATAGTTTCGCTCGGTGGCCGAAAATTTTCGCGAAAAGAACGCACAAGGTCTCATCACTGAGCAGTCGGGACTGTTCTGCGACAAAACCGCCCCCGCTCCAATCTCGGAAGCATCGACCTCAACCTGAAAGGGAAGGGAAACATCAGGCTGGCGCAACACAGGGGCAGACAAAAAGCGGCGCTTAAGCTCCCGAAAGGCCTCCACGGCAGCAGGGGACCAATTGGCAACATCAGCACCCTTTTTAGTCAAATCCGTCAGAGGTTTAGCAACGCCAGAAAAACCAGCTATAAATCGACGATAAAAATTAGCAAAGCCCAAGAATTTCTGGAGACTCTTCAGAGAAGTAGGCTGCGTCCAGTCGTAAATAGCCCGAACCTTGACAGGGTCCATCTCAATAGAAGAAGGGGAAAAAATGTACCCCAAAAAGGAAATTTTTTGAACCCCAAAAACACACTTTGAACCCTTTACACACAAAGAATTCTCCCGCAAAACCTGAAAAACCCTCCTGACCTGCTGATATGCTAAATGACTTTTTTTCATCAGTATTTACAAAAGAAAATCCCATGGCAGACAAAATGACTAGTGATAAAAATTCCCCATTAAATGTCACCTGCTTAACCCAGCAGGAAGTACAGCGGCGTCTAAAAATCACTAAAATTGACAAATCTCCGGGCCCGGATGGGATACACCCCCGAATACTGCAGGAACTAAGTACAGTCATTGATAGACCATTATTTTTAATCTTTAAAGACTCCATAATAACAGGGTCTGTACCACAGGACTGGCGTATAGCAAATGTGGTGCCAATATTCAAAAAAGGGGCAAAAACTGAACTCGGTAATTATAGGCCAGTAAGCTTAACCTCTACTGTCGGTAAAATCCTGGAGGGCATTCTAAGGGATGCTATGCTGGAGTATCTGAAGAGGAATAACCTCATGACCCAGTATCAGCACGGGTTTACTAGGGACCGTTCATGTCAGACTAATTTGATCAGCTTCTATGAAGAGGTAAGTTCCGGACTGGACCAAGGGAACCCAGTGGACGTAGTATATATGGACTTTTCCAAAGCTTTTGATACGGTGCCACACAAAAGGTTGTTACATAAAATGAGAGTAATGGGGATAGGGGAAAATATGTGTAAGTGGGTTGAGAGCTGGCTCAGGGATAGGAAACAAAGGGTGGTTATTAATGGAGCACACTCGGACTGGGTCACGGTTAGCAGTGGGGTACCACAGGGGTCAGTATTGGGCCCTCTTCTTTTTAACATATTTATTAATGACCTTGTAGGGGGCATTCAGAGTAGAATTTCAATATTTGCAGATGACACTAAACTCTGCAGGGTAATCAATACAGGGGAGGACAATTTTATATTACAGGATGATTTATGTAAACTAGAAGCTTGGGCTGATAAATGGCAAATGAGCTTTAATGGGGATAAATGTAAGGTCATGCACTTGGGTAGAAGTAATAAGATGTATAACTATGTGCTTAATTCTAAAACTCTGGGCAAAACCGTCAATGAAAAAGACCTGGGTGTATGGGTGGATGACAAACTCATATTCAGTGGCCAGTGTCAGGCAGCTGCTACAAAGGCAAATAAAATAATGGGATGTATTAAAAGAGGCATAGATGCTCATGAGGAGAACATAATTTTACCTCTATACAAGTCACTAGTTCGACCACACTTAGAATACTGTGCACAGTTCTGGTCTCCGGTGTATAAGAAAGACATAGCTGAACTGGAGCGGGTGCAGAGAAGAGCGACCAAGGTTATTAGAGGACTGGGGGGTCTGCAATACCAAGATAGGTTATTACACTTGGGGCTGTTTAGTTTGGAAAAACGAAGACTAAGGGGTGATCTTATGTTAATGTATAAATATATGAGGGGACAGTACAAATACCTTTCTGATGATCTTTTTAATCATAGACCTGAGACAGGGACAAGGGGGCATCCTCTACGTCTGGAGGAAAGAAGGTTTAAGCATAATAACAGACGCGGATTCTTTACTGTAAGAGCAGTGAGACTATGGAACTCTCTGCCGTATGATGTTGTAATGAGTGATTCATTAATTAAATTTAAGAGGGGACTGGATACCTTTCTGGAAAAGTATAATGTTACAGGGTATATACACTAGATTCCTTGATAAGGCGTTGATCCAGGGAACTAGTCTGATTGCCGTATGTGGAGTCGGGAAGGAATTTTTTTCCCCATGGTGGAGTTACTCTTTGCCACATGGGTTTTTTTTGCCTTCCCCTGGATCAACATGTTAGGGCATGTTAGGTTAGGCTATGGGTTGAACTAGATGGACTTACAGTCTTCCTTCAACCTTAATAACTATGTAACTATGTAACTATGAACATGAGACTCCCAGTCATCAGAAGAAATCAAAATATCATCCAAGTACACTATCATAAATTTATCCAAATATTCACGGAAAATATCATGCATTAAGGACTGAAAGACAGAAGGTGCATTAGAAAGGCCGAAAGGCATTACCAAATACTCAAAATGGCCCTCAGGCGTATTAAATGCGGTTTTCCACTCATTCCCCTGCTTAATTCGCACCAAATTATACGCCCCACGAAGATCAATCTTAGAGAACCACTTAGCCCCCCTTATGCGAGCAAACAAATCAGTCAGCAAAGGCAACGGATACTGATATTTGACTGTAATTTTATTCAGGAGTCGATAATCAATACAAGGCCTCAGAGAGCCATCCTTTTTAGAGACAAAGAAAAAACCGGCTCCTAAAGGTGATGAAGAAGGACGAATATGTCCCTTTTCCAGGGACTCCTTAATATACTCGCGCATAGCAGCATGTTCAGGTACAGATAGGTTAAACCCTTTGGAAATTTACTGCCAGGAATCAGATCTATGGCGCAATCACAATCCCTGTGAGGAGGGAGTGAACCAATCTTAGGCTCTTCAAAAATATCACGATAATCAGACAAAAATGCCGGAATCTCAGATGGAATAGATGACGAAATGGGCACCATAGGAGTGTCCCCATGAGCCCCCCGACATCCCCAGCTTAACACAGACATAGCTTTCCAGTCAAGGACTGGGTTATGAGACTGTAGCCATGGTAATCCAAGCACCAAAACATCATGTAAATTGTACAACACAAGGAAGCGAATCACCTCCTGATGGTCTGGAGTCATACGCATAGTCACTTGCGTCCAGAACTGTGGTTTATTACAAGCCAAAGGTGTAGAATCAATACCCTTCAGAGGTATAGGGACTTCCAGAGGCTCTAAATCAAACCCACAGCGCCTGGCAAAGGACCAGTCCATAAGACTCAGAGCGGCGCCAGAGTCCACATAGGCATCCACGGTAATAACTGATAATGAACAAATCAAGGTTACAGACAAAATAAATTTGGACTGTAAAGTGCCAATTGAAATAGACTTGTCAACCTTCCTAGTACGTTTAGAGCATGCCGATATAACATGAGCAGAATCACCACAATAGAAGCATAACCCATTTTTACGC
The DNA here is from genome assembly GCF_051348905.1 of Ranitomeya variabilis. Classification (NCBI taxonomy): domain Eukaryota; kingdom Metazoa; phylum Chordata; class Amphibia; order Anura; family Dendrobatidae; genus Ranitomeya; species Ranitomeya variabilis. Next base: position 97,458,532 of record NC_135238.1, on the reverse strand, counting down.
CTATAATTCTGCCGCTCGCTTCTGGACATAATTCTGTCACATTGCATTTTCTCTGGCGTCTCTTCAGAAGATACCGCCAAATGGTGCATGGGTTTGCGCTCCCGCAAACGCCGATCAATCTGAATTGCCATTGTTATGGACTCATTCAGACCTGTAGGCGCAGGGAACCCGACCATAACATCTTTAACGGCATCAGAAAGGCCCTCTCTGAAATTTGCCGCTAAGGCACACTCATTCCACTGAGTAAGCACAGACCATTTACGAAATTTTTGGCAGTATATCTCAGCTTCATCTTGCCCTTGAGATAGGGCTATCAAAGCTTTTTCAGCTTGAATCTCCAAATTAGGTTCCTCATAAAGCAACCCTAAAGCCAGGAAAAACACATCCACATTGAGCAACGCAGGATCCCCTGGTGCCAATGAAAATGCCCAATTTTGAGGGTCACCTCGCAGCAAAGAAATTACAATCTTAACCTGCTGGACAGAATCTCCTGAGGAGTGAGGTCTGAGAGAAAGGAATAATTTACAATTATATTTGAAATTCAGAAACCGAGATCTATCTCCGGAAAACACCTCTGGTGTAGGGATTTTAGGTTCAGAAATAGGAGTATGCAAAACAAAATCTTGTAAATTTTGAACCTTAGTAGCAAGATTATTTAAACCTGCAGCCAAACTCTGAGGATCCATCTTTAAACAGGTGAGCTCAGAGCCATTCAAGGATTATAAGGAGAGAAAGGCAAAGGCAGTAATTAGAGCTGAAATACAACTGATCCAACTATGGAGCAAGCATAGGGAAAAAGAAAAAAAAAAAATTACAGACTTCCTTTTTCTCTCCTTTCTTCTGCCAATAAGTTTAACACATGGCCGGTCATACTGTCATGGTTCCCAATGGCAAGGGAACGTAAGAAACATATAAATAACGAACGAGCTCTCGGGTGATGGAAACTCGAGTTGACCGTGAGCTAAATCTACCACACAGCTAATAGTAGCCAGGGAGCATACCTACGGCTTCCTAAATGCCACGCGCCAGCCGGAGGACTAACTAAGCCTGGTAGAGGAAGAAACAGACCTGGCTTACCTCTAGGGAAATACCCCAAAAGATGATAGCAGCCCCCCACATGTAATAACGGTGAAATAAGAGGAAAAGACATACACAGTATGAAAGTAGATTTTGCAAAGAGAGGTCCACTTACTAGATAGCAGAAGGATACAAAAGAGGACTTCACGGTCAACTGAAAACCCTTTCAAAAAACCATCCTGAAATTACTTTAAGACTCCTGTGTCAACTCATGACACAGGAGTGGCAATTTCAGCCCGCAAGAGCTTCCAGCTACAGAGAATTACAAAAACTGCAAACTGGACTAAAGATACAAAACAAAAGGACAAAGTCCACTTAGCTGATCAGCAGACTAGTAGCAGGAACATGCAACCGAAGGCTCTGGTTACAATGATGACCGGCAAGGAAATGACTGGAGAGCAAGGCTAAATAGGAAACTCCCAAACGCTGATGGAAGCAGGTGAACAGAAGCAGCAAAGTGCAAACAAGTCACCAGTACCACCAGCAACCACCAGGGGAGCCCAAAAAGCGGATACACAACACTTAGCATGGCGGACTCTTTCCAGTAATTCGGGAATCAGAGGCAAAGGGTAACGATTCCATATGGTTACCTTATTGAACTCTTGATAGCCACACAGGGTCTCAGGGACCCATCCTTCTTTACAAAAAATATAGGTGCCCCTACTGGTGAGGAAGAAGAACGTATGAAGCCTTTGGCCAGATTTTCATCCATATACTCCTTTAAGGCTTGAAGCTCAGGTGCCGCCAAAGGATATACATTACCAAAAGGAATAGCTGCCCCAGGAAGCAGCTCAATGGGACAGTCATATTGCCTGTGTGGAGGAAGCTGATCTGCATTCTTCTTGTCACAGATGTCAGAGAACTCTTTGGTTTCAATAAGTTTTATTTTCTGAACAAGAGATTAACAACAAGTTTCCCGTGCAGGGGAGTAATATACAATTTAAGTCTCGGGAAGTAAACATAAGCCGATCAACGACTGGATTACACAAAATAAACACTCATAAACGACAAGACAAGGACAGGGGAGAGAAGTACATGGGGGGGTCAATTAAGTATTTCATACTGAATAACATGAGTGAACACAAACAAGTTGCATAGCCATCACAAGGATAATATTAAAGTCTGCCCTAGGTTTACATTAGTATCCAGTTCCATCCAGGGTCGCCAAGTCTGATAAAAGATGTCCCATGTGTCGTTTCTTGTGGCTTGGATTCTTTCGTAGAGTAAGATGGTGTTCATCCTGTCCACGACCAGCGACATTGAAAGAGAAGCAGTCCTCCACCTCGATGCAATGTGTAGCTTTGCAGCCATGCAAAGTTGGCTGACTAGGTTGTGAAGTTTAGTAGAAAAGCCAGATACCCTAGCTCCCAAGAGGAATATGGCCGGGTTCAAAGGTACCACTTTACCATACATTTTTATCACAGCAGACCGTACCTTTCGCCACAGAGCTGAAACCACCGGGCATTCCCACCAAATATGTTTAAGATTTCCCTGGGCCCCGCATCCTCTGAAGCAACGGTCTGATACATTCGGGTAAATTGTATGTAATTTGCTTGGGACTTGGTAGGTCCTATGAAAGAGTTTGATGGATGTCTCAACCAACGAAGACTGATAGCTACCCTTAGAGAGTGTATTACAATTTTTCCTCCATTCCTCCAGGGACATTGATATATTCAAATCTGTCTCCCATTGGTCCATAAATTTAAGCTTTTTGTCAACCTGGGTGTTATTTAGAGGCGTAAATAAGGGAAATGGATCCTCTGCCCAGGGGGTCATTTAAACATTTCTGTTTGAAATTTGTAGGGCGTGGGGGGACTTTGTATTGTAAGGTCTGTCTGGCAAAATGGAAGATTTGACATGTACGCAGTGTTTCCTCGGGTGGGGGTGTGAGTTTTTGGATGAACTCTTGTCGGGTAAGTAGGGTGTGGAAGGGCGTGCTAAGGTGTCTCAGAGTGGTTATGCCGTTAGAGATCCACCAGGAGAAGGGACGGGGATCTAGTCCCGGTATAAAATCAGGATTATGGAAGAGGCTGGTCAATAGGGATGCTCTAGATTGTAGGTCATGCTTAAACCTCTCTTTCCACCAAATGATCAGAGAGTGAAAGGAAAACGGTGCCGTTACATGAAGACCCTTTGGGAGTTTCTGCAGAGTAGACCTGGTAGGGAGAAGGGAGCCATGAAGGAGAATTCCAGATCGATCCATCTGGGCTGATTATCCCTGTCAGTACAGACATTAATTAGCTGGGCCAGTTGGGCCGACTTATAGTATAATATAAAATTGGCTAAGGATAAACCCCCCAATCTTCTGTGTATAAATAAGGTTTTCTGTCGAATCCGGGGTCAGAGAACTCTTTATATGCTGAAGGTAAAGTAAATACCTGTATCGGTGTTTCCGTAGCTGTGGACTCGGGGACAGCTTCAGTTAATGCTGAGTTGCTCCTTGTTGGAAAGATAATCTCCTTGGTCTCCCAGTTGATAGGTGGATTCTGAGAACGCAGCCAAGGGATGCCTAAAATCACAGGAAAATGAGGAGAAGAAATTAACAAGAAAGAGAGTTGCTCTTGATGATTAGGCTCCAACAAAATCTCAAGGGGTGCGGTCTCCTGATCCACAGGCCCGGAGATGACCCATCCACTGTTTCCATGGTAATTGGAGAGGCTCTTTGCTGAATTTCAATACCATGTTCCTTGGCAAATGCGATATCCATAAAATTGCCACCTGCACCAGAGTCAATCATAGCTGCACTGGAAATCCACTGTCCTGTACACAGAATCTTAATTGGGAGAGAACAGTGAGAGTTCTTTTCATTTAGCTCCTTGGCTGGTGAAGTCATAGAAAGTGAATGGAATACAGCGTTTAAAGGCAGGCTACATTCAGAGATGTCAGATTCACCATCATAGTTGTCATACTCCCCTACTGCTGCTAGCACCTTGTTAGGCCACTTGGGACACTTGGGACAGTTGATTAGAAAGTGGTCAGACTGGAAGTGGTCAGACTGGCCGCAGTAGAAACATAGACTTTCTCGAAGGTGATGCTCCCGACGCTCATTACTCTCGCGCCTCTGAACGGAATCAATTTGCATGGGCACCTCCTCCACCTCCCGAGATGTTTTACCTGCAGGCTCTTTCGAAGGAAGGGAAAAGTTAGAAATACAGTTATATGCAGCAAACTTCTCCTGCCTACGCTCAGTAAGGCGAATGTCAATGCGCACACAATGCTGTATAAATGTTTCTAGCTCTTGTGATTCAGAGCGAGCCAGTTCATCCATTACAATGCTAGACAGACCCCTTTTAAAAATAGGCAATTGTGCATAACTGTCCCAATTGGTATCTACCGCTAATCTCCTGAATTCAGTAGCATACTCAATAACAGAACGTTTAGCCTGGCGTAAAGACAATAAAGCAGATTCAGCGGTTGCACGGAGATTAGGGTCATCAAACATTAATGCCATAGCGGCCAAAAAATCGTCCAAATTATTTAACCGCGGGTCACGAGACTCAATCATCGGATTCGCCCAGGCGAGTGCTCGTGCGGTAGGCAGCATTATTACACACAATACTTTGGATCTATCATTAGGAAAACTGTCAGCATGCACATCAAAATATAGCATACATTGATTCACAAAGCCACAAAATTTGTCGCGATAACCATTAAATCTGAATGGGGGCAACTTAGGTGGGCTAGCTGGTGGCGGTTGCCCAGATGATAAAGTCGCTTGTGCAGCTACTTGTGAGCTTATGACCTGAAAAGCCCATCCATATTGGGACTCCATGCCAACAAGTTTGTTTTCCTGGACTGCCATCGGGTGCTTAAGTCCTGCAAAGTTTGTCCAAACACTTGTTGATTGTCACACAAATACAAAAATCGGCTAAAAAACCGTAGCCATCTCACCAACCAGACCATCAAGTACGGGGCACGAGAGTTCGTCCTGACCCAGACCCAGACGTCGAGCAGCAGCAATTCCAAACAACGTAGATACTCCAGCTCCAACAAGATGGATACATTTTTTTTTTCTTTATTAATCCAACATCGTATTAAAAAGGAAAATCCTTACAAATGGTAGACCAGACTGGTGATTGTAAAAATTACGGCAACGCATTTCGACCACTAAAGGTCTTACTCATGCCTGTGAAATTCCACAAGTGAACGCTACACATATAGCACACTTAGACCCAAGACACACCCCTTATGTCACATGATTAATCTAAAGGTCCTGGAGCCACACATATTTAAGTGAAAATCTAAAAAGATAAACAAAAAAACATATTAAAACATTAACAATAATGATACATAATTTCATTTTTTATTCATGCCTGCGGGGAAACGAGTATTCAAATTGTATATCCAAAATGCCTCTCTTGTGAGTAGGCGTCTCCTATTATCACCTCCGCGATTTGAAAGATAGATCTTTCAATACTCATTTCCCCGCAGGCATGAATAAAAGAAACAAAATTATGTATCATTATTGTTAATGTTAATATGTTTTTTTGTTTACAATCTTTTTAGATTTTCACTTAAATATGTGTGGCTCCAGGACCTTTAGATTAATCATGTGACATAAGGGGTGTGTCTTGGGTCTAAGTGTGTTATATGTGTAGCGTTCACTTGTGGAATTTCACAGGCATGAGTAAGACCTTTAGTGGTCGAAACGTGTTGCCGTAATTTTTACAATCACCTGTCTGGTCTACCATTTGTAAGGATTTTCCTTTTTAATACGATGCTGGATTAATAAAGAAAAACATTTTTTTATCCATCTTGTTGGAGCTGGAATATCTATGTTGTTTGGAATTACTTGTTGATTGTGTTCAAAGCTTCCAAACTTCTTTTGCAGACCCTCCAGATCTTTCTGCAGTGATCTAATTATGGAGAACACCTGCTCTAGTCTGCTATCTGCAGTCATTGCTCCAGCAGTCTCCTCTTTTGAGGCTACAGTATCCTGTAATAATTATAGGGGATAACTCAGGAGACTCTTTACGTGGAACAAGACAACTACAGGACACAGTTTTATAAGTGGTAAAGTCTATATTATCACACGGTGATTCAAACAGGTGCAGAGCAAAGCTCAAGTCCACAACACTTGGTGTAAAGATAAAATGCAGTTTAATAGTCTATAGGAACTTTAGAGGAAAAACGCAATCAAGCAGAAAGTCTATGAAGCACAGTTGTACTTGAGGAAACTTGACACAAATAAGTCCTTGTTTAGTCCTAACACAGATAGATATACTTATAAGGCAGTTCAAGCAATGTCTTAGCTCAAACAGGAAGGCCTGGGTGATAATCTCAGGTTTAAGCAGAGCAGCAACAGCTTACATGTCCAGCAAATGCAGATGGAAACAAACACAAGCAGCCAGATGGAGGAGAATTACTGGAAACCGATGTATGCAGCAGAAACTCAGAGCTGAGTAGCAGAATCTCCACACAGGTTTACAGGAGCAGGTGCAGGTGCAAAGCCAGAGAGTCGCCAGGGTAAGAAGCTGGATGCAAGGCAGAATACTCTAGCACAGACTAAAGGCTGGGGTGGGGTTATATAGCAGGAAGACACAGTGCACATGAGACCAAAAACGCCATCTTGGAAAAGGGCAATAATGCACAAAAGGTAATCAAAATGTTCAGAGTCCTGACAGAGATCTTTGATGGTGAAGATGACTTGGGGCTTCTAAGCAACCAAACACTAGTTAGATTAAAGGAAAAGAAAAAATGACTGGACACTTCCTCCTGGCCGCAATACCACTTTGGATTAATATATTGACTCATTTGGTGTAGACCATAATATTGGATAAACAGAGAAAGGAAACATGTAATATCACTGTGCAGGGGAGAAGGCTAATTCATTGTCTGAAGAACAACAAGGAGATTACTTGTTGCTGCAGATAAAGGTAGTGCCATAGTCCCCCTCAATACAACAGACTACATTGATGAAGCACACAGACAGCTGACAGACAGTACTACACCAAACTGGATAATTGCCCAACTCTAAAATATATGAGTCATCAGATGCCTGTGTACAGATTCCACAAACCTTTTGCACTTTATACCTGAAAATCCTAGGATAGAAATTTATTTATGCTTCCCAAAATTCATAAGCCAGACAACCCAGGGAGGCTGATCATTTTTGAGGTGGGAACGCTCACTGAAAAATATCAGGATGGATAGAGAATGTTTTTAAACCACTAGTAAGAAAATCAGCTAGCTATTTAATGGAAAGCCACAGACTTTTTGAAAAGCTATCTACAGTAGATCCTTTCCCCAAGGGTGCCATCTTTGCTACCATGGATGTGGAATCCTTATATTCTAACATCCCATATGAAGATGGAGTGACCACCTGCCAAATATTACTAAAAGCTAATGAGATCCCTTCTGAATCGGAATTAGAACTCAGCAGATTTATCCTCGTGCATAACTTTTTTTCTGTTTCAATGAGGAGCTATACCTACAAGGCACCAAAACTGCTTTGGGCAGCAAAATTACACCCCGGTATGCCAACCTTTTCATGGCTAAACTGGAGAATTACTTTTTATAATCCTGCTCCATCAAACCCTTGGCCTATTTCCGTTGCATTGATGATTTCTTAATAATCTGGACTGAGTTTGAACAAGAATTTATAAAATTCCATGAAGATACAATACCTTTCATCCCACCATAAACTTGACATTGAATTGCTGGATACCACCATAAAAATTGTAAATGGTTCAATCCAGACATCCGATGGTAACCTATTGATCATCCCACATACCTCAGATGGCACAGGTTCCATCCAAAACATTAAAAAGTCCATTGTCTACAGCCAGGCCCTCATATATAATCATATCTGTTCCAACCCAACAGACTGGGATGAACACTTAGCTCAACTTAAAAATATATTTTTAAATCAAGGCTACCACCACAACTACATTGAGATCGGATCAAGTATCCCTAGAAGTAAACTACTTGAATATGGAGAAAAAGAGGAAAATAAGTGTGTACCTCTGATGGTGACCTACAGCTCACAGCTTGAAATACTCAGAAAACTGCCAAAAAACTTCACCATATCCTACACAAAGATGACCGGCTAAATTCAAAGACCCTCCATGGTGATGATGCAGACAACTTCCAAATTTAAGAAATATTGTTATCATATGCTCAATGCCATCTGATACACCAAGAGGAACCTATCCTAAAGAAACCTATGTGAAGAGCTGCAAAACTTGCACTCATTTAATGACCACAGACCGGATAGAGATCCACAAGATCCACAATGCATAGTAGGACTATAAGATTCCTGGGACATTTACATGTTACTCTTCCAATGTGGTGTACTTAATTTTGTGCACTGTTTGTCGTACTGGGGGGTCTCTATGTTGGAGAAATGGAAAAGAAATGAGATCTTATTGCCACACGATTAGAGACAAAAAAATCCCATCAACCTGTGTCTAAACATTTTTGTAGTCCAGGATGAAAGTATTAACCCCTCAACGACATGCGCCTTACATGTACGGTGCATTTCAGGTGACCCTCTTTTATGTGTGCTCAGGCACAGAGTCCACATCTTCTCTGGCACATGTCAGCTGATTTGAACCGCTGAGATGTGCCTCTAACAGCCGCGATTGGAATCACGATCCATCCGCGGCTGTTAGATGCCGCTGTCAATCTCTCAATCACATCCGAAGCGCATCACTAATCCCTCCCATCGGCACAAGTGTCACATGACCGTGGGTCACCGATGGGTTATCATGACAACCTGGGATCTGCAACAGACCCCTGTCATTTCTTTTGCCAGATTTCTGTGAGCATAGCCCAGTGGTTGGCGCTCAGCAAATGAACATTTCTGCTATACAGAGCGGGGTTGAAGTCCCGTTCTGTGTAGCACAAGCGATCCGATGATCACAGCTTCTACCATTTTTCTGTACACTATATGGTAAAAGCAATGGTGTCATTCAAAATTACAACTCGTCCTGCAAAAAAAAGCCCTCACATGGCCATATTGATAAAAAAAAGTTATGGCTCTGGGAAGAAGGAGAGCAAAAAACAAACGCAAAAACGAAAATGGACTGCGGTGTGAAGGGGTTAAAGGCAACTGTAAATCACAAAAAAAACGCTGAGGGGGTCAGTGAACACAATTTTATGACAGTCTTTGATACCCTCCACACAGGATTAAATATGTCACAAGGATTTATGGATAGCTACAAAATCTGAGGCATCAGGTCTCTCATCTTACATGGATACTGGGACAATACAATTTTCACACCACTTATGAAAGCTAATGAAGGATTCACTCTCTGAGCTCAGTTTGTATTTTAAATGTCCATTTATTATGTCAAATATCTGCTATTTTTTTGTGTATATATTTTTGTTTCTTCAGATACTTTATTATACCATGCCTGATCAAGAGAAAAAAAAATCTCAAAAGCTTGCTTTATAACATTATTTATTTTATTTTTGTTATCCACTAAATGGTATCACAACTACAAGAGTATCATTTTGTTTATCCTACATGTATTAGAAACATGGACATGTGAAGGAGGGCTTAATTGTATTGTCTCTCGCCTCTCTAAGAGGAACAGATCCCCCCTGGTCATTATAAGTTAGGTTGAGTACATGTTTAAGTCTTTTCCAGGTTTCAGTATGACTGAGATTTGGACTTCCTAGGTTTGTCTAGGGAATGGATTTTAAGTTGAGAGAGACTTAAACACTTTAGTTAGGAAGGGCTCAACTCTGAAGCTAATAACTTGTAAAATTGAGCTGTATATGAAACTCTTGTTTGGTGGGGACATCTTAATAACTTGTAGTACTTCTTCATCATTAAAGGGTTATTCTAGGATACTATGTATATCCTCAGAGAGTATAGAGCAGTTTTTTTACTGTATTGGTCTTTTTTTGTCTGGAGACACGATGGTGACACATCTGCATATTGACCTTTAGGCCATGTGCACACGTTCAGTATTTTTCGCGTTTTTTTCGCGTTTTTTCGCTATAAAAACGTGATAAAAACGCGAAAAAAACGCTAACATATGCCTCCCATTATTTTCAGTGTATTCCGCATTTTTTGTGCAAATGTAGCCTTTTTTTCTGCGAAAAAATCGCATCGCGGAAAAAAAAGCAACATGTTCATTAAAATGCGGAATTGCAGGGGATTCCGCACACCTAGGAGTGCATTGATCTGCTTACTTCCCGCACGGGGCTGTGCACACCATGCGGGAAGTAAGCAGATTATGTGCGGTTGGTACCCAGGGTGGAGGAGAGGAGACTCTCCTCCACGGACTGGGCACCATATAATTGGTAAAAAAAAAAGAATTAAAATAAAAAATAGTCCTATACTCACCTTCGATGTCTTCCCGCCTCTCCGCTGCATGCTGCCGCTTTGGTTTCTATAGCTGGTGTGCGGTGAAGGACCTGCGATGACGTCACGGTCTTGTGATTGGTCGAGACCGGTCATGTGACCGCTTACGTGACCGCGACGTCATGGAAGGTCCTGAACCACACCGGCATCTATAGGAACGGACGCCTGCAGGTGAGTATAACCATTTTTTTAAATTTTTTTTATTATTTTTAAACATTCTATCTTTTACTATAGATGCTGCATAGGCAGCATCTATAGTAAAAAGATGGTCACACTTGTCAAACGCTATGTTTGACAAGTGTGACCAACCTGTCAGTCAGTTTTCCAAGCGATGCTACAGATCGCTTGGAAAACTTTAGCATTCTGCAAGCTAATTACGCTTGCAGAATGCTAAAAAAACGCGAAAAAAACGGAAGAAAAACGCAAAGAAAAAAAATGCGGATTTCATGCAGAAAATTTCCGGTTTTCTTCAGGAAATTTCTGCAAGAAATCCGGACGTGTGCACATACCCTCAATGTTGTGTAGAGATTTGTAATAATCCTTAAGTGCTTCAGCAACTTCTCAGGATTCATTAATCTCCACACTAGCTAGGTACAAATGAATGGGACATATGTAGTTGGGGCTCTATGATGAATACTCCTAGCTAATGAGCCACCACATTTATCTGCAGATTCATATAAGTATTGCTGCAGTATGTCTCTATGTTTTGAATAACTCTGATTTAAAAGTTTTTTCAAGTCATCTCTTTGTTTATTTAGAATAATGAGAGTTGCATAAGTTGGATTTTGTTTATAAGTTTGGTCCAGAACATATATTTGTTTCAACAATTCTCTTATTTGCGGTGATTTTTTATTTTTCTTTATTCTTTCATCTCAAATCTTCTCAAATACCTCTAATCATGAATTTTAAGGTTTCCCATTGAATAGGAAGTGGTGTATTGTAGTTCTCATAATGTGACATGAAAATATTAATTATTATTATTATTATTATTTACTGTTATAGCGCCATTTATTCCATGGCGCTTTACAAGTGAGGAGGGGTATACATAATAAAAACAAGTACAATAATCTTGAACAATACAAATCATAACTGGTACAGTAGGAGAGAGGACCCTGCCCGCGAAGGCTCACAATCTACAAGGGATGGGTGAGAATACAGTAGGTGAGGGGTTTTTGTGTGTTTTATGGCAGTTACGCTGTTTCCCCTTGTTTGTATGGGTTTCCTCTAACACTCAACAACAACAAAGACATGCTGATTATGAATACCATTGTGCTATATAAAAACAGATATACTAGATGGGTATTTCCTGAAGGAACTACAGATAGTGCTTTGGAATGGTGCCCGGGTTGCCCCAGCAAGACTTTCACACTTGGGTGCCCCTCAGGCGCTGGTTTGGTAGTTGTAGCCACTCCGGGTCCGATTTGGCGGGCGGCGCCACTCCGGGTCCGATTTGGTGGGCGGCGCCACTCCGCCTCCGATTTGGTGGGCGGCGCCACTCCGGGTCCGATTTGGCAGGCGGCGCCACTCCGGGTCCGATTTGGCAAGCGGTGCCACTCCGGGTCCGATTTGGCGGGCGGCACCACTCCGGGTCCGATTTGGCGGGCGGCGCCACTCCGGGTCCGATTTGGAGGGCGGCGCCACTCCAGGTCCGATTTGGCGGGCGGTGCCACTCCGGGTCCGATTTGGAGGGCGGCGCCACTCCGGGACCGATTTGGCGGGCGGCGCCACCCTGGGTCCGATTTGGCGGGCGGCGCCACTCCGGGTCCGATTTGGCGGGCGGGGGCACTCTGGGTGCGATTTGGTGGGCTGGGTCCGATTTGGTGAGCGGGGCAATAATTATAATAAGACTACAGATAGTGCTTTGGAATTGTGCTGTGCTATCACTTTAAGAGCTGATATTATCTGGCAAAACTGTGCTGGTGTGGTCATGTACAGTTCGCAGGCGTTGGCATAGTAACTGGGCCTGACTGCGCATATCAATGAGCTAATCAGCCAGGTGGCAGGTACATTTCAAATTGCCTCAGAAACCCGGCCATTATAACCTATGGGAAAATTTCCCTATTGAAATGCATTACAATGAGGGGGAAAAAAAATTTCAAACACAAATTGCGCCAAAACTACAAATCCGATCGACATGAAAAATACTTAGCACACCTCTTGGGGACGCTGGCTTCGAAATGACACCTCACTGGAGTCTGTGAGTGAAGCGGTTCGGGCCGCATTACGTGCGGACTGAATAATAATAAGAACTAGATGGGTATTTCCTGAAGGAACTACAGATAGTGCTTTGGAATGGTGCACGGGCTGCCCCTGCAAGACTTTCACACTTGGGTGCCCCTCAGGCGGTCCGATTTGGTGGGTTGGGTCAATCTGGGTCTGATTTTGTGGGAGGGGTAAATCTAGGTCCGATTCGGTGGGCGGGGTCACTTTTGGTCCGATTCTGTGGGCGCGGTCACTCTGGGTTCGATTCGGTGGGCGGGGTCACTCTGGGTCCGATTCGGTGGGCGGGGCACCTCAGGGACCGATTTGGTGGGCTGGGCACCTCAGGGTCCGATTTGGTGGGTGGGGCCACTCGGGGTCCGATTTGGTGGGTGGGGCCACTCGGGGTCCGAATTGGTGAGCAGGGTAATCTACTATATAATTGTCTAAGGGCACTTCCTTCTTTCTGTCACCGTTATTCGTTCGCTGATTGGTCTCGGCAGCTGCCTGTCATAGCTGCCGCTACCAATCAGCGACGCGCACAGTACGGAAGAAAATGGCCGATCCTTACTCCCCGCACTCACTGCCCGGCGCCCGCATACTCCCCCCCGGTCAGCGCTCACACAGGGTTAATGGCAGCGTTGACCGCGGTGTAACGCACTCGGTTAACGCTGCTATTAACCCTGTGTGACCACCTTTTTACTATTGATGCTGCTTATGCAGCATGAATAGTAAAAATATCTAATGTTAAAAATAATAAAAAAAATAAAAAATAGTTACATACTCATCCTCCGGTGGACCCTCCGGATCAGGAACCGGCCTTTCCCGCTCCGCGCGATGCCCCGGTCACCGCTGCATGCATTGCGGTCTCGCGAGATGATGACGTGCGGTCTCACGACACCGCTACGTCATCATCTCGTGAGACCGCAATGCACTCTTGGGACCGGAGCGCGCAACAAGCGTCGGGTACCGGCCGCTCCAGGAGGTGCAACAAGCATCGTGTACCGGCCGCTCCAGGAGGTGCAACAAGCATCAGGTACCGGCCGCTCCAGGAGGTGAGTATGTAACTATTTTTTATTTTAATTCTTTTTTTTTTTAACAGGGATATGCAGTATACTATGTGACTGGACAATATACTACGTGACTGGGCAGTATAACTACGTGGCTCTGCGCTGTATGCTGCGTGGCTCTGCGCTGTATGCTGCGTGGCTCTGCGCTGTATGCTGCGGGGCTCTGCGCTGTATGCTGTGCGGCTCTGCGCTGTATGCTGCGCGGCTCCGCGCTGTATGCTGCGCAGCTCCACGCTGTATGCTGCGCGGCTCTGCGCTGCATGCTGCGCGGCTCCACGCTGTATACTGCGCGGCTCCGCGCTGTATACTATGTGGCTGTGCAATATACTACGTGGACATGCATATTCTAGAATACCCGATGAGTTAGAATCAGGCCACCATCTAGTAATAATAATAAGACTACAGATAGTGCTTTGGAATTGTGCTGTGCTGTCACTTTAAGAGCTGATATTATCTGACAAAACTGTGACCTGGTGGTGTTGGTAGGCGTTGGCATAGTAACTGTGTCTGACTGCGCATATCAATGAGCTAATCAGCCAGGTGGCAGTTATTTTTAGAAATTGCCTCAGAAACCAGCCAATTATAAACGTATGGGAAAATTTCCCTATATAAATGCATTGAAACAATGCTTTCCAATGAGGGGGAAACAATTTTCAAATGCAAATTGCACCAAAACTACAAATCCGATCGACATGAAAAAAACTTAGCACACCTCTCGTGGACGCTGGCTTCGAAATTACACCTCACTGGAGTCTGTGCGTTTTACGGTTTGGGCCGCATTAATTGCGGAAAAAAGCCTAATAATAATAATAAGAAGAACTAGATGGGTATTTCCTGAAGGAACTACAGATAGTGCTTTGGAATGGTGCCCGGGCTGCCCCTGCAAGACTTTCACACTTGGGTGCCCCTCAGGCGCTGGTTTGGTAGTTGTAGCCCCTCAGAATTGAGGCCACTCTGGGTCCGATTTGGTGGGCCGGGTCACTCTGGGTCCGATTTGGTGAGCCGGGTCACTCTGGGTCCGATTTGGTGGGCCGGGTCACTCTGGGTCCAATTTGGTGGGCCGGGTCACTCTGGGTCCGATTTGGTGGCCCGGGTCACTCTGGGTCCGATTTGGTGGCCCGGGTCACTCTGGGTCCGATTTGGTGGCCCGGGTCACTCTGGGTCCGATTTGGTGGCCCGGGTCACTCTGGGTCCGATTTGGTGGGCCGGGTCACTCTGGGTCCGATTTGGTGGGCCGGGTCCCTCTGGGTCCGATTTGGTGGGCCGGGTCACTCTGACTGACAGCAGAATAAGGGAATGGCTGATAACAGATAATAGACTGACAGCAGGACAAGGGAATGGCTGATAACAGAGAGAATAGACTGACAGCAGGACAGGGGAATGGCTGATAACAGAGAGAAATAGACTGACAGCAGGACGGGGAATGGCTGATAACAGAGAGAAATAGACTGACAGCAGGATGGGGGAATGGCTGATAACAGAGAGAATAGACTGACAGCAGGACGGGGAATGGCTGATAACAGAGAGAATAGACTGACAGCAATACAGGGGAATGGCTGATAACAGAGAGAAATAGACTGACAGCAGTATGGGGAATGGCTGATAACAGAAATAGACTGACAGCAGGACAGGGGAATGACTGATAACAGAGAGGAGCTGATATTATCTGACTGACAAAACCTGTTTCCTAGTGGGCTCGTAGGCGTTGGCATAGTAACTGGATCTGACTGCGCATATCAATGAGCTAATCAGCCAGGTGGCAGTTGGCAGTTATTTTTAGAAATTGCCTGAGAAACCAGGCCATTATACGCTATGAGGAAATTTCCGTATTGAAACGCATTGAGACAATGCTTTCCAATGAGGGGAAAACAATTTTCAAATGCAAATTGCGCCAAAACTACAAATCCGATCGACACGAAAAATACTTAGCACACCTCTCATGGACGCTGGCTTCGAAATGACACCTCACTGGAGTCTGTGCGTTTAGCGGTTCGGGCCACATTAATTGCGGAAAAAAGCCTAATAATAATAACTAGATGGGTATTTCCTGAAGGAACTACAGATAGTGCTTTGGAATGGTGCCCGGGCTGCCCCTGCAAGACTTTCACACTTGGGTGCCCCTCAGGCGCTGGTTTGGTAGTTGTAGCCCCTCAGGGTTGAGGCTTGGTGGGCCGGGTCACTCTGGGTCCGATTTGGTGGGCCGGGTCACTCTGGGTCCGATTTGGTGGGCCGGGTCACCCTGGGTCCCATTTGGTGGGCCGGGTCACTCTGGGTCCCATTTGGTGGGCCGGGTCACTCTGGGTCCCATTTGGTGGGCCGGGTCACTCTGGGTCCCATTTGGTGGGCCGGGTCACTCTGGGTCCCATTTGGTGGGCCGGGTCACTCTGGGTCCCATTTGGTGGCCCGGGTCACTCTGGGTCCCATTTGGTGGCCCGGGTCACTCTGGGTCCGATTTGGTGGCCCGGGTCACTCTGGGTCCGATTTGGTGGCCCGGGTCACTCTGGGTCCGATTTGGTGGCCCGGGTCACTCTGGGTCCGATTTGGTGGCCCGGGTCACTCTGGGTCCGATTTGGTGGCCCGGGTCACTCTGGGTCCGATTTGGTGGCCCGGGTCACTCTGGGTCCGATTTGGTGGCCCGGGTCACTCTGGGTCCGATTTGGTGGCCCGGGTCACTCTGGGTCCGATTTGGTGGCCCGGGTTACTCTGGGTCCGATTTGGCGGGCCGGGTCACTCTGGGTCCCATTTGGCGGCCCGGGTCACTCTGGGTCCGATTTGGCGGCCCGGGTCACTCTGGGTCCGATTTGGCGGCCCGGGTCACTCTGGGTCCGATTTGGCGGCCCGGGTCACTCTGGGTCCGATTTGGCGGGCGGCGCCACTCTGGGTCCGATTTTGCGGGCGGCGCCTCTCTGGGTCCGATTTGGCGGGCGGCGCAACTCTGGGTCCGATTTGGCGGGCGGCGCCACTCTGGGTCCGATTTGGCGGGCGGCGCCACTCTGGGTCCGATTTGGCGGGCGGCACCACTCTGGGTCCGATTTGGCGGGCGGCGCCACTCTGGGTCCGATTTGGCGGGCGGCGCCACTCTGGGTCCGATTTGGCGGGCGGCGCCACTCTGGGTCCGATTTGGTGGGCGGCGCCACTCTGGGTCCGATTTGGCGGGCGGCGCCACTCTGGGTCCGACTTGACGGGCGGCGCCACTCTGGGTCCGATTTGGCAAGCGGGGGCACTCTGGGTCCGATTTGGCAAGCGGGGGCACTCTGGTCCGATTTGGTGGGCTGGGTCCGATTTGGTGAGCGGGGCAATAATGATAAGACTACAGATAGTGCTTTGTAATTGTGCTGTACTGTCACTTTAAGAGCTGATATTATCTGACAAAACTTGTGACCTGGTGGGCTGATGTAGAGTTTATAGGCGTTGGCATAGTAACTGGGTCTCACTGCGCATATCAATGAGGTAATCAGCCAGGTGGCAGTTATTTTTAGAAATTGCCTCAGAAATCAGGCCCATTATAAACGTATTGGAAAATTTCCCTATTGAAATGCATTGAGACACTTTTCAAACGCAAATTGCGCCAAAACTACAAATCCGATCGACACGAAAAATACTTAGCACACCTCTCAGGAACGCTGGCTTCGAAATGACACCTCACTGGAGTCTGTGAGTTTAGCGGTTCGGGCCGCATTACGTGCGGACTGAATAATAATAATAAGAATAAGAAGTTTACCACGGTGGAATAACAGTATAGTGCTTTGTTCCAAAGCACTATAATAAGAAGAAGTTATCCACGTTCGGATTACAATACTACTGAGAGGCACAGAATCAGCCATCTGCAGACCGGACATAACCGCAAGAGAAGTATGCTGCCTTCCAGGTGCGATGATCAAGGATGTGACCGATAGGATACCAAAGCTCTTCAACTCCAAGGACGTCCACCCATTTCTGCTGATACATGTTGGCACCAATGACACGGCAAGGAAGGACCTACCGACAATCTGCAAGGACTTTGAAGAGTTGGGGAAGAAAGTAAAGGAACTGGATGCACAGGTAGTTTTTTCTTCTATCCTTCCAGTAGACGGGCATGGCACCAGGAGATGGAACAGGATCCTTGATGCAAACTGGCTAAGACGGTGGTGCAGACAACAAGGATTCGGATTCCTGGACCACGGTGTGAATTACTTGTACGATGGACTCCTAGCCAGAGATGGACTACACCTCAACAAACCTGGGAAACACACATTCGCCAGAAGACTCGCTACACTCATCAGGAGGGCGTTAAACTAGAAGTAGAGGGGACGGGAAGAAAAACATTAGACTTGAACAAAGAAGACCCAGGAAAACATACTCAGAAGGGAGGTAAGAACATTTCTAAAACAATCCACAGCGAGGAGATTGGAACAAAACAAAATCCTCTAAACTGCATGCTCGCAAACGCCAGAAGCCTGACAAACAAGATGGAAGAACTAGAAGCAGAAATATCTACAGGTAACTTTGACATAGTGGGAATAACCGAGACATGGTTAGATGAAAGCTATGACTGGGCAGTTAACTTACAGGGTTACAGTCTGTTTAGAAAGGATCGTAAAAATTGGAGAGGAGGAGGGGTTTTTCTCTATGTAAAGTCTTGTCTAAAGTCCACTTTAAGGGAGGATATTAGCGAAGGGAATGAGGATGTCGAGTCCATATGGGTCGAAATTCATGGAGGGAAAAATGGTAACAAAATTCTCATTGGGGTCTGTTACAAACCCCCAAATATAACAGAAATCATGGAAAGTCTACTTCTAAAGCAGATAGATGAAGCTGCAACCCATAATGAGGTCCTGGTTATGGGGGACTTTAACTACCCGGATATTAACTGGGAAACAGAGACCTGTGAAACCCATAAAGGCAACAGGTTTCTGCTAATAACCAAGAAAAATTATCTTTCACAATTGGTGCAGAATCCAACCAGAGGAGCAGCACTTTTAGACCTAATACTATCTAATAGACCTGACAGAATAACAAATCTGCAGGTGGTCGGGCATCTAGGAAATAGCGACCACAATATTGTACAGTTTCACCTGTCTTTCACTAGGGGGACTTGTCAGGGAGTCACAAAAACACTGAACTTTAGGAAGGCAAAGTTTGACCAGCTTAGAGATGCCCTTAATCTGGTAGACTGGGACAATATCCTCAGAAATAAGAATACAGATAATAAATGGAAAATGTTTAAGAACATCCTAAATAGGCACTGTAAGCGGTTTATACCTTTTGGGAATAAAAGGACTAGAAATAGGAAAAACCCAATGTGGCTAAACAAAGAAGTAAGACAGGCAATTAACAGTAAAAAGAAAGCATTTGCACTACTAAAGCAGGATGGCACCATTGAAGCTCTAAAAAACTATAGGGAGAAAAATACTTTATCTAAAAAACTAACTAAAGCTGCCAAAAAGGAAACAGAGAAGCACATTGCTAAGGAGAGTAAAACTAATCCCAAACTGTTCTTCAACTATATCAATAGTAAAAGAATAAAAACTGAAAATGTAGGCCCCTTAAAAAATAGTGAGGAAAGAATGGTTGTAGATGACGAGGAAAAAGCTAACATATTAAACACCTTCTTCTCCACGGTATTCACGGTGGAAAATGAAATGCTAGGTGAAATCCCAAGAAACAATGAAAACCCTATATTAAGGGTCACCAATCTAACCCAAGAAGAGGTGCGAAACCGGCTAAATAAGATTAAAATAGATAAATCTCCGGGTCCGGATGGCATACACCCACGAGTACTAAGAGAACTAAGTAATGTAATAGATAAACCATTATTTCTTATTTTTAGGGACTCTATAGCGACGGGGTCTGTTCCGCAGGACTGGCGCATAGCAAATGTGGTGCCAATATTCAAAAAGGGCTCTAAAAGTGAACCTGGAAATTATAGGCCAGTAAGTCTAACCTCTACTGTTGGTAAAATATTTGAAGGGTTTCTGAAGGATGTTATTCTGGATTATCTCAATGAGAATAACTGTTTAACTCCATATCAGCATGGGTTTATGAGAAATCGCTCCTGTCAAACCAATCTACTCAGTTTTTATGAAGAGGTAAGTTATAGGCTGGACCACGGTGAGTCATTGGACGTGGTATATCTCGATTTTTCCAAAGCATTTGATACCGTGCCGCACAAGAGGTTGGTACACAAAATGAGAATGCTTGGTCTGGGGGAAAATGTGTGTAAATGGGTTAGTAACTGGCTTAGTGATAGAAAGCAGAGGGTGGTTATAAATGGTATAGTCTCTAACTGGGTCGCTGTGACCAGTGGGGTACCGCAGGGGTCGGTATTGGGACCTGTTCTCTTCAACATATTCATTAATGATCTGGTAGAAGGTTTACACAGTAAAATATTGATATTTGCAGATGATACAAAACTATGTAAAGCAGTTAATACAAGAGAAGATAGTATTCTGCTACAGATGGATCTGGATAAGTTGGAAACTTGGGCTGAAAGGTGACAGATGAGGTTTAACAATGATAAATGTAAGGTTATACACATGGGAAGAAGGAATCAATATCACCATTACACACTGAACGGGAAACCACTGGGTAAATCTGACAGGGAGAAGGACTTGGGGATCCTAGTTAATGATAAACTTACCTGGAGCAGCCAGTGCCAGGCAGCAGCTGCCAAGGCAAACAGGATCATGGGGTGCATTAAAAGAGGTCTGGATACACATGATGAGAGCATTATACTGCCTCTGTACAAATCCCTAGTTAGACCGCACATGGAGTACTGTGTCCAGTTTTGGGCACCGGTGCTCAAGAAGGATATAATGGAACTAGAGAGAGTACAAAGGAGGGCAACAAAATTAATAAAGGGGATGGGAGAACTACAATACCCAGATAGATTAGCGAAATTAGGATTATTTAGTCTAGAAAAAAGACGACTGAGGGGCGATCTAATAACCATGTATAAGTATATAAGGGGACAATACAAATATCTCGCTGAGGATCTGTTTATACCAAGGAAGGTGACGGGCACAAGGGGGCATTCTTTGCGTCTGGAGGAGAGAAGGTTTTTCCACCAGAATAGAAGAGGATTCTTTACTGTTAGGGCAGTGAGAATCTGGAATTGCTTGCCTGAGTAGGTGGTGATGGCGAACTCAGTTGAGGGGTTCAAGAGAGGTCTGGATGTCTTCCTGGAGCAGAACAATATTGTATCATACAATTATTAGGTTCTGTAGAAGGATGTAGATCTGGGGATTTATTATGATGGAATATAGGCTGAACTGGATGGACAAATGTCTTTTTTCGGCCTTACTAACTATGTAACTATGTAACTATGTAATATAGTGCTTTGTTCCAAAGCACTATAATAAGAATAATAAGAAGAAGTTTACCACGATGGAATAACAATATAGTGCTTTGTGCCAAAGCACTATAATAAGAAGAATAAGAAGTTATCCACGATGGAATAACAGTATAGTGCTTTGTTCCAAAGCACTATAATTATCTTATAGATGTTGGGTTAATCTGAAGGTTAGCATTCCAAAGCTACCCAGTTCCTGCACTGTCATAGAGGCGCTGCTGGCACGGCTTCAGGCACTGCTCAGTACATAGTGAGCACCAGTCATAACCATGCCCACTCTGTGCCAGGCATCTATGACTTTAAGCCAGAGGTTGCTGGGAGGAATAAAGTAAATTTCCTCCCAGCAACTGGGCTTTCAATGCAGATTAACCCCATATCTTAAAGTTAATGGAAACAGTGACTGTAAAAGGAGAAGCACACAATAGGATAGGACCCTAATATAGGAGACAGTAAAAACAAGTTTGCTCACCTTGGGTTGTTGTGTGAAGACACAACCACTATAAAGTTTTAAATAGCCATAGGTTGCTGCCCCGTGGCTAGGGAAACATGAGCCAGATAGAATTGACCAAAACAGGATAAAAACAGGTTCATCCGTATGATTTTTTACACTTGATAAAGGTGCCAGTACAGCATTTCAACTCACAGTGGATAATAAAGGCCTTTCTAAAGCCCCGTCACACTAAGCGAGGTCGCTAGTGAGATCGCTGCTGAGTTACAAGTTTTGTGACGCAACAGCGACCTCAGTAGCGATCTCGCTATGTTTGACACGTAGCAGCGACCAGGCCCCTGCTGTGAGATCGCTGGTCGTGTCGGAATGGCCTGGACCTTTTTTTGATCGTTGAGGTCCCACTGGGTAGCACACATCGCTGTGTTTGACACCTTACCAACGACCTCGTTCACACAGGACGTCCCTCATCGAGGTCTGAATCGTCATAATAGCTGCCATGTGACATCGTTCTACAGGTCGCCGCATCGCTGCTGCGTCGTTGGGAAGATCTCACTGTTTGATATCTCACTAGCGACGCAGCAACGATCCCTGACAGGTTGTATCGTTGTCGGGATCGCTTTAGCGTCGCTAAGTGTGACGGGGCCTTAAGAATACCACAGCAAGAGAATTCTTTCCTGCAGCGCAGCCAATTTTTAAAAGTGTTTTTATCCTTTTTTAGTATCCTTAAGTTAACGGCATTTTGGGAGATGACACGTTCCCTTTTAGTGCACGTCCAGCACATAATGAGTCTATGCTCTAATTTATGAACTACAGATGCATGTGAAGTTATTTTAAAATTGCACCAATAAAGCTGAAGATTTTTACCCCGTTGAGCTGGACCTCCTGACTATTTACTTTCCTGAGATTCACCCAAATAAATTTAAGGCAAATTGAATTTATGGGAAAGATTGGCCGAAAAAGGTAATTTTGAATTTGAGAAGGTTCAATCATCTCTAGCTGTAATAGAAAGCTAACCAAAATTTGTAAAATACTTATATTTAGACTATATGTAAAAAGGATATTTATTATAAAAATAAGGGAGAAAGTTGAGGTATAGCTAATGATGCCTTTTGGCAAAGATCTAGAGAATGTCTTGGAACAGAATTCTCTATATGATGTTATTATCGGAAATCCTACCATTAGCTATTGGACTGATCTATTTTTACTATAAAGCTGCTGCACAGATTCGGAATTAAGAAAATCTTTAGATGAAAGGTTAGTGCTAAATCATCCAATGAACTCTCTCCAAAACTCCAATTGGGGTGCATGCAGTGTATTCACCATGCCTTTTTCTACAGAAATCCATAACTACTTTCTTGCACATTTAATGGAGCAGGCCACTTGCATTTGCATTTTTACCACACATTTTAAATATTTAATCATGCATTACCTAAATGTAGTAAATGTGGCATTTATTATGCCAAATATGCTGGAAAAAATTTTGAAGGAATAATGAAACAAAATAAATACAGTATACTTGTTTTGTTCATCAGATGTTTAAGAGTTTATCAGGAAAACTGATCTGAAGGACTGACTGATGTTTACAGATGAAGACTTCAAGAAGTGCCAAATTATGATTACCTTACATTAATATAAGCTTTTATTTACATTACCTACTTGTGATTGTTAAAAATAAAGTTACCTTTAATTGGGTATTGAAACACAACTGCAAGCTCATGTGATCTAAAATTTAAGGATTAATTACATTAAGCAAATAAAAAATGGTGAATTGAGTTGAATGACACTAAATCTTTCTAGGTTCTGGAGTGTACTGTGGTTTCCATGTACTAAGTTTCCTGTAATTTTCATCGAAATATATTACCATTAATAGGGGCATTGCTGGGGTCAAACATTCAAGTCTCTGGTCCCGAACTATTAGCTCAGAGCACCTAATCTCTGCCAATCGCCACAATCAACTGTGTCAATGTCTAGATTATTATTATTTATTTATATAGCACCATTGATTCCTTGATGCTGTACATGAGAAGGGGTTACATGCAAATTACAGATATCACTTGCAGTAAACACACTAACAATCACAGACTGATACAGGGGGAGATGACCCTGCCCTTGTGGGCTTACATTCTACAGGACGGTGGGGAAGGAGACAGTAGGTTGGGGGGTTGCAGCAGCTCCGGTGTTGGTGAGGCGGTAGCTCCGGTAGTGATGAGGAGGCAGCAGGTTGTAGGCTTTATGAGTGGTCCAGGCCAAGTGTATAGATTGACAAGAATAGGGGTCCAAGATCAGAGCCTTGGGGGACTCCAATAGAGAGAGGATGGGATGAGGAGGTAGGGTGGGAGTGGGAGACACTGAATATGTGGTTGGAAAGGTATGAGGAGATCCAGGATATGGTGAGGTCTTTGATGCCAAAGGAGGAGAGGATCTGTAGTAGGAGGCTGTGGTCAACTGTGTCGAAAGGAAAGCAGAGGACAGGTCTAGAAGGAGGAGTATGGAGTATTGTCCGTTATCTTTGGCTGTAAGTAGGTTGTTAGTAATTTTGGTCAGGGCTGTCTCAGTGGAGTGACGGGGGTGGAAACCAGATTGTAGATTGTCAAAGAGCAAGTTAGATGAGAGGTGGGAGGAAAGTTCAGCGTGGACGTGTGTGGACATTTGGAAGCAAATGGGAGCAGCGATATTGGGCGATAGCTGGACATAGTGGTTGGGTCAAGGGTTGGCTTTTTAAGGACAGGCGTGATTGTGGCATGTTTGAAAGCAGAAGGGAAGGTACCAGAAGTTAGTGATAGGTTGAAGAGGTGGGTTAGGGATGGAATAGGAGTTGTGAGGTTGGGGAATGGGATGGGATGTGGTCGAGTGCACAGGTGGTGAGGTGTGATTTGGAGAGTAGACAATTAAGCTCCCCTTCAATGATGTTGGAGAGGGGTGTTATGGGGTTTGGGCATTGGTCTGTTATACAAAGGGGTTGTTGTGGTTGAACAATGAAGACTTGCCTTGTTTGGTCGATCTTATTTTTGAAGTGTGTGGCAAAGTCCTCAGCAGAGATGAGGGAGGTTGGAGGGGGCAGTGGAGGGCAGAGGAGGGAGTTAAATGTTTTGAATAAATGTTTGGGGTTGTAGGATTGGGAGGATATGAGGGTTGTGAAGTAGGCCTATTCAGCAGAGGTGCAGATTTGAAAGTGAGTGTTGCCTGTTTGAATGCAGTGAAATCGTCTTGTGAATTTGTTTTCTTTCAATGCCGCACTGTGATCCTGGACACTTCCCAGAGCTTTTTAGTAGTGTTATTGTGCCAGGGTTGTCTGTTGAAATGTTGCACTCTGCCATGAATGAGAGGGGTGACCACATCAATAGCTGATGCGAGAGTAGCATTTTAGAAAGCAGTAGCACTGTCTGTCGTGCAGTGAGGATATGGATGCCAGTGGTAGAATAGAGTCAGAGAGCGTGTGGGTGTCTAGGTGCGCAAGGTTTCTGCGGGGGTGTGCATGTTGCTGGACATGGGTGACAGGTGAGGAGGACAGGGATGAGAAAGTGAGTAGATGGTGGTTGCTATAGGAAAAAAAATGGAGACACAAAGCGCAAAATAGGGTCTTATCCTTTAGATAACCAAGAGAGCTTTCTTAGAATTGCTTACCTGATTTTGTTGAATCAAGAGCATGTAGCGATTTCGGCTGCTGCAGATCCACAAGCGGATCAACGGCCGTATGACAATATAAACTGTTCAGGAGGTGTGGGTTAAATCCGCGCTGCCTTAATGATGAAGTTCCAAGGATAATAAATTTAAAAGGTGGTTTATTCAACGCGTTTCAAGGTCAGTGCGACCTCTTCTTCAGGAAATTCCACATACAACATCAGTTGTTGTATGTGGAATTTCCTGAAGAAGAGGTCGCACTGACCTTGAAACGCGTTGAATAAACCACCTTTTAAATTTATTATCCTTGGAACTTCATCATTAAGGCAGCGCGGATTTAACCCACACCTCCTGCACAGTTTAGATGGTGGTTGGACAGATGGTGAGGGGAGGTGGTGAAGTTAGATAGCAGAGATGGGTGAAGACCAGGTCTAATGTATGTCCGTCTTTGTGGATGGCTGAGGAGGACCACTGAGCAAGTCCAAAAGATGAAGTAAGGGACATGAGTTTGGAGGCTGTTGACTGAAGTGTGTCAGTAGGGATGTTGAAGTCACCCTTGATGATAGTAGAGATGTCAGTGGAGAGAAAGTAAAGAAGCCAGGTAAAGAATTGGTCAATAAAGGCAGTGGGCAGGCCTGGAGGTTGGTATATGATGGCCACTTGGAGGTTGGAGGGAGAGTAGACGTGGACAGAGTGGACTTCAAAAGAGGGGAGGATAAGGGAGGGAAGAGGTGTGATTTAGTTAAAGGTGCAGTTAGAAGAAAGGAGAAGACCCACTCCACTGTGTTGGCAGGGCGAGGAGTGTGGTTGAAATGGAGGCTGCCATATCACAACGCAGCAGGGGAGGCGGTGTCAGAGGGTGTCAGCCATGTTTCTGTGATGCCTAGGAAGGTAAGATTGCGAGAGAGAAGAGGTCATGAATCAGGTGAAGCTAATTGCAGATTCCAGAGTGCTCCAGAGAGAGGGAGCAGGGTGGTGGGCGTCAAGGGCACAAATTTTATGTTGGAGAGATTGCGGTAGTTCATATTAGAAGGAGGGGCAATGGTGAGAATTATAAGCTGTGGGGGTCCAGGATTGGCAGATATGTCTCCAGCAGTGAGGAGAAGCAGAGAGAGGGAGAGCAGGTGGAAAAAAGAGAGTGGCCAGCTTGTTTTATGTTTAATTAGGAGGGATCTGAGGTTGAGTAGCAGGTTGGCAGAGGAGGTCAGGCGGGTAGGTAAGAGGGAAGGGGAGGTGATTATTTGGTTAGAAGGTGCTGGGGTTTGGGGATAGCGAAGGAGAGTGAGGATTAGTGGATCAAACACTGTAAGGGCATATGTAAACATGGTGAAGGAGTCAGATGGGTTAATAGAAAAGCTAGGTCCAAGTAATAAGAAGTGCTTACTTGGCAGGCATACCCAAATGGACAGTGTGGGGTCATGACTCCTGCCGTTGAAATGACTGCAGCTTCTGGACCCTTAGCTGCAGGTGTACTTTGCTGCAGGGGGACATGTGCCAGCCACGCGTGCACCCCTTACAATGCTTCTAAATTTATAGGACTGAGGATCAGGTGAAAGGGATTGTGGGAGCTGGTTTGGGATAAATTAACAGGTGGCTAGCACACCAGAGGTGGATAGATAATCAAAGATGCTGGGCCTGCCTACATCTATATGCTGTAACACCTTTCACCAGATAACATCTAGAGTGACCCAGGCATGTATATACAGCAGTGGAACCAGTCACCGCCAAAATCCAAGGTGAGCTAAGCCCACCGGCATCAGGCGCTTATCTACAGCATTCTGTAATGCTGTAGATAATGTAGATAAGCCCTCGATGTATCCTGAAAGATGAGAAAAAAAAGGTTAGATTATACTCATCCAGGGGCGGTCCCGCTGCGGTCCGGTCCGATGGGCGTCGCGGTCCGGTCCAGCGCCTTCCATCTTCTTACGATGATGTCCTCTTCTTGTATTCACGCTGCGGCTCCGGCACAGGCATACTTTGTCTGCCCTGTTGAGGGCAGAGCAAAGTACTGCAGTATGCAGGCGCGGGAAAGGTCAGAGAGGCCTGACGCCTGTGCACTGCAGTACTTTGCTCTCAACAGGGCAGACAAAGTACGCCTGCGGCGGAGCCGCAGCATGAAGGCAAGAAAAGGGCGTCATCATAAGAAGATGGGAGGCACTGGACCAGACCGCAACGCCCATCGGATCTGACCGCACGCCCAGGTGAGTATAATCTAACCTCTTTTTCTCATCTTTCAGGATACATCGAGGGCTTATCTACAGCATTACAGAATGCTGTAGATAAGCCCCTGATGCCGGTGGGCTTAGCTCATCTTGGATTTTGGGGGTGACAGGTTCCCTTTAAGTACAATGCAACAGATGAATTATACCAAAGATTTAGCAGGCACATAAATATATACAGGGTGGTCCAAAAGTAGGTGGACAGAAAATAATAACATTTATTCTGATGTATATATAAAATTATATTTATGTCACGGGAAGCCTAGGTGGGCAAGAGCTAATAACCCGGGCCCCTGCAATTTCCCTAAGACTAGGGAAATCCTGACTGACCCTCTCCCTAGAGTTTACACTGATGGTGTGCATGTCTAGGCCTCCACCCTCACCCTACCTCCTGTTTCAACCCTAGGCTGAAACCAACCACCCACCACCCAGTGAAGAGATAATACACCAATACCCACAGTAAGCACAGACAAGGATAACTGAAAATATGAACCAAGCTGCAGTCACTCGGGAATACACAATAAGTGCACAGGGCAAAACAAATACAAATATAGGAAGGAGTAAATAAGACAAAGGGAAATACACCACCAGATACGATACTCCAACTCCTAGCTTACCACTCCAGACCGAGATAACCAAGCACTAGACAGAAGCTATAATCGGTGACGCCCAATGTTCAGAAGAACTATTTAAAGGCAGTGGGCTTGGCCTAGCTTCCAATCCGAGCACCAGCTAAATTAACCCCGGACCAGCTAGACAAAATCTAGCCGACGCCACTGAGCGCATAGTGGACAAAAGCGGAATTACCGCTGTCTGTCGAACGCCCTAGAATGAACAGCGTCCGACATGACATTACCCCGCCTTCTATAAGGGACCCCAGGGCCCTCAAGACTTATAGGACCCGGCTTGTCCGGATGGCGGCGGTGAAACATACTGACCAGCCGATCCGCATGAACGTCCGAGGCCCATAACCACACCAGTGTACCAAGTACTGTAAAGTGCGACACACTACATGAGAGTCAACCACCTTGGAGACTTCAAATTCCAAATTACCATCCACCAAGACTGGAGAAGGCATTGGTGTCGCGTCCACAAGACCCACCGTCTTCTTTAGCAACGATCTGTGGAACACATTGTGTATCTTATACACCGTAGGAAGCTCCAATCGGTACGCTACAGGGTTAATGACGGCGGCGACCATAAATGTACCAATAAAACTTGGACCCAATTTAAGGGATGGTTTCTTGAGTCTAACCACACCCAATCATCCACACTCAGGTCCGGACCTGGCACACGCCTACTGTCAGCCACACGTTTGTACCTAGCACCCACACTCAACAGGCGCTGTTTAACTCTCCTCCAGACTGATGACAATTGTGCTCCTAACTGGTCTTCCTCCGGAATGCCGGAAGAGCCCCTCTGACTCAAAGTACAAAATTGAGGATGTAGCCCGTTAACACAAAAAAACGGAGACTCCCCAGACGACTCCTGGCATTGATTATTGATGGCAAACTCAGCCAAAGGAAGGAAAGTCGACCACTCCTCCTGGTTATCAGAGACAAAGCAGCGTAAGTACTGCTCCAAATTTTGCTCGGTCTGACCATTTGACTGAGGATGAAACGCCGAAGAATGAGATAACTTGATCCCCAGCCGTGAGCAAAATGCTTTCCAAAATTTTGCCACAAACTGAGTACCTCTATCAGACACGATGTCAGATGGAACACCATGAAGTCTGACCACCTCCTGCACAAATACCTGAGCCAGAGTCTTAGCGTTAGGCAATGAAGGCAAAGACACAAAGTGCGACATTTTTGAAAACCGATCAACAATCACCAAGATGACCGTGTTCCCAGCTGAGGAGGGCAAGTCAGTGATGAAATCCATGGAGATTTCCGTCCATGGCTTACTAGGTACCTCAAGAGGAAGTAGTGCGCCAACAGGACGGGAGCGGGGCATCTTAGCCCTAGCGCACGTGGTGCAAGCTGACACGTATGAGACCACGTCCTGTCGGATCTTGGGCCACCAAAACCGACGTGACACCAACTCCACGGTACCTCTAACCGCTGGGTGACCAGCCAGGACAGCATCATGATGCTCTGCCAAAACCTTTAAGCGGAGATGAAGCGGTACAAAAGACTTGTTGATGGGAAGCTCAGATGGTGCCTCCTCCTGAGCCTCGGCAATCTCAACCTCGGTAGTGAGAGCCGAAACCACAACACCCTTTTGGAGGATGGGTACTGGATCCTCCCGAGGTTCTCCCCCCGGAAAACACCTGGACAGAGCATCCGCCTTAGTGTTTTTAGACCCCGGTCTGTAAGTGACAACAAAGTTGAACCGCGTGAAAAACAATGCCCAGCGAGCCTGCCTGGGAGACAGACGCTTGGCAGACTCCAAATAAAGCAAATTCTTATGGTCGGTAATAACAGTAACCTGATGAACCGACCCCTCCAAGAAGTGTCACCATTCCTCAAAGGCCAACTTGATTGCCAACAACTCCCTGTTGCCGATATCGTAGTTACGTTCGGCGGGCGACAATTTCTTGGAAAAATAGGCGCATGGACGCAAGTCACTCAAAGATGAGCCTTGTGATAGTACCGCCCTGTAAGAGTCATGTCGGTCTGGTAGTCGGGGGCAGGTATATCTCGCCCAGGTATTTGTCCTATGTGAATTAGGCCGCTCAGTATCTTCAGGATACCGAGGGGTTAATAAGTGCAGGAATAAAGGCTGACCAGCTGGAGGTTTCAGGTGTCAGCCTGGGGCACACAGAATGCCTGTCTGTGTGAGACAAACGTGAGTGAGAGCTGTGCTCATGATCTGTGTAATGTTAGCTGGGAGGGAGAAGCCCCCCCAGTTGTTAGATAGCAACGTATTTGTTTAGTTAGCACCGGACAGGCTAGGATTTATTTTTATGTTTTGTTTTCTGTATTTGCTTTCACTTTAATAAACCTGACCTGAGGTCAGTCAACTTGGAAACCTGCTGTCGCCTCAGAGTTCAATGCACAAACCACGTGACCTTTGACCCCAGCAAAGGCGATCCCGGAGTGTTTTGTCACATTGTGGTGGAGAACGCGGGCAACGCGTGGCACAGGCGATAGTATGGAAGACGTGGTGAAAGCCCTAGTACAGGCCACTGTGGCACAGCAGGAAGCTAATCGCTTGATGGCAGCACAGCTGAAGGAGTTACTGGACATGACGGCTGCGGACCGCCAGCTTCTCCAACAGGTGGCACAACGCTTGGTGAGCATGCCTGAGGTTGACCCGGAAGCAGAGTCCAGGAGGATCCATGTGAGTTGATACTGGCAAAAGCTGACCACGGAAGATGACGTCGAGGCGTACCTGACAACGTTTGAGCGGACGGCGTTGAGGGAGAAGTGGCCGAAGGCACGATGGGCCGATTTGATTGCTCCGTTTCTCTCTGGCGAGGCCCAAAAAGCTTACCATGACTTAGACCCAGAAGTCGCACAGGACTTTGAGAAGCTGAAAGTTGAGATCCTGGCCCGGCTGGGTGTGACGACGGCTGTCCGTGCACAGAGGGTACATCAGTGGACCTATCAGCAAGATAAACCGCCGCGATCGCAGATGTTCGACCTGATCTACTTGATAAAGAAATGGCTGCAACCCGAGGTACTGACAACTCCGGAGATAATCCAGCGGGTCGTCCTGGACAAGTACCTGAGAGTACTACCACCGGCGCTGAAAAAGTGGGTGAGCCAAGGAAATCCCGCGACAGCGGATCAACTGGTGGACTTGGTGGAGCGTTATTCCGTGGCGGAAGGACTTCCTGATGATACCGCTACTACCCGAACTGTACCTCCTCCTCGTGGAACCGGTAAGACTGTTCCAGGGACTGCGGGGGAAGGAAAATTGCCAAAAACTGTGGGGGAGGAACACGGGACTGCTCGCACCCCGAGATCAAGGGTGTCGGACTCTGGTTTCAATAGGGGGCTTGTTAGGTGTTTCCGTTGCCATGAGAAGGGCCATGTTTCTGCGAACTGTCCTGTTACCACTGAACCCATGCAGTGCGACGTTACGGACTCTAAGAAACGCATGTCTTTGGTTACACGGCTAGCAAGTGTGAATGCGGGTCAAAATGATACAGTAAAACATCTGTGTGAATTGTCTGTAGATGGGACAAATGTTGTGGCATTACTAGACTCTGGAAGTGTGGTGACTCTAGTGAAAGCCAGTCTGATAGCACGTCCAACTAGTCCGTCTGACAAGTTTTCTGTAACGTGTGTGCATGGTGACACCTGCTCATATCCTACAGTGGTCATATGTATCTCCACTCCCTATGGGTCTGTGCAACACAAAGTAGGACTCGTTCCCGCATTGTTACAGGATATAATCTTGGGCAGGGATTTTCCTCTTTTCTGGCAGTTGTGGGAGAATCAGTTGCTCCTTCACGGTAGCTGTGACCGTGAATCTTCTCCCATGCTACCTGGAGGTCCCGAGCTCCTGGAGGAGACCCCACAGGAAGATGCTGCTGGGGAGATTAGTGAATCTAACCTTCAGTACCCCTTCTCAGTTATGGTGGGGGAAACTGAGGAAACTGAGGAAACTCAGCGAGAGGCGGAGGCAGACAGCCATCCCGCACCCTGCCTACCAGATTTGGGAGTCCAGTTGGATGACTTCCACAGCAAACAAATGAAAGATCCTACCCTGACTCAGGCTAGGAAAAATGTAAAAATGGTAGATAGCGTACCCGTAGAACCTGACACTAGGCTAGCGTACCCGTACATGGTTCTTGAAAATGATTTACTCTACCAGGTAGAAAAAAAAGGGGAAGACACTGTGCAGCAGTTAGTGGTACCCAAACCTTATCGGCGGAAGGTATTGGACCTGGCCCACGGACATATAATGGGGGGACATCTGGGGGTACAAAAAACCACAGAAAGAATATTGCATTGTTTTGTGTGGCCTGGAATACACAATGATGTGCGTAACTATTGTGAGTCCTGTCCAGAGTGCCAAATCTCGGCACCTAAACCTCGGTACTGTAGTCCTTTGGTACCCCTCCTGTTATGACCCCAATGGCGAGGGTCTCAGAGGAACGTGGAAGTCTGCAGAATACAAAAATCCAGCTCATAGGGCAGTGGTAACTGGGTTGACCATATATCTACTCCTAACGCCAACACTAGAAGTAGCCGGGGATCATTCCTACGTTGATTCTAGATGACACGCGCCAGCCGGAGAATCTAGCTACCCCTAGTAGAGGAAAACAAAGACCTTTCTTGCCTCCAGAGAAGGGGACCCCAAAGCTGGATAGAAGCCCCCCACAAATAATGACGGTGAGGTAAGAGGAAATGACAAACACAGAAATGAACCAGGTTTAGCACAGAGAGGCCCGCTTACTGATAGCAGAATAAAGAAAGGTAACTTATATGGTCAACAAAAACCCTATCAAAATCCACACTGGAAATTCAAGAACCCCCGAACCGTCTAACGGTCCGGGGGGAGAACACCAGCCCCCCTAGAGCTTCCAGCAAAGGTCAGGATATAGATTTGGAACAAGCTGGACAAAAATACAAAACCAAAACAAATAGCAAAAAGCAAAAGGCAGACTTAGCTGATATAACTGGAACCAGGATCAGTAGACAAGAGCACAGCAGACTAGCTCTGATAAATACGTTGCCAGGCATTGAACTGAAGGTCCAGGGAGCTTATATAGCAACACCCCTAACTAACGACCCAGGTGCGGATAAAAGGAATGACAGAAAAACCAGAGTCAAAAAACTAGTAACCACAAGAGGGAGCAAAAAGCAAATTCACAACAGTACCCCCCCCTTAGTGAGGGGTCACCGAACCCTCACCACGACCACCAGGGCGATCAGGATGAGCGGCATGAAAGGCACGAACTAAATCGGCCGCATGAACATCAGAGGCGACCACCCAGGAATTATCCTCCTGACCATAGCCCTTCCACTTGACCAGGTACTGAAGCCTCCGCCTGGAGAGGCGAGAATCCAAGATCTTCTCCACCACGTACTCCAACTCGCCCTCAACCAACACCGGAGCAGGAGGCTCAGCAGAAGGAACTACAGGCACAATGTACCGCCGCAACAAGGACCTATGAAATACATTGTGAATAGCAAACGACACAGGAAGATCCAGACGAAAAGATACAGGATTAAGGATTTCCAATATCTTGTAAGGCCCAATAAAACGAGGTTTAAATTTGGGAGAGGAGACCTTCATAGGAACAAAGCGGGAAGAAAGCCATACCAAATCCCCAACGCGTAGTCGGGGACCCACACCGCGGCGGCGGTTGGCAAAGCGCTGAGCCTTCTCCTGTGACAACTTCAAGTTGTCCACCACATGATTCCAGATCTGCTGCAACCTATCCACCAAAGAATCCACCCCAGGACAGTCAGAAGGCTCCACATGACCCGAAGAAAAGCGAGGATGGAAACCAGAGTTGCAGAAAAAAGGCGAAACCAAGGTGGCGGAACTAGCCCGATTATTAAGGGCAAACTCAGCCAACGGCAAGAATGTCACCCAATCGTCCTGATCAGCAGAGACAAAACACCTCAAATAAGCCTCCAAAGTCTGATTGGTTCGCTCCGTCTGTCCATTAGTCTGAGGATGGAAAGCAGACGAAAACGACAAATCAATGCCCATCCTACTACAAAAGGATCGCCAGAACCTGGAAACGAACTGGGATCCTCTGTCTGACACAATATTCTCAGGGATGCCGTGCAAACGAACCACGTTCTGGAAAAACACAGGAACCAGATCGGAAGAGGAAGGCAGCTTAGGCAAAGGAACCAAATGGACCATCTTGGAGAAGCGATCACATATCACCCAGATAACGGACATGCCCTGAGATAGCGGAAGATCAGAAATGAAATCCATGGAGATATGTGTCCAAGGTCTCTTCGGGACAGGCAAGGGCAAGAGCAAACCGCTGGCACGAGAACAGCAAGGCTTAGCTCGAGCACAAGTCCCACAGGACTGCACAAATGACCGCACATCCCTTGACAAGGAAGGCCACCAAAAGGACCTGGCCACCAGATCTCTGGTGCCAAAAATTCCCGGGTGACCTGCCAACACCGAGGAATGAACCTCGGAAATGACTCTGCTGGTCCACTTGTCCGGGACAAACAGTCTGTCAGGTGGACAAGACTCAGGCCTATCAGCCTGAAATCTCTGCAACACACGTCGCAGATCCGGAGAAATAGCTGACAAGATAACTCCGTCTTTAAGAATACCAACAGGATCCATGACTCCAGGAGCATCAGGCACAAAGCTCCTAGAAAGAGCATCGGCCTTCACATTCTTTGAACCTGGTAAATACGAGACAACAAAATCAAAGCGGGAGAAAAACAATGACCAGCGGGCCTGTCTCGGATTAAGGCGTTTAGCAGACTCGAGATACATCAGATTTTTGTGATCAGTCAAGACCACCACACGATGCTTAGCACCCTCGAGCCAATGACGCCACTCCTCAAATGCCCATTTCATGGCCAACAACTCCCGATTGCCCTGCACACGAGTAGCCAGCTGGTCCACACTTGTAATCAAGGTCTGGACATTCATGTCTGCAGCAAGCATAGCCACTCTGAGGTAAAGGGGAAAAAGGAAAAAAAAAAAAAAAAACTCAGAATCTTCTTTCTTATAATCCCTCTTCTGCAATGCATTAAACATTTAATACTGGCCTGGCAAACTGTTATGACCCCAATGGCGAGGGTCTCAGAGGAACGTGGAAGTCTGCAGAATACAAAAATCCAGCTCATAGGGCAGTGGTAACTGGGTTGACCATATATCTACTCCTAACGCCAACACTAGAAGTAGCCGGGGATCATTCCTACGTTGATTCTAGATGACACGCGCCAGCCGGAGAATCTAGCTACCCCTAGTAGAGGAAAACAAAGACCTTTCTTGCCTCCAGAGAAGGGGACCCCAAAGCTGGATAGAAGCCCCCCACAAATAATGACGGTGAGGTAAGAGGAAATGACAAACACAGAAATGAACCAGGTTTAGCACAGAGAGGCCCGCTTACTGATAGCAGAATAAAGAAAGGTAACTTATATGGTCAACAAAAACCCTATCAAAATCCACACTGGAAATTCAAGAACCCCCGAACCGTCTAACGGTCCGGGGGGAGAACACCAGCCCCCCTAGAGCTTCCAGCAAAGGTCAGGATATAGATTTGGAACAAGCTGGACAAAAATACAAAACCAAAACAAATAGCAAAAAGCAAAAGGCAGACTTAGCTGATATAACTGGAACCAGGATCAGTAGACAAGAGCACAGCAGACTAGCTCTGATAAATACGTTGCCAGGCATTGAACTGAAGGTCCAGGGAGCTTATATAGCAACACCCCTAACTAACGACCCAGGTGCGGATAAAAGGAATGACAGAAAAACCAGAGTCAAAAAACTAGTAACCACAAGAGGGAGCAAAAAGCAAATTCACAACACCCTCCCTATCATTGGGGTCCCTTTTGAGAGAATTGGGATGGATTTGGTTGGGCCCCTTCCCCGGTCCGCACGTGGGCACCAACATATCCTCGTCATCATGGACTATGCCACTCGCTACCCGGAAGCCATCCCTTTGCGTAACACTGCTACCAAAACGATCGCCAAAGAATTGGTGCAAGTGTTTAGTCGGGTAGGAATTCCAAAAGAGATACTAACCGACCAGGGGACTCCCTTTATGTCGAGGGTAATGAAGGAGCTCTGCAGACTCTTACAAATAGATCCCTTGCGTACATCTGTCTATCACCCTCAAACAGATGGGTTGGTTGAGCGGTTCAATAAAACCTTAAAACAGATGCTCCGGAAGGCGATAGACAAAGATGGGAAGAACTGGGATTACTTGTTACCCTATTTGCTGTTTGCCATTAGGGAAGTTCGCCAGTCTTCCACAAGGTTCTCGCCTTTCGAGCTATTATACGCCCGTCGTCCTCGTGGACTGTTGGACGTCGCAAAAGAAACTTGGGAAGGTCAAGTCACTCCCTTTAAAACGGTGATAGACCATGTAACGCAAATGCAGGACCGTATTGCTGCTGTCATGCCCATTGTTAGGGAACATATGTTACAGGCCCAGGGAGCCCAGAGGCTAAGTTATGATAGAGGCGCCAAGGTCCGTAAGTTTGCACCCGGGGATAGGGTGTTGATCCTAATCCCTACGGTGGATAGTAAATTTCTGGCGAAATGGCAGGGCCCCTTTGAGGTCATGGAACGACTTGGAGAAGTGAACTATAAAGTGCACCAGCCTGGTAAGAGAAAACCAGAACAGATTTATCATGTGAATCTGATAAAACCCTGGAAAGACCGCGCTGCACTAACAGCGGATCTGCCCCGTCCGGTTTGCTCACCTACCGTACCGGAGGTGCAGATTGCCGAGACTCTCTCTGAATGACAAAAATCTGAGGTTAAGCAGTTTTTGTTCCAGAACCAACAGTTTTTCTCGAAAAACCTGGCCAGACTAGGCTAGTGAAACATGAGATTGTCACAGAGCCTGGTGTCACAGTTCATGTGAAGCCGTACCGGATTCCGGAAGCACGCCGTGAAGCTGTCTCCCGGGAGGTGAAGGCAATGTTGGACTTAGGAGTCATTGAAGAGTCGCACAGCGCCTGGTCCAGTCCAATCGTGTTGATACCTAAGCCGGATGGCTCTATACGGTTTTGCAATGACTTTAGGAAACTGAATGCGGTTTCTAAATTTGATGCCTACCCTATGCCCCGGGTCGATGAGTTGATCGATCGGCTGGGTAAAGCCCGATACATTACGACCCTGGATCTAACAAAGGGGTACTGGCAGATCCCTCTGGCCGAGGCGGCCAGAGAGAAGACGGCATTTGCTACACCGGAAGGGCTGTTCCAGTATATCTACATGCCGTTTGGACTTCACGGAGCCCCAGCAACGTTCCAGAGATTGATGGATCGAGTCTTGAGGCCCCACAGGCAGTACGCTTCTGCCTACCTAGACGACATCATAATTTACAGCGTGGACTGGGAAGCTCACCTCCGGAAGGTACAGGCGGTGGTTGATGACCTGAGAGACGCAGGCTTAACGGCGAACCCCAAGAAATGTCACATTGGCCTTGAAGAAGCCCAATACTTGGGCTACGTGATTGGCAGAGGAGTGGTTAAACCCCAGATCGACAAAATACAGGCAATTCAGGGCTGGCCGCAACCAGTGAACAAGAAACAAGTTCAAGCTTTTCTGGCCATTGCCGGCTATTATCGCCAGTTCATACCCAACTTTGCGGCCATGGCTACCCCCTTGACGGATCTTACCAAAGGGAGGGATTCCGTCATGGTAAAATGGACCTCAGCGGCTGAAGAGGCCTTCCACAGTCTGAAACGGGCTTTGTGCTCTGAGCCCGTACTAGTGACTCCTGATTTCAGCAGCGAGTTTGTGGTGCAAACTGATGCTTCTGATACTGGTGTCGGAGCTGTACTTTCCCAGGTAAGGGACGGAGTCGAACACCCGGTCCTCTACCTCAGTCGGAAACTGAATGTACATGAGCAGAGGTATGCCGTGATTGAAAAAGAGTGCCTAGCCATCAAATGGGCTCTCGACTCCCTCAAATATTACCTGGCAGGTAGGAAGTTTAGGCAGGTCACGGACCATGCCCCTCTCAAGTGAATGCATCTCCACAAGGACCGTAATAGTCGGGTAACCCGGTGGTTCCTTGCCCTGCAGGCTTACTCTTTCACGGTGGAGCACCGCCCCGGGGTGCAGATGGGGAACGCTGATGCCCTGTCCCGAGTACACTGTTTCGAGAGTATTCTTGCTCGACCTGAATGGTCTGAGCGGGGGGGAGGATATGTAAGAGTCATGTCGGTCTGGTAGTCGGGGGCAGGTATATCTCACCCAGGTATTTGTCCTATGTGAATTAGGCCGCTCAGTATCTTCAGGATACCGAGGGGTTAATAAGTGCAGGAATAAAGGCTGACCAGCTGGAGGTTTCAGGTGTCAGCCTGGGGCACACAGAATGCCTGTCTGTGTGAGACAAACGTGAGTGAGAGCTGTGCTCATGATCTGTGTAATGTTAGCTGGGAGGGAGAAGCCCCCCCCAGTTGTTAGATAGCAACGTATTTGCTTAGTTAGCGCCGGACAGGCTAGGATTTATTTTTATGTTTTGTTTTCTGTATTTGCTTTCACTTTAATAAACCTGACCTGAGGTCAGTCAACTTGGAAACCTGCTGTCGCCTCAGAGTTCAATGCACAAACCACATGACCTTTGACCCCAGCAAAGGCGATCCCGGAGTGTTTTGTCACAGCCCCCAAACCAACCTCAGACGCATCGACTTCCACAACAAAAGGTTTTGATACGTCTGGCTTCACAAGAATGGGGGCTGAAACAAAACTGTTCTTAAGAAATTCAAATGCGCGCACAGCAGCCTCAGGCCAAACGGAGCAATTGGTACCTTTTTTAGTCATGTCAGTTAGCGGTTTAGCAATGATGGAAAAATCTTTGATAAACTTCCTATAGTAGTTAGAAAACCCAACGAACCGCTGAAGAGCTTTCAGGTTATCAGGACGTTCCCAATGCAACACCGCTTGCACCTTAGCGGCGTCCATTTTAAAACCAGAAGCAGACACAGTATAACCCAAGAAAGGCAACTCTTGAACAGAAAATACACATTTCTCAAGTTTTGCATACAGCTTATTCTCTCTGAGAAGCTGTAACACCTGCCTGATATGATCTAAATGAGTATCACGGTCGCAAGAATATATGAGAATGTCATCTAGGTACACAATAACGAATTTCCCCAAAACATGCGAGAACACATTAATGAAATGTTGGAACACTGCAGGTGCTTTAGTCAACCCAAATGGCATCACCAAATTTTCAAAATGACCCTCAGGGGTATTAAAAGCCATCTTCCACTCATCACCTTGACGGACTCTTATGAGGTTGTACGCCCCCCTGAGGTCAAGCTTGGTAAACCATTTAGCACCTGCCACCTGATTGAACAAATCCGGTATCAATGGCATAGGGTATGGATCACGAACCGTAATCTGGTTCAACTCCCTGAAATCCAGACATGGGCGTAGTCCGCCATCTTTCTTCTTAACGAAGTAGAACCCTGCTGCCACAGGCGAGGATGAAGGCCTGATGTGCCCTTTGCTCAAACTTTCAGCAATGAAATCCTTTAATGCTTGTCTCTCCGGACCGGAGATGTTAAACATCCTTGCTTTAGGCCATTTGGCCCCTGGTTTAAACCTGATAGTACAGTCATAGGTGCGATGTGGTGGCAACTCTGAACAACCCTTCTCAGAGAACATATCCATAAAATCCAGAAGTGACTCCGGAACGCTTGAAGTCACAGCAGACACACAAGTGGCCAGGCAATTCTACTGGCAGAACTCGCTCCACTGAATTATGTCCTGAGTTTTCCAGTCAATAACCGGATTGTGCATAGACTACCATGGAAAACCCAGAACCACCTGTGCAGGAAGATTCTTGAGTACCTTACATGTAACCTGCTCGAAATGTAGAACCCCAATGTGGAGTTTCACCTCAGCCACAAACTCAGTAATCTCCCCCTGTGAGAGAGGAGCAGCATTGATGGTGACCACACGGATAGGATGAGGCAGTTTTTCGATCTTAAAACCAGAAGTGCGCGCAAACTCCTCATCAATGAGATTTGTGGCAGAACCACTATCCACAAAAACAGTAATTGGCAGCTCACTGCCAGCGATAATGACCTTAGCAGGGAGCATGCATTGAGAAACCACCATGGAGGATATACATAAGCTCAGATTGGCCTCCTCCACACCCTCTGAGCTTAGAAGTTTTCCGCCGTTGCGTTTTTTCTTAGACAGCAGAGGACAAATGTTAACAAAATGACCAGTTTTACCGCAGTAAAAACAGGATCCCTGCTTCCTGAGCACAGAGGCTCGACGCTTAATATGTGACACCCCTGCGATTTGCATAGGCTCCGTGGGCTCACCTGCAGCAACCTCACATGAACCTAAACCCTCTCCCATAGGCGGCGTCTCATGCTCCCCCTGACGCAAACGGCGATCAATGCGGACAACCAGACTCATAGCGGAATCTAGAGAAGCACGAGTCTCGTACATCAGAAGGGCTTTTTTAACCCTTCCAGAAACCCCATGAATAAACTGACTCCGCAGCGCTGGATCATTCCACTGTGTATCGACCGCCCAGCGGCGAAATTCAGAACAGTAATCCTCTGCAAGTCGCTCCCCCTGGTGAATAGTGCGTATCTTAGATTCTGCTAGAGCCATTCTGTCAGGCTCATCGTAAATGTTTCCAAGAGAGGAAAAAAAACTCTCCACAGAGTCAAATGCAGCAGAATCAGATGGCAAAGAATACGCCCATGCTTGGGGATCCCCGTTTAATAATGACAACACCAGGCCCACACACTGAGCCTCATTGCCCGAGGAGATCGGGCGCATACGGAAATATAGTTTGCAAGCTTCACGAAAAGAAACAAATTTACTGCGTTCCCCAGCAAACTTTTCAGGCAAAGGAAACTTAGGCTCAGCAACCCTACCTGTCACTCCAGCTTGCACATTAGATACTGCTAGTCCCTGTTGCTGCACTGCCCCCCTCAACTCAGTGACCTGTAGGAACAGCACCCTCAACTGGCGGGTTATGGAAGTCATGGGATCCATGACAAAAAAAAAGAAAACCCCTTTTTTTTTTTAAAGGCCGATTATAATGTCACGGGAAGCCTAGGTGGGCAAGAGCTAATAACCCGGGCCCCTGCAATTTCCCTAAGACTAGGGAAATCCTGACTGACCCTCTTCCTAGAGTTTACACTGATGGTGTGCATGTCTAGGCCTCCACCCTCATCCTACCTCCTGCTTCAACCCTAGGCTGAAACCAACCACCCACCACCAGTGAAGAGATAATACACCAATACCCACAGTAAGCACAGACAAGGATAACTGAAAATATGAACCAAGCCACAGTCACTCAGGAATACACAATAAGTGCACAGGGCAAAACAAATACAAATATAGGAAGGAGTAAATAAGACAAAGGGAAATACACCACCAGATACGATACTCCAACTCCTAGCTCACCACTCCAGACCGAGATAACCAAGCACTAGACAGAAGCTATAATCGGCAACGCCCAATGTTCAGAAGAACTATTTAAAGGCAGTGGGCTTGGCCCAGCTTCCAATCCGAGCACCAGCTAAATTAACCCCCGACCAGCTAGACAAAATCTAGCCGACGCCACTGAGCGCATAGTGGACAAAAGAGGAATTACCGCTGTCTGTCGAACGCCCTAGAATGAACAGCGTCCGACATGA
Source organism: Ranitomeya variabilis (assembly GCF_051348905.1). Taxonomy (NCBI): domain Eukaryota; kingdom Metazoa; phylum Chordata; class Amphibia; order Anura; family Dendrobatidae; genus Ranitomeya; species Ranitomeya variabilis. Next base: position 97,417,006 of record NC_135238.1, on the reverse strand, counting down.
CAATTTACTAACACAAGCATTGACAATTAAATTTTATTCTGAACAATGACACAAAAGCCCTTAAATTTTATCAACGCAGGTGCTCAAACTGTTTTCCATCACAACTTGCACAGCTTTGAAGTCTGCCTCTTACGCTTCGACAAACATTTTTGCACAAGTCTCTTTGGATATTAATTTCTTGAAATGCATCTCTTATGTAATTTTTCAAATCACTGACACTTTTTTGTTTCTGACTATAAACTTTGTCCTTGAGTACTCCCCAAAAGAAAAAATCCATTGGGGTCAAGTCTGGTGAACGTGCCGGCCAATCAAGTGGGCCTCTTCGGCCAGTCCATTTATTAGGAAATGTTTCATCAAGATATTCGCGGACTACTCTTGAATAATGTGGAGGGGCCCCATCTTATTGGAAATAAAGGTCATTTGAATTAGGCTGTTGCTGTAACTGGGGAACAACTTGATTCATTAGAATTTCGAGATACTTATCTCCTGTGACTGTTCCATCAGTTTGGACACATCTTCTCATTTAAAGATTTTTCTGTATTTTCATGACTATGAAAATTGTACATTCACACTGAAGGCATCAAAACTATGAATTAACACATATGGAATTATATACTTAACAAAAAGTGTGAAACAAATGAAAATATGTCTTATATTCTAGGTTCTTCAAAATAGCCACCTTTTGCTTTGTTGACTGCTTTGCACACTCATGGCATTCTCTTGATGAGCTTCAAGAGGTAGTCACCAGAAATGGTCTTCCAACAATCTTGAAGGAGTTCCCAGAGATGCTTAGCACTTGTTGGCCCTTTTGCCTTCACTCTGTGATTCAGCTCACCTCAAACCATCTCGATTGGGTTCAGGTCTGGTGACTGTGGAGGCCAGGTCATCTGGCTTAGCACCCCATCACTCTCCTTCTTGGTCAAATAGCCCTTACACAGCCTGGAGGTGTGTTTGGGGTCATTGTCCTGTTGAAAAATAAATGATGTTCCAACTAAACGCAAACCGGATGGAATAGCATGCCGCTGCAAGATGCTGTGATAGCTATGCTGGTTCAGTATGCCTTCAATTTTGAATAAATCCCAAACAGTGTCACCAGCAAAGCACCCCCACACCATCACACCTTCTCCTCCATGCTTCACGGTGGGAATCAGGCATGTAGAGCCCATCCATTCACTTTTTCTGCATTGCACAAAGACATGGTGGTTAGAACCAAAGATCTCAAATTTGGACTCATCAGACCAAAGCACAGATTTCTACTGGTCTAATGTCCATTCCTTGTATTCTTTAGCCCAAACAAGTCTCTTCTGCTTGTTGCCTGTCCTTAGCAGTGGTTTCCTAGCATCTATTTTACCATGAAGGCCTGCTACACAAAGTCTCCTCTTAACAGTTGTTGTAGAGATGTGTCTGCTGCTAGAACTCTGTGTGGCATTGACCTGGTCTCTAATCTGAGTTGCTGTTAACCTGCAATTTCTGAGGCTGGTGACTCGGATAAACTTATCCTCAGAAGCAGAGGTGACTCTTGGTCTTCTTTTCCTCAGGCGGAACTCATGTGAGCCAGCTTCTTTGTAGCGCTTGATGGTTTTTGCAACTGCAAACTGCACTTGGGGACACTTTCAAAGTTTTCCCAATTTTTCGGACTGACTGACCTTCATTTCTTAAAGTAATGATGGCCACTCGTTTTTCTTTACTTAGCTGCTTTTTTCTTGCCATGATACAAATTCTAACAGTCTATTCAGTAGGACTATCAGCTGTGTATCCACCAGACTTCTGCACCACACAACTGATGGTCCCAACCCCATTTATAAGGCAAGAAATCCCACTTATTAAACCTGACAGGGCACACCTGTGAAGTGAAAACCATTTCCGGTGACTACCTCCTGATGCTCATCAAGAGAAAGCCAAGAGTGTGCAAAGCAGTCATCAAAGCAAAAGGTGGCTACTTTGAAGAACCTAGAGTATAAGACATATTTTCAGTTGTTTCCCACTTTTTTGTTAAATCTATAATTCCACATAGTTTTGATGCCTTCAGTGTGAATTTACAATTTTCATAGTCATGAAAATACAGAAGAATCTTTAAATGAGAAGGTGTGTCCAAACTTTTGGTCTGTACTGTCTATCTATCTATCTATCTATCTATCTATATGCACTGCTCAAAAAATGAAGGGACCACTAAAATCCCACACCCTAGATATCACTGAATGAAATATTCCAGTTGTAAATCTTTATTCATTACATAGTTGTATGTGTTGAGAGCAATAAAACCTAAAAATTATCAACGTAAATCAGAACTAATATCCCACAGAGACAAATATCACTTACAGTAAACAAAAATAACAATGACTGCCTGATACAGAGGGAAGAGGACCCTGTCCTTGCGGGCTTACATTCTACAGGATTATGGGTAAGGAGACAGTAGGTTGAGGGTTGCAGTAGCTCCAATGGTGTTGAAGTGGCCGTGTGGTCATTATATTCTTTGAAGAGATCGGTTTTCAGGTTCCGTTTGAAGGATCCAAATGTGGTGGATAACCGGACGTGTTGGGGCACAGAATTCCAGATGACGGGGGATATTCGGGAGAAGTCTTGGAGGCGATTGGGTGAGGAGCATTATATGGGGATACTGTGACTGCTATAAATACAATATATAGGTGATACTGCTGTATATGTTACATAGGTGATACTCTAATTATGCCAATTGTCTCTTCAGAGAAGAAGAGAGCATATAGGTGATACTGTGATGTGTATAGTTGCAGTGTCACCTACATAATGTATACACAACTGTCTATATACTTCATACAGGCAATACTGTGACTGCTGTATATACATTATGAATATGATACTGTGACTGTACCAGACTTGGAATTTGGTGCAGGATGCAGTCTACCTATCTGCAGGTTGCATCTTCATGTCTTTGTGGTGTCTATGTGATTACTGGCTTCCTGTCTTCACAATCAATGCAGACAGCTTTCCTATCTCACAGAGAGTGTCAGATGTGGAGGACATAATAACGAAGCTTTCAGGGAAGTTGGATCAGAGAGACAAAAATGTCACATACTGTATCTTCTAGAAAAAGTTAATTTGGAAAACAGGTCTCGCTGTAATGACTTGAAATTAGTGAGACTCCCTGAATCGATCAAAGCAGCTGATTTAATGGGAGTGGTTTCGGAATGGCTCTCGAAAGCTCTAAATTTGACACCGCTGTCAGGTGCCCTAAAAACTGAGAGAGTTCATCACCTGGGTCCTTCTAGAAATTATATAGATTCTAGGCCACTTCCAGTAATTTTACGGGTATTGGACTTCCAGGATAAAGTCAGTTTATTGTCGGCATACAGAAAGAAGCAATCATTATATTATGTTCACCACAAACTGTTTCTTTTTCAAGATTACTCGGCTGCAGTCGCAGATAAACGTAAAGCCTTTATCTCCGCATGTGCGATTTTAGCGGGAAAAAATATTCCTTTTGGACTGTAATTTCCTGCAATCTTACGTTTCTCCATGAATAGGAAAAATTGGGTCTTCAATGAGCCAGAAAAAGCACTAAAGCTTTTGCAGTCTTCAGATGAGACCTGAAGACAGTGATCACCTTCTTTGCTCTTTCCCTTGAATACCTTATAGGGTGATGTCGCTCTTTATGTTTATTCTGGTTGAGACATTAATTTCTTTTGTTCCAACAGGTTCATGCTCATAATTACTTTGAGCATGGTTAATGGAGGGGTTAGCTTGTTAATGTTAGGGGGGTAGGGTCAGCGTCGGACTGGAGCGCCTTTGGCCCACCAGAGAAAATCATTCTTGGGGCCCACTATGTAGCTACATAGAAATAAATACAAGACCACCAATTGTGTGGTAAAACACACTAATATCAGGGTATAATATAAGGTACTACATGTCTTAATTATGTAGCAGGGGTTGAGGTAGAATCATAGAGGGGTAGCCCCCTCATAGAATATTATGTAGCCCCCTCATAAAATATAATGCAGCCCCTCTCATAGAATATAATGCAGCACCCCACAAAATATAATGCAACCCCCTCATAGGGGTAGCACCCTCATAGGGTATAATGCAGCCCTCCCCTATAGTATAATGCAGCCCACAGAATATAATGCTGGCACCCATAGAGTATACTGTGGCCCCCTCATAGGGCATAATGCTGCCCCCCTCATATAGTATGATGTAACCCCCCAGAATATAATGTAGTCCCCTGAGAGAATAATGCAGCCCCACCACAGAATATAATGCAGCCCCCCATAGAGTATACGGTAGCCCCCTCATATAGTAATATGTAGCCCCCCAAGAATATAATGTAGTCCCCTGAGAGAATAATGCAGCACCACCACAGAATATAATACAGCCCCCCATAGAGTATACTGTAGCCCCCTCATATAGTATGATATAGCCCCCAGAATATGTAGTCCCCTGAGAATAATGCAGTCCCCCCGCAGAGTATAATGTAGTTCCCTCAAAGTAAAATGCAGCACCTCTCCATCTCATCATTGTCCTCATCACCACCTTCATCATTGCCTTCTCCCCATCACCCCAATCATTCTCCCCCACCCCCCATCACTTCCCATTCCACCACCTCCATCATTGCCCATTCCACCACCTCCATCATTGCCTCCTCCCCATCACATTATTGTCCATTTCATCATCTCCATCTCTGCCTCCTTCACCACCATTATTGCCCATCACCTCCATCATTGCCTCCCCCACCACCATCATTGCCTATCACCTCCATCATTGCCCTACCCACCATCATTGCCTAATCTCCATCATTGCCTCCCCCCACCATCATTGCCTCCCCCACCATCATTGCCTATCACCTCCATCATTCCCTCCCCCCACCATCATTGCCCATCACCTCCATCATTGCCTCCCCCCACCAATATCATTGTCCTTCCCCACCACTCCTCTCACACACACAGCACCGCATCACTCTCACACACAAAGCAACGCACCACATACACATATACAGACACACAGCATAGCTCACCTCCCCGCAGCAGAAGCACATCCTGGTAGCCTCTTCCTTGCCGGCAACTTTCTGTCTGAGAGAGCGCGCTGGACGATGACATCATCCAGCTGGGCTGTCTCAGACAGGAAGCGGGACGACGGGATGTGCTGCGCTGTGTGTCTGTGTACCTGCTTTGTGAGTGTGTGTGGTGCGGTGGTGGGGCTTTACATGCGGGCAGTGTTAGCTGCAGCCTGCGGCTAACGCTGCCCGCTATTAAAGAGAAATCATTCACGCCTCTCCACGCCCATAGGGGCGTGGGGAAGCGTGAATATTAATTTTGCTTTAGCAGCGGAGACAGGATCCTGTCTCCAGCTGCTGCTACGCTGGCACAAGGTGGGCCCCCTTGACTCAGAGGCCCCATAGCCACTGGCTGAGGGCCCCTGGAGCAGTGGGGGCCCTTGAAGCAGTGGAGGTGTCAGTGACTGGGCCCAACGGAGAATTCTTCGGTTCTCCGGTGGGCCAGTCCAAGCCTGGGTCGGGTCCCTGCGTGTGCTCATCTCGTTTCTTAGGTAATGTATCCTCTATGCCCAATTGCTGGGATGCGTATGGGGTTTATACATATCTGATAATACTTTGGCTAATGTCACCACGTTCAGGTATAGGTCAAATTACAGATAATGGGAGTACAACTAAATCCACAATTCATTATATTGGTGTTCTTGGAATGTGAATGGGCTAAATTCTCCAATTAAGAGGAAAAAGGTTATGCATTATTTGCAGCGTTCTAACTTTCATGTGATCTTTTCACAGGAAACACATTGGGTAAGGGACAAGTATCCTTCTTTGTTTAGTAAAAAATGTTTTATGTGCAGAGGCATTATATTCCAAAAAACAGAGGGGACTGGCGATCCTTGTCAATAAAGGCATTAATTATGATATTTTGGAAACTTTAGAGTACCCAATGGGAGATTCTTAATAGTAAACATAAACATAGAAGGGACTCCTTACTGCCTGGTAAATGTATATGCACCCAATGGCCCAGACTTACAGTTTCAGGCTCAGTTACTCACTAACTTAGCGAGTTGGGATACATCTAATAGTTGGAGGTGACTTTAATGAGGTATATGATCCGTCTATGCACAGATTAGGCTCAGATGGTAATGGGGCTGTAACACAGTGGTCTCATACAGAAACTGATAGACTATCTAGGGTTGACGGATGTATAGAGATGGCAACATCCTACAGAAAGGGACTATTCCCATTATTCTCATGTTCATAAGCCCCATACAAGACTAGACTGTTGGCTACTATGCTTATCAATGGTGCCACTTGGTCTTTTGACAGATATCTTGGATATTCACATATCCAATCATGCCCCAGTGGTCTTTAAATCTAGATTGATAAACCCGGTTTGTAAGGAGTGGAGGTTCCCCTCCTATTTATATTCATCTGATGAATTTAAGGCTTTTCTGCAGATGTCATGGAATCTATACAAAGAGGATAATAAGGAACATTGTAGTGATCCACACTTGTTTTGGACGGCCTTTAAAGCGGTATTAAGGGGTCAAATCATCTCTTATGTTGGGAATAAACGGAAAAAAATATTGGAGGCTACATTAGTAGCACAGGGAAAACTAACTCAGGCCTATCAAAACTTTAAGCTGTCCAATACGTCCATAAATAGACAGAGATTTGTAGAGGCCAAAGAGATAGCCGAAAATACTGATCATGAAAGAGTGCTATACAGCTTAGACTACCAGAAACACAGGTATTTCAAATGGGGAAACAGGGCAGGGAAACTACTTGCCTCTCTCACCAAACCATACAGACAAGTGACTAGAATCAATAAGATGTGTAAATGAGACTGGAAAGTTACATCGGGTAATAAACAAATAATCGTCGAATTTAGACTTTTTTTGGCTCTCTTTATGCAACATGGTGAGAGGAGGCAGAGGGGAATTCATGATTCCTTAAGAGTGGGGTGGTTCCTAGCATTACGGCGTATCAAAGGAATTTGCTTAATTCACCTTTAATTTTACCATTACGGAGGTACTGCAGGCCATCTCTACGCTTAAGATTTCTAAAGCACCGGGTCCAGATGACTTCAGTTGCGAGTATTATAAAATTCTGGGATCTTCAGTGGGTCCACATTTATGTGAGTTGTTTAATAGAATAATGGAGAAGGGTCACATTTCAGATAGATTTAATGAGGCCTGTATCATTATGCTTCCAAAGCCTGGCAAAGATCCAAAGCAAGTAGAGGGCTGTCATGCAATCTCGTTACTCAATGCAGATTTTAAGCTTCTTACAAAAATATTAGCAACCAGGGTTCAGCAGATAATTCCTGCACTAATCTCACCACATCAGATGGGGTTTGTACATGGGAAGTCAATATCTTACAACATAAGAACATCGATTGGCATCATATCTTGCAGTAGACTTAATGACGGGGGAAAAAAACATAGTGGTAGGTCTTGACGCCGACAAGGCCTTTGACAGGGTCTCTAGGAACTATTTACATAAGTTGTTAGAAATTAGAGGCTTTGGGTCATGGTTTTGCACTGCTATTAGATTGATATATAGAGATCCCACGTCCAGGATCTTTATAAATAATACTCTATCATTACCTTTTAATATTCAGAGGGGTACAAGGCAAGGATGGCCGTTGTCTCCATTATTATTTAATTTGGCGTTAGATCCTCTATTAAAAACTCTTCAAAATTTGTCAGATTCTCAGGGGATACATTCAGGGAATGTCGAGACCAAACTATTAGCTTTTGCTGATGATATTCTGTTATTTATTGAGAACCCGGCACAGGCTATTCCAATCATAATATAGACAATTGAAAATTTGGAGCTGTCACTGGATTTAAAATTAATTATAACAAATCAGAAGCCTTGGCAATATTTAGATTGGAATAACATGCACCAAATATGGACCCAGTCAGTGGAAAGAATAGCAGAGAAATGTTATTGATATATATATATATTTTATTCAATGGTAAGAATAGAGGTACAATATAAAAACAGTATAAAAAGTGTGAAAAAATCATATATATATATATGTATACTTTTTTAATTTTTTTCTTTTTCACGGGCACATATCAAAAAAGGATGTTGCTTTTATAAATACATATTTTGTGTATAATACAATATATCATTGCTTAAGGGCTGGTTTATAAATATATACTGGATATCCCTATCATAGAAATAAATAGATAAATAGAGTAGGGATCACATGCACCATAAAAGTAAAAAGTTATAAAAAGTGAGAATATATAAAAAGATAATTTTTTAAAAAAAATATATATAAGCAACCATGTGCTTGTAGCATATAAGGAAAAAACGGTGCAAAAGTGCAAATAGTGTCGACTAGTGCAATTACAATGTGCAAGGGCAAAATATTTCACAGCAGGGGTGCTAAATGAGCATATGATCCAATACTACTTACATATGAAGCTAGGGAATTGTCTCCAGAACCGCCACAAAATTTGATAATGTGCTCCCCGACACGTGTTTCGGACCCAACAAGTTCCTTCGTCAGGGGGTATACATATATATATATATGATTTTTTCACACTTTTTATACTGTTTTTATATTGTACCTCTATTCTTACCATTGAATAAAATATATATATATCAATAACATTTCTCTGCTATTCTTTCCACTGACTGGGTCCATATTTGGTGCATGTTATTCTTTGTATTACTAGTGGGTTCACTATATTTCTCTACACAGGTGGTGACCAGTCTCTATTTTATTTTATTTCAGTTATATTTGATGAGATATTAGAATATATATCAGTTTATTATATAGACTGGTTCTCTCCACGTCTGTGTTGATTCTGTTTAATATTTAGATTGGGTAGAATGTCTGAGGGCTCATTTCCATTCCAATGGAAAGGTGAATCTATTGGATTCCTGGACATTCGGCTTCCAGCGGATCCACATAACTTACATAGTCTTAATACAGAGCCATTATTCTTAAAGTCAATAATCTCCTTGGTTCGTGGAAGCACTTTACTTTGTCCTTCTCGGGGAGGTGCCACCTACTTAAAATGATAATCTTCCCAAAATTATATTTATTTCAAACATTACCACTTTTATTATCCCAATCGGACTTCAATCTAATCAATAAGATTTTTAGATAGTTTATTTGGGGAATGAGAGGTCGTTTATGTTTAGGGCTATGCAAACTACAAGGTATTAATTTCCCTGACATTGGTAGATATAACATAGTGGAAAACTTTAGGTATGTTATAGATTGGTTGCGAGGGTCATCCCACTTTGCCAATGTTCACTTGGAGAGGCAGATCTATCCTCATATACCTTTAATAGTCTTGGTACATCTGACTAATGAGGAGCTCCCCAGAGATATCAGAGAACATCCGATACTATGGCAAACTATTTTGTCTTGGAGATGACGAAGGAAACTATGCAATCTAAGGGGTGGACTATCACCCTTCCAGCCTTTTCTAGAACACCCGCTATTTTTAAAGGGTAATCCTCCTAAGGTCTATAGGTTCCTGGCGCAGCAGAAATGTGTCTCAGTGATAGATCTGTCAGATCAGTGTTTTTCTATGATCACTCTTGACGAGGCAGCTCATCGTTTTCCCTTGTTTAGAGGAAGACCGTTCCTGTTTCTGCAAGCACGTAGTTTAGCCCTCAAATACGTAAATAGTAGACAGGGAAGGGGTATGGGTGACAGATTGGACATACTCCTTAGAACAGGCAGATCTCAGTTGCTGTCCGCTAGGACCATATATTCTGTCCTGCATAAGGAATGGTCTTGGGATGCTAAAAACACAGGAGCGGCGAGATGGACAAATGACAGGGGGATTGGAGGTTCAGGACCTTTTGGAAGCTACTATGGCACAAAGAAAGGTTATTCCATATAGCAGCTATACTGATATGGCTTTACTGCTTTTGCACAGGGCTTATATTACCCCTTATGTCCAGTTCAAAATGTCTGCAATGAACTCTTATCCATGTACAAAGTGTGGTTTACATAATACTGACATATTTCATCATATGTGGAGTTGTACTAAGATTCAAAAGTTATGGCATGATATTCACTCTGAATTGCAATAATTAAGTGGGGTGAAATTTCCTCTTACCCCACAGTGGGCAATTTTCAATGTCCTGGAGGATACTCAGAGAGCACTATCTAAGCATATGAAGGCCATGTTGGTGATTTGGGCCTCAGCGGTAAGGAAAAGTATTTTACATCAATGGTTCAATTTGAATGTTCCGTCAAATTCATTGATATTAACAAAAATGTATTGCCTGTTTAAAATGGACTGGTTAGAGACTCTGACCAACAAAGAAAAATGACAAATGTTTTTTACTAGATGGCCATTTTTTATTCCCGCTTTAGACTTCAAATCTAAGAACAGACTCAAAAAGCAGTTCGAAAACATCAATTGGTACTTATACCAATACTTACAAAGCATTGGTGGATATGCACCAACTTAAGGATATTATTTAAATGATGGCATACGCAGGGAGGGGGGGAGGGAGGGATGGTAGTTGTGGATTCAACTATAAGCTGTATCTTGGCTAGTAATATATTGTTAGGATTGAAGTTTAATGCCATAAGCATTCTGTAACTATATAAGTTATCAACAAACACACTGGCGCTAAGATAAACACCCCGAAATGAAGCTGCAGGCACCTGGGCGGACTGTGTGCAAAACCCTGCCAAACAAGAACTAAAACAGTGAAATAAACAAAAGGTGCCGCGCTGCACGAAGGCTATAGATGTATGGTGAGTGGATTTCTATGTCCTACCTCACAGACGGAAGCTGACGAATGTCCTGGATTAGAAGGTAGCTGCCACAAAACTGTATCCTCCGAAGTGTGAGAGGGCTGCGGAGTCAGCAGTACATAACTCAAAAGGGAGCGTCCTCCCATAGTGTAATAGTCCCCTGCATGCTCGCCGCTGGAGATCCCGGCTTGCCGCTTCGGCCGATGGCGCCGCCGGACAGTAGCGTAGCAAAAAGGGGCGTGGCTAAACGGTGACGTCACCAGTCCGTGAGACGGACACAGACAAGGGCCAATCCCGACGCGTATGTGATAAAATATTGCCACACTAGGTGTTTTATTATACACAAACTGAAATTCCTTTCTGTTCAATACTCCTGAAGATTTACCCTTACAGACCAACACATACAGTTGTCTGATGAATCGGCTGGTGGGGTCCCCCAGCAATTTTTTATAAGTAATTTCATCATCAAGAAGCCTCATTGATTCAACCTGATACATGGACCGCTCCATGATGACGATCCCCCCTCCTTTGTCCGCTGTGCGGACAATAATGTCCTGGTTATCCTGCATGTTGACCAGGGCCTTCTTTTTCTCCTCCCGAGTGAGGTTGCACGGTGCATATTTAGGGTTCCTTCTTTTAATTTTTCTGATATCCCTAGTCACCAATGTCTCAAATGTAATGAAAGCATTGGAATATTCATTTGTAGGATTAAATGCCGATGGTTTGGCCAATGACGTGTGTATAAATTCGTCATTGACCATATTCTGTGGATTGGCACCCGCTAGCTCCTTTTTCAAGAAATGTTTTTTAACCGCTAGGTTACGGAGGAACTTTTTCAAACAAACATATAGGTTGAACGGGTTAGTTTCCGTAGTGGGGGCAAACTTCAACCCTTGGCGCAGAAGGGATTCTTCGTTCTCAGTCAGCACATATGAGCTTAAATTAAAAATTTTTTGTTGCTGTTGTTTAGCTTGTAGTGCCTCATCCCTTACTTTTGTTTTTGTTTTGGTGAGTTTCCTCCCCCCTCTCTTCCCGCGTTTTTTGTATTTCTTAATTGAAAAATTTTTTGATAACCTTTGGAAATCTCTTTTATATTATTCCCTCCTACCCCTTTTGTGGTGGATTTTTGTTGTAATTTTTTATTGTTAAAAGTCTCCATCCTATTAGGCCCATTTTTCCTTTGGACCTGTGTCTGCAATGGCACTCTAGATTTATCCACTGCGTTACTGGATCCCTTCCTAGTAGTTATGCTTTTCTTAGCAGCCATAGTGACCCCTTTCATACCCGATGTACCAGGGTCTCCTGAGGTAGATACCAATTGGGAATATCTATTCCCAATAGGAATGCTATTAATAATAGGAATACAGGGATCCACTAGCGGTGACTCCATTTGCGTAGTATCTAGATGTTCCAAAATATCCATATTTTCTAATGTTCGCACATCGGGAGTTTCCTCCTGTACAATGAAATGTCTATTGTTAATTGACAAAACACAACATACTTTAGATGCTTTCTTAAAAAAAACAAAAAAAAAACGGTGATATTTAATCATTACTATCAGTATTCACAGTAAATGTGGACAAAAGGTGCCCTGCTCAAAACCAGCATCCACGGACAATACATTATGGACCGGAATACATGGAAATGTAGCATCTAAAGTATGTTGTGTTTTTTAAATAGGGTTGGGTATTTATTCTTGCACTCATTAGTTTTAAAGGTATTATTAAAGGTTGCTGTTTTTAATTCATTTAAGTGGGGTTGGGGGTATACCTTGTTCGTAACTGGTAACACAGCATTAGCATTCCTATCCATTTATGTTTTTTAATTTGGGCATCACCATAGGGTTTATTATCTTTGTATAGATCAGGGAGGGTGCAGGCTTTGTTCTTTGTGTTCTTGTATTTGTGGGTGGGCTCTGCTGGAGGTGGATGTCACACTTAGTGTTTGTGGCTATATTAACAACTAGCACAAGCATGGCAGCCTTACCTTGAGAAAGGGGGTCGTCACCCTCGAAACGCGTCGGGATTGGCCCTTGTCTGTGTCCGTCTCATGGACTGGTGACGTCGCCGTTTAGCCACGCCCCCTTTTTGCTACGCTACTGTCCGGCGGCGCCATCGGCCGAGGCGGCAAGCCGGGATCTCCAGCGGCGAGCGTGCAGGGGACACTACGGGAGGACGCTCCCTTTTGAGTTGTGTACTGCTGACTCCGCAGCCCTCTCACACTTCGGAGGATACAGTTTTGTGGCAGCTACCTTCTAATCCAGGACATTCGTCAGCTTCCGTCTGTGAGGTAGGACATAGAAATCCACTCACCATACGTCTATAGCCTTCGTGCAGCGTGGCACCTCTTGTTTATTTCACTAACTATATAAGTTATTTCTTGTTTCTTTCATGTTCAAAATAATAAAAACAGTTTTATATATATATATATATATATATATATATATATATATATATATATATATATATTTATTGCAGGGTGATAGACAGCAGATGAGACAGCAAGCAAAGTTGTTGAGTTGGACCATTAAAATATATTGCAGGGCGATAGGCAGCAGATGAGACAGCAAGCCGAGGTATAATGTACCATTAAAATATATTGCAGGGTGATAGGCAGCAGATGAGACAGCAAGCAGAGGTGTAGAGTTGTACCGGTGTGAAGAGAGGAGTTGGAGGTTAATTCCCAGTCATTTAAATAACTGCAGCTTCTGGGTATTTACCTGCAGGTGTACTTTGCTGCCGGGGGAAGCATGCCAGACCCCACACTATATGACACCAATACAGTTCAATCCCGTCATAGAGCCAGGAACCACAGGCTATCACTGTCTATCTCATGAGCTGCAGAGTGCTGTAGAGCTGCAGCTTACAAGAAAATATTGTACTGATGCAGGTGGAGTGATGACGCCATTGCATCGTACCACTTCTGCAGCCCTGCTGTATAAGTCAGAAGTGGAGACAGAGGCTCAGGATTAGTGAATATAATCTTTATTGTTTTCATATCAGGTTGTGGGAGTCTCATACTATTTATAGGAGCTGTGGGGGGCATAATACAGTATGTAGGGAGTGGTGAGGACATCATACTATAAATAGAATGGGGGTCAACAAACAGTATATGGTGGGGCTGTGGGTACATAATGCAATATATAAGGAAGTTGTGGGGACATCATACTATTCAGTATATAAGAGGACTGTGGGGACATCATACTATATAATGGAAGCTGTGGGGATATGCATAAAGGTGCTGTGCTGTAAGGGTAGTCATACTGTAGCCGGGGGGTAATCATATTGTATGTAGGGAGCTGTGGAAAATACTGTACAGTATATAGGGAGCTATGAGAACATACACTGTACATAGGGGAGCTGTGGGGACATTATACTATATAAAGGGGGCTGTAGAAATATATATACACAAAGCTGTGCGAACATTCTGAATATAGGAAGCTATGGGAACATCATACTGTGTATATAAGGGAGTTGTGGGGACATCCTACTATATATTGTGTGCATAATTATTAGGCAAGTGAGTATTTTGACCATGTCATCATACGTATTCATGTTTTCTAACTCTAAGCTGTATACTGTTGTTTACTGGAATGTCTATTGATTTGAAGCTTATCAAGTGATATGTATCTGTGTAATGAGTGACCTAAGAATACTAATATCAAGATCTTTTATCAAGGTTTGCAGAATTATTTATTCAGCTTGTTTTTCTCAGGAAAAATGGGCCACTAAATGTCATTTAACTGAATCTGAAAGTCAAAAAAGTTGAAAAGTCTCACAGAGGGGTGCATCACCCTTGAAGTTGCTTACATTGGGACGTGATCACAGAACCATCAAAAGCTTTGTTGCAAATAGTTAACAAGGTCGCAAGAAACATGCTGAAGAAAATATACGCACATTAACCCCTTAAGGATGAGCCAATTTGTATGTTAATGATGGAGCCTCATTTTCCAAATCTGTCCAGTGTAACTTTATGTGGTAATAACTCTGGAACGCTCTACCATATCTTAGTGATTCTGGCATTATTTTTTCGAGACATGTTGTGCTTCATGATAGTAGAAAAGTTTGGTTGATATACTTTGCATTTATTTATGAAAATATTGAAAATTTGTAAAAAAAAAAAAATTTTTAAATATTGCAATTTTCAAACTTTACATTTTTATGCCTTTAAATCAGATAGTTATATCACACTAAATAGTAAATAATATTTCCCATATGTCTATTTTACAGTTAGAAGGGTTACCAGTAGTGATGAGTGAATATACTCGTTACTCGAGATTTCTCGAGCATGCTTGGGGGTCCTCCGAGTATTTTTTAGTGCTCAGAGTTTTAGTTTTTCTTGCCGCAGCTGAATGATTTACATCTGATATCCAGCATAAGTACCGAATATACTCGAGTATAAGCCGAGATTTTCAGCCCAAATTTTTGGGCTGAAAGTGCCCCTCTCGGCTTATACTCGAGTCACGGTCTGTGGCAGGGTCGGCGGGTGAGGGGGAGAGGGCGCTGAGGCATACTTACCTAGTCCCGGCGATCCTGACGCTCCCCCTGCCCGTCACACGGTCTCCGGGTGCCGCAGCTCTTCCCCTGTACAGCGGTCACGTGGGACCGCTCATTAGAGAAATGAATATGTACTCCACTCCCATAGGGGTGGAGCCCCATATTCATTTCTCTAAGCGGTGCCGGTGACCGCTGATAGAGGAAGAGGCTGCGGCACCCGGAGACCAGCTGTCCGGGGGAAGGAGCGGGACGCCGGGAGCAGGTAAGTATTGCATATTTACCTGTCCTCGTTCCACACGCCGGGCGCCGCTCTGTCTTCCCGGCGTCTCTCCGCTCTGACTGTTCAGGTCAGAGGGTGCAATGACGCATATAGTGTGCGCGCCGCCCTTTGCCTGATCAGTCAGTGCGGAGAGACGCCGGGACGGGACGCTGAGGAGCTGCAAGCAAGAGAGGTGAGCATGGCATTTTTTTTTTATTGCAGCAGCAGCGTTATATATGGCACAGATTTATGTGGAGCATCTATGGGGCCAAACTGAACGCTGCAGAGCATATAGGGCACAGCTTTATAATGAGCATCTATGGGGCCAAACTGAACGGTGCAGAGCATATAGGGCACAGCTATATAAGGAGCATCTATGGGGCCAAACTGAACGGTGCAGAGCATATATGGCACAGCTTTATAAGGAGCATCTATGGGGCCATAATGAACGGTGCAGAGCATATATGGCACAGCTTTATGTGGAGCATCTATAGGGCCATAATGAACGGTGCAGAGCATTGTATATGTGGCACAGCTTTATATGGAGCATCTATAGGGCCATAATGAACGGTGCAGAGCATTCTATATGGCACAGCTATATATGGATAATATATGGGGCAATAATCAATGGTATGGAGCATTATATATGGCACAGCTTTATATGGAGCATCTATGGGGCAATAATGAATGGTATGGAGCATCTATTTTTATTTTTGAAATTCACCGGTAGCTGCTGCATTTTCCACCCTAGGCTTATACTCGAGTCAATAAGTTTTCCCATTTTTTTGTGGCAAAATTAGGGGGGTCGGCTTATACTCGAGTGTATACGGTACATGTAGGGGGTGCCTGGTTGCTAAGCTGGCTGAAAAAAAGCAAAATTCTATGTGTCGACTGTATGTCGCATAGAAGAAACCACTATATAAATATGTAACAAAGCAAAAAAAGTGGAAATATAAAACGTAACTTTTATTGTAATTAAAGCCACTAAAACAATACACCCAAGTGAATAATAAAAAAGGGGAAAGGTTTCAAGCTAATGGTATGATGACCATAGAACCCAATTAACCCCTAACAGGATCATATGATTCCACCTAGTTGTAGGTGAAATCAAAAAGACTAGGTTATAACCAATATAAGAGCTGAAATGAAAACACATACAGCAAAGTATACCTAGTTACATGTAGGAACAACAATTAACCAGCAGTGGAAGCATATATTGTAGTCAATACCACTGGTGGCTATATATATATAAAAAAAGGAACAGTCTCACCAGTTCCAATGTATGGGCACAAGGAGCATCGGATGTCCACTGGTCAGGGGATGATCCGGAAAGGAGGGACGACAGACCCTATGTCAGTCCCTATGGGGCTATCAGTCAGCTATACCCCAAAGCTCCTGCCCTTACAAGGGCAGTCAACAGCTACCCCTGTATACACATGCCCTGCACTCTCCCTATATTGTTCGTCCCGACGCGTTTCCTCTAAGCCGATTCCTCAGGGGACATACTTATGCGTGGAGCTAAAGTGCCTGTGTGCTAATGAAGAGGGACACAAAGTGTCCTGTACCCTCTATGCTGTCCTGCAGAGAGTGGCAGCGAGAAGGGGCTTGTATATAAATGGTAAAGCAGGAAGTAGAAAAAAATCACTTTGTGTCCCTCTTCATTAGCACACAGGCACTTTAGCTCCACGCATAAGTATGTCCCCTGAGGAATCGGCTTAGAGGAAACGCGTCGGGACGAACAATATAGGGAGAGTGCAGGGCATGTGTATACAGGGGTAGCTGTGGACTGCCCTTGTAAGGGCAGGAGCTTTGGGGTATAGCTGACTGATAGCCCCATAGGGACTGACATAGGGTCTGTCGTCCCTCCTTTCCGGATCATCCCCTGACCAGTGGACATCCGATGCTCCTTGTGCCCATACATTGGAACTGGTGAGACTGTTCCTTTTTTTATATATATATAGCCACCAGTGGTATTGACTACAATATATGCTTCCACTGCTGGTTAATTGTTGTTCCTACATGTAACTAGGTATACTTTGCTGTATGTGTTTTCATTTCAGCTCTTATATTGGTTATAACCTAGTCTTTTTGATTTCACCTACAACTAGGTGGAATCATATGATCCTGTTAGGGGTTAATTGGGTTCTATGGTCATCATACCATTAGCTTGAAACCTTTCCCCTTTTTTATTATTCACTTGGGTGTATTGTTTTAGTGGCTTTAATTACAATAAAAGTTACGTTTTATATTTCCACTTTTTTTGCTTTGTTACATATTTATATAGTGGTTTCTTCTATGCGACATACAGTCGACACATAGAATTTTGCTTTTTTTCAGTTTATTGTTTAGGATATGGCTGGCTTCTTGTCTGTGGGCCTTAACACTGAAAGTTGGTTATCAGAGGCTAAGGAGGTGTTCTCAGAGCAGACATTTGTACAAAAAAAATACCTTCCTACCTACAATGTAGCCTTCAAGGAATTACAACAAATTTATCGGGACCAAATCACCTCATGGTGGGAGGTCCAGAGCTTGGAAAGCTACTTAAGGGCTAGGATTGTCCCACGAGGTTTGCGCATTAACCTGTCAGCAGGTAATCGACATAAAAGTCCTACATTCACACATAAGTGGGAGAGAGAGGCAACAGAGAGCTCTCTCCGGTTCATGCAGTTGTTACTTGAGGAAGAAAAAATATCTCTTTCTGCGTTAAATGATAAACTCAGGGAGCAGATTGAGATAACTAAAAAATTCTCGACAGAAACTGACTTTGCAATAAAAGAGACAAAGTTGCAGACTCATATTGAACGTTTCCAATATCATCTTAAGGAGAGGAAACACCGTCAATATATGCGAGACACACAAGATTTTAAGGATAATAAAGCCTATCTTGTATTGACCCCCAGAACCACTCCTCCTGACCGTGATACTGAACTATCCTCAACAGACACCGACTTTTCAGAGCCCGATAATAGAATTAAATCTAACAAGGGCAGAAATCGGGGGAGAGGGAGGGGCCGAGGGTCAAAAGGTCACTCTGATAGATCAGACAATAATCCTGGTGGAGGTTTTTTAGATCAGGTTTACACTCTAAGAAACAGACCCCTCCAAGCGAGAAAATAACTTTAAAAGCATATTCCTCAACTGATTCCACTGCTGATTTTGGTTTGGCCACTGATAAAAACATTCAGATTATCAACCTCTCGGCCAGAGACATTGATGCTGATGAAGTATCAATATTGAAGAGAGGCCTTTCTTTTGTCCCTAATAGTGACTTCGATCTCTTCAGAACCGTAAAGGATCTCAATCTTTTCCTACGCAAAGTGAGATGGAAAAAATATTTTCATAAACAGGAGTCTCGTACCTGCTCTGAACTTGGCATTCCAATAGATATGCTATCCGATGTAAGGCTGTTACATAGTATTGGTGAGAGTGATCCTAATTTATCAGGCATCGGCCCCTTTACACAATTAAAGGAGAAAAGCCACAAGATGCCTCCCTCAACAGGTGATCTCTCAGCCATAGATATTTTTTCTAACCTCGTCACATCGGATTTGGTAAATTTGTCGCATACTCAAGTGTCATGCAAATATAACTGCACAAAGAGCGAGATAGAAGCGATTAAGCGTCTTGAATGTGATGATTCCATTGTCATCAAGCCCTCAGACAAGGGCGGTAATGTGGTCATCCTAGACATGACCCATTACCAGCAAATGTGTGAACTTATTCTCTCTGATGTTCAGTCCTATGAGATTCTTGCACGTGATCCCAGTACGGAGTATCGTGAGGAACTCCGTCTGATTCTACAAGAGGGATTGGAAAGTGGTGTTATAAACAAAACAGAGTTTGATTTTATTTTTCCTTGCCACCCTGTCACGGCCACCTTCTACTGCCTCCCCAAAGTGCACAAGGGCCTTAACCCATTAAAAGGTAGGCCCATTGTGTCTGGGGTTGGCAGTCTATGCCAAAATGCTGGAATCTACTTAGATCGTGTATTGAGTCCATTTGTGGCCGCTCTACAATCTTTTGTCAAGGACACACCTGACTTACTCAGACGGTTGGAAGGTCTTACTGTTGAACCAAATGCGTACTTGGCCAGCATAGACGTGGAGGCCCTTTATTCCTCCATCCCCCATGACAAGGGCTTGGAGGCGGTGAACTTCTTTTTACAAATGAGAGGACGGCAGTTCCAGGACCACAATCACTTCATTTTAAAACTTCTCAGGTTCTGTTTGACACACAATGTCTTCACATTTGACTGTAAGATCTTCCACCAGCTGAGGGGGACGGCCATGGGCAGCCCCTGTGCCCCGGCCTATGCTAACCTCTTCCTCGGCTGGTGGGAGGAGACTGTGGTTTGGAGTGATGAGATGGGGAGTGACTCATCTATGTGTCGTGTCCCGGACATTTGGACACGATACATAGATGATGTCTTTTTGATTTGGACGGGCTCTATTCCTGACTTCAAGGGCTTTGTAGATAGACTCAATCACAACGACATTGGCCTGTTCTTTACATCTGTGATTGAGCCCTCCTCATTACCCTTCCTTGACATCTTAATCATGAAGGGGGCTGATGGTAGTTTGGGTACATCTAACTATAAAAAACCCACAGCCACAAATGCCCTACTCCACTGGAAGAGTCATCATCCAGACCATTTAAAAAGAGGGATCCCTAAGGGACAGTACCTTAGGGTCCGTAGGAACTGTTCGGATGCTGCAACTTTCGAGGTTCATGCAAAAGAATTGAGAAATAGATTCCAAGAAAGGGGGTATCCCTCCACGGTCCTAAAGAAAGCCTATCATGAAGCGAGGGGTAGAGACAGAACAGAACTCCTTAATCCTACCACTAAGACACAGGATGACGACTCTATACGTTTTATCACCACCTTCGATAATGGGGCTACATATGTAAGAGAAATTATAAAAAAACACTGGTCCATTTTACAAATGGACTCGGATATTTCAAACTATCTTAGTGATACCCCCGCGATCACTTATAGAAAGGCTCGTTCACTTAACGATAGACTGGTGCATAGCCATTTTGTAAGCCCTGCCAACGAGACTTGGCTTAGAAGTGATGTAACAGGCTGTTACAGATGTGGTCATTGTACGGCCTGTCAATATATTGGTACGGGCAAACAATTTGTCAGTAATGTTACTGGCAAGAGCTATAAAATCAACCAATTCATGAACTGTAGTACCAAAGGGGTGGTGTATAAGATATCCTGTACCTGTGGTATTGAATATGTTGGTAAGACCATCAGAGAGTTTAAAAGAAGAGTTCTCGAACACATTGGTGATGTGGAACATGGTAGAGATACCTCCGTCTCTCGACATGTAAATACCATGCATAATGGCCATACCAGACACCTTAATTTTATGGCCATTGAAAAGGTAAATAAACCAATACGGGGAGGCAACTGGGACCAAATGTTGTTACAACGCGAAGCCAAGTGGACGTTCTATTTGAACACTATGAGCCCACATGGCCTTAATGACCAAATCAATTATAGCTGCTTTATCTGAGTGTTCTTCTCGGCCTATGTCCTTAGTCCTCTTTGGTGTGACACAGCTAGTATCATTACATCATGCCTAAAATCCTTAATTTTCTCACCCAATCATGTTATGGGATTGTCATGAGTAACAATTTATTTTTGACACTATAGATGTGTTTTGTTTGGGTACCTTTTTATGTGGCTTTATTTATGGGTTCATTTATCTTAGGATACAGCCATGTAATTATTTTATATGTTCGACCTCTGAACCGTATTTTCCTTGCTGTTTGTCTTTTGACACTTTGTGCGTTTTTATATCTGGCTCTCGGTGTGGCTCCTAGTGAGCACACTTAGTAGTCATATAGAGTTTTGCCAATAGTACCAACATCAGAATCCGGGTAAATTACCCAGTGTATTCTGCCATTTAGCCACACTTTCATCCGGAGCTATTGCTCTTAACAGGCGGTAGTTATAGCAATTTTTTGATTCCTTTTCGTGGCGTTTTGATTATCCGGTAATATTGAATGTTGGCACACGCACGCAATACAGCTTTGTGATCCAGCGTCGCTAGGTAACACTCACTTCCGGTGCATTTCACAGGAAGTCTTAGGGACGCTGTGGATTCACAGCGCAGCGTCTCTGTTACCAGCGGTTACCTGATGCGGGCATGCGCACGTATTACAGGAAGCGTCTCTCACTTCTTAGCCGGAGATTGGTTAGTTTGGCTCTCGGCGTGTGACGTCACCTGTACCGCCAGCTTACTGGGCATATCACAGCCACGTGGATGTTGTATACAGCAGCACTCCGTAAGTTCTCTATATGGTTCTTTGTGTCTTATGTATTGTCATGGTTACCTCTTTGTGGCCACATGGGTACTCAAAGGGAAGTTAGTCAATTAGAGATTTTTTTCTACTTCCTGCTTTACCATTTATATACAAGCCCCTTCTCGCTGCCACTCTCTGCAGGACAGCATAGAGGGTACAGGACACTTTGTGTCCCTCTTCATTAGCACACAGGCACTTTAGCTCCACGCATAAGTATGTCCCCTGAGGAATCGGCTTAGAGGAAACGCGTCGGGACGAACAATATAGGGAGAGTGCAGGGCATGTGTATACAGGGGTAGCTGTGGACTGCCCTTGTAAGGGCAGGAGCTTTGGGGTATAGCTGACTGATAGCCCCATAGGGACTGACATAGGGTCTGTCGTCCCTCCTTTCCGGATCATCCCCTGACCAGTGGACATCCGATGCTCCTTGTGCCCATACATTGGAACTGGTGAGACTGTTCCTTTTTTTATATATATATAGCCACCAGTGGTATTGACTACAATATATGCTTCCACTGCTGGTTAATTGTTGTTCCTACATGTAACTAGGTATACTTTGCTGTATGTGTTTTCATTTCAGCTCTTATATTGGTTATAACCTAGTCTTTTTGATTTCACCTACAACTAGGTGGAATCATATGATCCTGTTAGGGGTTAATTGGGTTCTATGGTCATCATACCATTAGCTTGAAACCTTTCCCCTTTTTTATTATTCACTTGGGTGTATTGTTTTAGTGGCTTTAATTACAATAAAAGTTACGTTTTATATTTCCACTTTTTTTGCTTTGTTACATTGCTAAGCTGGCTATCAGATGTAAATCATTCAACTGCGGCAAGAAAAACTAAAACTCCGAGCACTAAAAAATACTCGGAGGACCCCTGAGCATGCTCGAGAAATCTCGAGTAACGAGTATATTCGCTCATCACTAGTTACCAGCAATTTCTCATTTTTCCAACGTACAATACCAAATTATATTGTGGTACTGTGTTAGCCAGAAAAATCGATGTGAATACTTTTCTGCCCAATGATGACAAAAGTATTCTCAGAGTGATACCTTTATTGGCTAACCAGAAAATAATATATGTTTGCAAGCTTTCAAATCACAGAGCCTCCTTCTTCAGGCAGAATTACAAATAAATTAATAAGAAAATGGCACAACATTTAAGGGATACTACAGAAGGACATTTGTTTATGTGGTGGGAGGGGTGATGCCTCCTAAAGTTTTTTTGGTCAAAGGTCATTCAAGAGGTGCGGAAATGCTCTTGTCCAGTTTGTCAACAGATGGGAGGAGCACTCTATCATGCCCCACTCCAATCCATGCCCTTGATAGGTGAACCATTCCAGAGGGTTGCCATCGATTTAGTGGGCCCCTTATTTGTCCCCAGCTGCAGCGGAAAGAGGTTCATCCACATCCTGGTCAACTTTGCCAACCTCTACCCTGAGGCCATTGCCCTGTCATCATAGATGCGGAGCACATGGCTCCAGCTCTACTGGACATTTTTAGCTGAGTAGAGTACCACCCCCCTACCATCCCGAAATTAACGGGTTGTGTGAGTGTTTCAACTGAACGCTCAAGCAGCTCATTAAGTAGCATCCAAGTGGCGTCCAAGGGGGAAACTGGGAGAAAAACCTGCAGTATGAGGACCATTGGAGCTAGTAAGAGAGAGTTTGGAGGGCACTTTTCCCACAGAAGAGCTTCCCATTCTGGAATATGTCCAAAAGTTTAGGGGGAAGATGAAGTACCTTATGGCCTTAGCCTATGGGAATTTAGAAGTAGCTAAGGAATGGCAACAACGGTGTTATAAAAGTGTTGCCAGACTCTGAGAATTTACCTGTGGACAGAAGGTTCTAGTACTAGTACCAATATGCAAAAACAAGCTGCAAGCCACGTGGGGAAGTCCATTCATCATCACCAGGAAATGCTGGGAGGCTGACTACACAGTGGCCTTGGATCAAGCAGGTGTATGAGAATGAATAGGCTAAAAGCTTATGAGGAAAAGGAAGTTACCAACTTAGCAGTTTGTTGTCCCCTTTTAGATGACCCATATATGGACCATATCCCGGAATTATTGGTGGAATCCAATAGAGAAATGGGGTAACGGATGTCCCATTGGGGGAACGGTTTGTTCCATCACAGAAGCAGCAATTAACAAAACTGCTTGGAACATATGGCTCCCTGTTCACGAGTTGGCCTTTTCGAACCCTCATGGTCCAGCAACATGTCAACACAGGCCACTCCTCTCAGACAACCAGTCTACAGGGTGACACCTCCAGGGTTGGCAATGATGAAGGCCAAGGTACATGACATGGTGAATATGGGGGTCATAGTTCCTTCCCATAGCGCATGGACAGTCAGTGTAGTGTTGGTGCCCAAGAAAGACAAGCATACTTGCTTCTGTGTGGACTATAGGTGACTCGATGAGGCCACCATTACAGATGCACACCCCATGCCTCGGGTGGATGAACTACTAGACAGATTAGGAGGATCTCAGTTCATATCTACCATCGATTTGAACAAAGGATACTGACAGATCCCATTCACAAAAGAGACTCAAGAGAAGTCTGTATTCATCACCTCTTTTGGCCTGTATGAATTTGTCAGCATGCCATTTGGGATGGAGTACACCCTAGCTACCTTCCAAATGATGGTAGGTCAGTTACTAGAGGGATAACAGTGGTGTGCCCTGGCCTACCTGGATGACATCGCCATCTTCAGCAATACCTGTGAAGAGCATCATGTCTCAGGTGCTGCAGAGGTTAGCAAAAGCCCAGCTCACCATCCGACCCAACAAGTGCCAGATGGGAAGGCCATGGTACTATACCTGGGACATCAGGTGGGAAGTGGGTGCATTCGTCCCGAACATGCAAAAGTAGAAGCCATTACTCAGTGGCCCCTCCCAGCCAACCAATAACCAGTTGGAACCGCAAACTATCAAATGTTTATCCCCAATTACAGTACAGTAGCAAACTCATTCACTGACCTTACCACCAAGCGATCATCTGGACTCCAAAATGTGAGTCTGCTTTCCTCCACTTGAAAACCTAGCTAGCCCAAAGCCCAGTCCTGACTGTCCCTGCCGGTTCATTGTCCAAACTGACACATGGGACACCGAATTTGGAGCTGTATTCAGTCAAATAGGGGATGCTGGTGAGAAACACCCAATAGCCTATGTCTCCCTGACACTGTTGGACTGGGAGAGGGCATACGCCACAATAGAAAAAGAATGCTTGGCCATAGTCTGGGCCCTACAAAATATGGAACTCTACTTCTACGGCAAGGAATTCATGGTCATAACCGACCACAATCCTTTAAGTTGGATAAATCGAACTGCTGGGGACAACAGACGTTTAGTCAGATGGAGCCTTGCCTTACAGTCCTATAATTTTTCTGTCTTACATAAAAGGCAAGGATTATGGAAATGTCAATGGACTGTCCCGACAAGTAGAGAAAGATGACCGGAAGCCTATCACATCTGGAAGTCCTATCAACCACGACCCATTACAGGATCCACACAGCATTACTTCTTAATTATGTCAGACTTAGATTCAGTAGGCTCAGAATCATAAACTTTTGTCTGAAGTATTGACTCTTCTTATAGGTTGAATTGATATTTGCAAATGAACGAATGGTTATTTGCTTCCTATATCGGCGCCTACAGTTTATTGTACTATTATCTTTGCAAAATAGGGATGCAGGGTCACTGAAGGATGTTTGCTGATATGTTGATTACACATTGTACCTGGTCATGCAGTTTGTTGACTTTAAAACATTGAAGGATAAACTATAAATAAACATACAATGCGAGTTAACCTCATTCACATCTTTGTCTTGACCTCTGGATGCTGGCTTGAAGGACAATTGTGAACTACATAAGCAGACTTTTTCCTCTCTTCCAAGAGACTACAGGATGTCAGCTTAGGGGACCATGGCCTCAGCTAGTAGAACACAGAACTGCTTCATTGACCATCACTGAACCTTCAGAGACGTCTTGAAGAATCCAGGTTGGGACAATCAGGTCACCTGGCCACTTACCAAACAATCCGGAGCCTGTGAGAACAGTCTGAGTAAGACAGTTCAGGAGCTGGATAATTGACGTAGACAAGTGCTATACACAATAATCAAATAATGAGTGAATGTTCCATGTGGGTTTAAGTAGGCTCAAACCGGAAACAAATGGCTTCAACAGGTTCAATATTAGCCATATTGGTAAAGTGCAATTTCAGAACAGCCTCCAGCAGCACAATTTAGCAAAGTGAACAATAGCAGCAACTAGTGGTCAATCCTCAGAAGGACAACAGAATCCTGACATTACTCCCCCCCTTTCAAATGCAGACTCTGGACACTGCTTGACCTTGTTTATCTCTATATCTGTGGGGAAACTCTTTAAGCAATTGGGGAAAAATATTAAAATTTAAGAGTCCTCAGTGGTTGATACCTTTTAACGGCTAACTGAAAAGATGGTAACAAATGTCAAGCTTTTAAGACTACTCACGTCTCTTCATCACACATAGTATAACAAAAAATCTGAAGAATCACATATTTGTATTCAACAGACACAGGAATAATGCAATGCTCTATCAATGAAGGATAGGAGAACACAGTTGTGGCCATAAACATTGGAACAGTTCATAGATAAGGAGTGTGAAAGTTTTGTTGTGTGATTGAGGTCTGGTCCATGATTGGGATGCCTCCAAATGGTCTGAGGATCACATTCCTTAATTGATATAGAAATACATAAATCCATGCGGCACATGGGTCATTTCTGCTCTGAGTGTGTCAAAGGTTGCCATTAGTGATGAGCGAACGTGCTCGCCACTACTCGTTACTCGCCCGAGTATCACTATGCTCGGTGTACTCGGCGACCAGCGCGAGCATTTCCGGGATTATTCGGCGGTAACTGGTGTCTCCACCCAGCGTTTTTGGCGGACTTTAGAGACCCAATCACGGTGCAGGGATTGTCTGCCAGGCCATGAAACGCTGCAGCCATCTTTGTTGTGGTCGTGCAGTGATTGGATGGCGGCACAGCATCATCCCGAGTATAACAGACCTGGCGCCGCCCTGCTCACCGCATTCTGTTCCTGATTCATAGTAACATAGTTATTAAGGTTGAAAGAAGACTTTTAGTCCATCTAGTTCAACCCATAGCCTAACCTAACATGCCCTAACATGTTGATCCAGAGGAAGAAAAAAAAAACATGTGCAGACCCCCCAGTCCTCTACTAACCTTGGTCGCTCTTCTCTGCACCTGCTCTAGTTCAGCTTTGTCTTTCTTATACACCGGAGGCCAGAACTGTACACAGTATTCTAAGTGTGGTCGAACTAGTGACTTGTATAGAGGTAAAATTATGTTCTCCTCATGAGCCTCTATGCCTCTTTTAATGCATCCCATTATTTTATTTGCCTTTATAGCAGCTGCCTGACACTGTCCACTAAATGTGAGTTTGTCATCCACCCATACACCCAGGTCTTTTTCATTGACGGTTTTGCCCATAGTTTTAGAATTAAGCACACAGTTACACATCTTATTACTTCTACTCAAGTGCATGACCTTACATTTATCCCCATTAAAGCTCATTTGCCATTTATCAGCCCAAGCTTCTAGTTTACATAAATCATCCTGTAATATAAAATTGTCCTCCTCTGTATTGATTACCCTGCAGAGTTTAGTGTCATCTGCAAATATTGAAATTCTGCTCTGTATGTCCCCTACAAGGTCATTAATAAATATGTTAAAAAGCGAGAGTAGGGAGAGCTGGTGCCGAGATAGAGTCAGAATCGTGGTTTTTAGAGTTAGTGTAGGTCTGCAACTTTTAAATCCCCAACTCCTCAGAAACCAAAAGTCCTTTTTAGGGCTAATTCGTGGGTCCCGATATTGCAGCGTTAGGTAGGCAGGGCACAGCATATCCACATCAGTGCAAGGCCTGCATGCACTGTATGTGCCTCCATTGCTTCCACTGCATACCTCCCAAAGCTCCATAACTGTCTGCTGCTGCAGCTTCTTTACTATATACCTAGTTGGATTTTTTTTCGAGTGATCCCCTCATATTATGTGGAGGATGCGAACTTTGTTACCAAATGGGAGGAGGCTTGTAATAAATGTTCGGAGGTGTTTTTACAGTTACTAATTGGGTTAAATACAACCAAGATCAGTGAATTGGATACACAGATTGATGCTATCCAAATGGAGATACGGGCCAGTTGTCCACCTGAAAGGATTTTGAAATTTGAAGCTGAATTAGATAAATCTATTGATGCACTAATCAAGAAGATCCAAGATTCCCAAATGATTAAATTTAATAGGGACCTAAAGGACTACCAGAGTAGTAAAGTATATATGTGGAGAAAATCTAATGGTGGTCCTCTACGTAGGAGTGCATCAAATTCTTCGGTTTCATCTGTAAGCGGGCATTCTGATATCTCGGGTGCTTCGGTATCCACTACTGGATCTGATGCAAGACTCCGAGATCATTCATTTCATCCTTACAGAAGAAATGGAGCTCCATCTAAAATGCACCGTGATAATAAGGTGATTAATTTAAGTGATTTGACACTTTCTGATGTTGATTTAAATCTTCTGGGGAAGGGTCTTTCATATGTACCTACATCCTGTTTTGATTTATTTTCAACCATTAAGGACGTACATATTTTTGCACGGTCATTGCTATTCAAGAGATATTTTTATAACAATGCACTCAATTCCCTTTTTCCGACAGAGGAGGAACAAGAGGCCCTAAGAATCCTTGAAGAACTAGCCATTGAACATGTGGGAGAAGGAGGTAAGGTTCCTCCATCTATCCGCCCACGCTCCAAAAAATTCCCCCCATTATCCACTTGTGCAAACATCGAATTGTTTGTCCAGGTGGTTGTGGCGGAGTTGTACAAAATTCCAAAATTCTTAATTAAAGATAATCTTTCAAAAACTGAGAGGAGTAGGTTGAGATATTTTCAGGAACTGCCTAACATTATTTTGAAACCTGCAGATAAGGGTGGTAATGTCGTCCTCTGGCCGAGAGAGATGTATGAGAGGGAGGCTTTCCGCCAGCTCAATAATGCAACATGCTATAGGAAACTTTCCTATAATCCACTCTCAGCATACTCATCCCAGTTGGAAAGTATCATCCAAAGGTCACTTGAGGACGGCATTATCACCAAAGATCTTGCATTGGCTCTGGTGGTTCCTGAACCAACGATATCTACTCTCTACCTACTCCCTAAGATTCATAAAAACTCTGCCATACCACCTGGCAGACCTATTATATCTGGGGTGGGGAATTTTTTGGAGCATATTAACAAATGGATAGATTTTTATCTCCAGCCATTGGTTATGGGCCTCCCTTCCTTCCTGAAGGATACTGGGGACTTTCTGCGCAGGGTCGACGGACTGTATCTTGAGGGCGATACTCTTATGGCTTCAGCAGATGTGGAATCACTATACACAAACATCAAACATAGTGATGGTATAGCGGCTGTGAAATTTTTTCTGGAGATGTCCTCCTTGTCTTTAGGTATCCGCACACTTCTGCTGGAGCTGTTGGAGTTCGCCCTCACTCACAATTTTTTCACCTTTAAGGGGATCTTCTACCTTCAGCTCCAGGGGACCGCCATGGGGGCGGCCTTCGCGCCGTCCTATGCCGGTCTCTTCCTGGGGCTGTGGGAGAGGGATCTCTTCCTGTCTGACAAATTGGGGTCGATTGAGCGTGTCCTGCTTTGGACACGCTACATCGACGATATCTTCTTTGTCTGGCAGGGCACTCCGTCTGACCTTGCGCAGTTTGTTGATACCTTGAATAGTAATGACCGTAATATTCACCTTACTTTTTGTTCCAGTGGTACCACGCTTGATTTTCTCGATGTGACTATAAGTAGGGATTCTGGTGGCATGTTACGGTCAGATGTATACAGTAAAGAGACTGCCACGAACACCCTGCTTCATGCCACATCGGGACACCCTAGGCATATGATTAGATCAGTCCCCATTAGTCAATTTCTTCGCATCCGTAGGATTTGTTCCACAGATGCAGATTTTGAATTTAGGGCAGAGGAACTAAAACAACGTTTCCTCGCTCGGGGATATAGCCGGCGTGTACTCAAGCGTGCGTACCACAGGGCAAAACATTCCTCTAGGCACGATCTCCTCTATGGTAATTCACGTACCCAATCCTCCTCCAATAAACAGGTGACACGTTTTGTCACTACGTTCAACTCGCAGTCCGACAGGGTCTATTCCGCTATTTCAAATGCTTGGCCTATATTAAAAGTGGACGCCACCCTTTCCAAAATTATTCCGGATAAACCATCGGTGGCGTACAGACGTGGTAAAAATCTACGCAACCTTTTGGTCTCCAGCCATTATGATAATTATCACAAAGGGACATTTTTGGACAGATTCCCAAGGCGGGTGGGTTGTGTTCCGTGTGGTGGCTGCGTCGCCTGCCCAAACGTGGATCGTGCTGATACATTCAGTAATTCTGATGGGACAAAGTTGTACAAAATTAACCATCATATAACCTGTACAACAAGATATGTGGTATATTTTGCCACATGTCCTTGTGGGCTTATATACATCGGCCTTACATCGAGACAACTTAAAGTCCGTATCAGAGAACACGTTTTGGGCATTGAGGCGGCGGTTACCCACACGGAACCAACCACCCTTAAAACAATCCCTCGCCACTTTAAGTTATTTCATAACTGTAATAGTGCTCTTCTCCGAGTACGTGGCATTGATTGTATTAAGATCAATATCCGGGGGGGGGAATCTGTCCAAACGCCTTAATCAGATGGAGACCAAATGGATCTGGCGGTTGAACACAGTCCATCCATATGGCCTTAATGAATGCCTCTCCTTTGTCCCTTTTCTATAAATTAGTGCTGTTCTCAAGGGTTGGCTATTTGTGCAGGTTTCTGTACTGTTGGCATTTTAACTTTTTTTATTTTTGTCTTGATTTTTCTTCTTTTATTATGTTTACTTTGGTAGCATTATCATGCCTGTCACCGTGTCATCTACTTGATAAGGAGTTCCGGTGAAGCTGAGGATCATCGTTGGACCAATTTTCTATGTGCCCTCTTCAACATGGACTTTGTTATTTGTCATAAATTCATCTTGTATATGCGCGCACATATATATATATATATATATATATATATATATATATATATATATATTAATGTTTATATGTATAGAGAGATATATATACACAATATAAGGCTATGCCCCCTGGTCTAGGGGTGCGTTGTTATATGCTCATCATGGTTGTAATGATATACACTGTGTCATATAATCTTTTGCTGTGTATTTTGTTCATTATATACTTATTACTTAGATTGAATATACACATTGTTGTCGTTTTTCTATACTTATATGGCTATTGAAAATCTTTATTATTATGTTTATGGGATTATGTAACGATAATGTGTTGTATGGTGACTAGTGACCATGTTGTGCATGTATTATATGCTTATATTTGGTTGTATATTGGTATACAATATGCAGTATGGCTATAAATGTATATTATTTGTTTTCATCTTCTTTTCTGTTACATTTTCGCATTTTATGCCCTATATATATTGTGTTATCTATCTATTTGTGCGCAGGAGATGTTTTAAATATACTTTGTTATTACATCTGCATGTGCTGGCACTTTTGCCAGCTTGTAATATGGCTGCATTGTAACCTTGGTCCATGATATGGGTGTAATTTCCCACATCCTTTGCAGCGTTCCCTTTTCCAATATGGCCGCACCAATACTTCCTGTCATGCGCACTGGGTCACTGCCGTACTTCCGGGTCGCGGTCCGGGGTCGGATCACATGGGCCCATGTGTTTCCGGCGCCGGTCTGATGCACTGATTGTGCGGCACCCCTGCGCATGGGCTATCTTTAATTACTGGCACTATATAAACTCCATCTTGTGGGTGATTCGGCACGCCCCCTGAGGAAGGACATCGCCGAAACGCGCGTTGGGGTGGGTCTGGAGTGGATGCGCTCTCCCCAGGACAACAGCTGATAGGACTCCTTTAGTTTACATTGTATACTTATATCATGTGATACGTACTGGCTGGTTCACAAATTTTTTTTTTTTTTTTTTTTGTGTTCCATTTATGGCATACTTATTGAGTCCTAAAAATGTAGCAGTAAGCAAATTATGTTATGCTCTGCCTGTCTGCTGACTTGTGGTGAGGTGCCATTTATCTCCAGACATACGGTACATGTTACCTGCATCTTTTATCCACCATTTCTGCATTCCTTGTTGTTATATCTTTTATATTTATTTAATAAAGATTTTTGTACATTTTGGACATTTTCTTGCACCATTTTTTTGGTAGTTTGTTGCTTTAGCAATTGGTGTGTCCCTAGACATTCATTATACAGGCACTTGTTACCTCTTATATACAATATCTTATGCCATCATGATAGGAGGTTTTACTAGGTTGTGCTGTATTTGTTTTCCTTGTTTGTATATTTGCCTTTATAGCAGCTGCCTGACACTGTCCACTAAATGTGAGTTTGTCATCCACCCATACACCCAGGTCTTTTTCATTGACGGTTTTGCCCATAGTTTTAGAATTAAGCACACAGTTACACATCTTATTACTTCTACTCAAGTGCATGACCTTACATTTATCCCCATTAAAGCTCATTTGCCATTTATCAGCCCAAGCTTCTAGTTTACATAAATCATCCTGTAATATAAAATTGTCCTCCTCTGTATTGATTACCCTGCAGAGTTTAGTGTCATCTGCAAATATTGAAATTCTGCTCTGTATGTCCCCTACAAGGTCATTAATAAATATGTTAAAAAGCGAGAGTAGGGAGAGCTGGTGCCGAGATAGAGTCAGAATCGTGGTTTTTAGAGTTAGTGTAGGTCTGCAACTTTTAAATCCCCAACTCCTCAGAAACCAAAAGTCCTTTTTAGGGCTAATTCGTGGGTCCCGATATTGCAGCGTTAGGTAGGCAGGGCACAGCATATCCACATCAGTGCAAGGCCTGCATGCACTGTATGTGCCTCCATTGCTTCCACTGCATACCTCCCAAAGCTCCATAACTGTCTGCTGCTGCAGCTTCTTTACTATATACCTAGTTGGATTTTTTTTCCAAAAATTCACCCCCCAGAAAACAAAAATATACAGTCTGTTCTGTCAGACTGAGGCCTGTTGAAAAATCATAGTTTGTCAGGCATAGGTAGCATAGCTGTGTGTGCTAGCCTTGTGCCACTTTTTTTTGTGTGTTTTAAATTCACCGAAAAGGTCTCATATCTGAGTGCTCCAACTTTGGGCATTGTAGGCCGATGGACCCCTTTTTTTTTTTTGCTGTCTGAGACTCTAATTCTATACAGCACTATTTAGCTTCCAAAATTACAAAAAAACTCATATATCTGCATGCTCCAAGTTTGGTCATTGTAGGCCGGTGGACCTCTTTTTTTGCTGTCTGATACTCTAATTCTATACAGCACTATTTAGCTTCCAAAATTATAAAAAGGCCACATATTTGCGAGTGTGGTATTTCCGTGACAGCCCTCATATATCTGCGTGCTCCAAGTTTGGTCATTGTAGGCCGGTGGACCCCTCTTTTTGCTGTCTGATACTCTAATTCTATACAGCACTATTTTGCATATAAAAAAGGCCACATATTTGTCAGTGTAGTATTTCCATTACAGCCCTTATATATCTGCGTGCTCCAAGTTTGGTCATTGTAGGCCGGTGGACCCCTTTATTTGCTGTCTGATACTTTAATTCTATACAGCACTATTTAGCTTCCAAAATTATAAAAAGGCCACATATTTGCCAGTGTGGTACTGTATTTCTGTGACAGCCCTCATATATCTGCGTGCTCCAAGATTGGTCATTGTAGGCCGGTGGACTAATTTTTTTGCTGTTGGGTACTCTAATTCTATACAGCACTATTTTGCATATAAAAAGGCCACATATTTGCCAGTGTGGTATTTCAGTGACAGCCCTCATATCTGCATGCTCCAAATTTGAGAATTGTAGGCTGGTGGACCCCTTTTTTTGCTGTCTGATACTCTAGTTCTATACAGCACTATTTAGCATAAATTCACTTCACTAAAAAGGCCCCCAAAAATTGAATACCGTCTGTTATATCAGGCTGAGGCCTGCCTGGTGTTTGGGTTTGAAAAATCTTAGATTTGCAGGCATACTGATCAGATATTATTTTGCTACTAATAAATATATTTGTGTTGAGCATTTGAAATAGTGCAGTAGTCCATTTAAAATGGGCAAGGCAAGGGACAGGGAAGTGGACATGATGATGATTGTGCATGCAGAGGACGAGGCCGTGGCCAAGGTGAAAGTGGGCAACAACAAAGACCCACATCTTCTCGCTCCACCTTCCTGTCCCAGTTTCTAGGGGACCACAGCATTCCACTATTGAAGCCAGAGCAGTGTGAAATGGTTGTTGGCTTGATAGTGGATAATGCTTCCAGTCACTTAGCACCACCACCACGTCTTCCACACTGTCAAGTCTGAGTAGCCGTGAGTGTGGCCCGGATATTCCTCACCCTGATCCTCCTTCCTCCCACCATGCCGAGTGCCCTGAGACAACTGATCCCACACTTGGACACTGAAGAGCTGTTCCGTTTTCCATTTTAAGATTCTGAACTCCCGGTCGGTGAACTTGAAGTGGGGACAGATGAGATCGCATGTACAGATGCCCAAAGCTTTGACCAGCCCCGGTCACGCCAAGACGATGGTGGGAAAGTGTCAGAAGAGGTGGACGATGATGAGACACAATTGCCAGAAAGTCAGGAGGAGCAGGGTGCAGATGTGGAAGACGAGGTGGTGGATGACATAGTGACTGACCCAACCTGGCAGGAGGACATGCAGAGTGAGGGCAGTAGCACACATGGGGAAGGAGGCATATCACAATAACAGCCAGGAAGAAGCAGTGTGGTGGCCACAGACAGAAGGCGTGCATCCATTCCCCGTAACACCAACATGAGGGAAGTAGACATTCCAACTGTTAGATCTTCCCGAGTCTGGTTATTTTTTAAAGACTCTGCTGATAACCTCAAACAGGCCATTTACAGCACCTGGAATGCGTGCATCAGCAGGGGTAGCAAAACAACCAGCCTGACCAGCACGAGCATGATCAGGCACATGGCAGCAAAGCACCTGACTTTGTGGGCCGAAACCCAGGCTCCAGGACCACTGCCTGCAGGTCACACCACTGCTTCTTCCACTGTTTTGCGGAGAAGCCAATCCCCAGTACACCGTGCATGTGAAGATGCCTCTAGCCCTGCACCTGTTGTGGCCCACAGTCAAGCAGCACCATCATCAAGCCCATCCACGTCCTTGTCCCAGCACAGCCTTCAGTTGTCTATAACCCAGTCTTTGAAATGCAAGCAGAAATACCCCACCAACGCCCCACAGGCCAGTCCTAAATTCTAATATTTCTCTTCTGCTTGCGCTAGAAATGCTGCCTTTTAGGCTCGTTGAGACAGAAGCTTTCCGCAACCTGATGGCAGCAGCTGTCCCAAGGTACTCGGTCCGCAGTCACCACTATTTCTCCCGGTGTGCCGTACTGGCAATACACCAGCATGTGTCCCACAACATTACCCGTGCCCTTAACAATGCTGTGGAAAGTCCACCTAACTGTTATGGACTGGTGATTTAGGAGCGACATGCGACTAGCTCTGAGCAGGTGGTAACTATACAGACCGCAGTTCCTGATCTTAACACAACACTAGCAGTAGCCGTGGGATGTTCCTGTCACTCCCTGCACACCTCGTCACAGCCGGAGAACTAGCTACCCCTAAAGGTAGAAACAGGAAAGCTATCTTGCCTCAGAGAAAATCCCCACAAAATAGACAGCCCCCCACAAATAATGACTGTGAGTGGAGAAGGAAATGACATACATAGAATGAAACAAGATTTAGCAAAGGAGGCCACTTCTAGCTAGATAGATAGTACAGGATAGAACACTGTGCGGTCCGTAATAAAAACTAGAAAAAGTCCACCGCAGAGAAATGCAAAAATCTCCACACCTGACTAAAGGTGTGGAGGGCAAAATCTGCTGCCCAGAGCTTCCAGCTTAGCTGAATAGATCCATACTGATAAGCTGGACAAATGAGCAAAACATAGAATGTGCTGAACAATAAAGTCCACAACAAGAGGACTGCAAAAGGACAAGCAAGGACTTATCTTTGCTGAACAGGTCAGAGTGTCAGGGAAATCCAAAAGAGCCGTGACTCCAAGCAGGAACAATTGACAACTGGCATTGATTGAGGGATAAGGCCAGACTAAAATAGCCAAGCCAGAAAGACGATCAGTGGAAGCAGCTGCTGATGCTAAATCCAAGAAGCAGCCATACCACTCAAAACCACCGGAGGGAGCCCAAGAGCAGAACTCACAAAAGTGCTACAAACAACCACCGGAGGGAGCCCAAGAGCGGAATTCACAACAGTACCCCCCCCTTGAGAAGGGGTCACCGAACCCTCACCAGAGCCCCCAGGCCGATCAGGACGAGCCAAGTGAAAAGCACGAACCAAATCGGCAGCATGAACATCGGAGGCAACCACCCAAGAATTATCCTCCTGGCCATAACCCTTCCACTTGACAAGATACTGAAGCCTCCGCCTCGAAAAACGAGAATCCAATATTTTCTCAACCACATATTCCAACTTCCCCTCAACCAACACCGGGGCAGGAGGATCAACAGAGGGAACAACGGGTACCACATATCTCCGCAACAAAGATCTATGGAAAACATTGTGGATGGCAAAAGAGGCTGGAAGGGCCAAACGAAAAGACACTGGATTGATAATTTCAGAAATCTTATAAGGACCAATAAACCGAGGCTTGTACTTAGGGGAAGAAACCTTCATAGGAACATGACGAGAAGATAACCAGACTAAATCCCCCACCCGAAGCCGAGGACCAACACACCGACGGCGGTTAGCAAAACGCTGAGCCTTTTCCTGAGACAACGTCAAATTGTCTACCACATGAGTCCAAATCTGCTGTAACCTGTCCATCACAGAATCTACACCAGGACAATCAGAAGACTCAACCTGCCCTGAAGAAAAACGAGGATGAAACCCAGAATTACAAAAAAAAAGGCGAAACCAAAGTAACCGAACTGGCCCGATTATTAAGGGCAAACTGGGCCAACGGCAAGAAAGCCACCCAATCATCCTGATCAGCAGACACAAAGCATCTCAAATAGGTTTCCAAGGTTTGATTAGTTCGCTCAGTTTGGCCATTTGTCTGAGGATGGAACGCCGAAGAAAAAGACAAATCAATGCCCATCCTAGCACAAAAGGCCCGCCAAAACCTGGAAACAAACTGGGAACCTCTGTCAGACACAATATTTTCCGGAATGCCATGCAAACGAACCACATGCTGAAAAAACAATGGAACCAAATCAGAGGAGGAAGGCAATTTAGGCAAAGGTACCAAATGGACCATTTTAGAGAACCGGTCACAAACCACCCAGATAACAGACATCCTCTGGGACACAGGAAGATCCGAAATAAAATCCATGGAAATATGCGTCCAGGGCCTCTCAGGGACAGGCAAAGGCAAAAGCAACCCACTAGCGCGGGAACAGCAAGGCTTAGCCCGGGCACAAGTCCCACCGGACTGCACAAAAGAACACACATCCCACGACAAGGAAGGCCACCAAAAGGACCTAACAACCAAATCTCTGGTACCAAAAATCCCAGGATGACCGGCCAACACCGAACAATGGACCTCAGAAATTACCTTACTTGTCCATCTATCAGGAACAAACAGCTTCCCCATAGGACAGCGGTCAGGTTTATCAGCCTGAAATTCCTGAAGCACCCGCAGTAAATCAGGGGAGATGGCAGAAAGAACCACCCCTTCCCTAAGAATGCCAACCGGCTCAAGAACTCCAGGAGAATCAGGCAAAAAACTCCTAGAGAGGGCATCCGCCTTAACATTCTTAGATCCCGGAAGATATGAGACCACAAAATCGAAATGGGAGAAAAACAGGGACCATCGAGCCTGTCTAGGGTTCAGCCGCTTGGCCAACTCGAGGTAAATCAGATTCTTATGATCGGTCAAGACCACAACGCGGTGCCTGGCTCACTCAAGCCAATGTCGCCACTCCTCAAATGCCCACTTCATAGCCAACAACTCCCGATTGCCGACATCATAATTGCGTTCTGCAGGCGAAAACGTTCGGGAAAAGAAGGCTCATGGTTTCATCAAGGAACCATCAGAATTCCTCTGTGACAAAACGGTCCCTGCCCCAATCTCAGAAGCGTCAACCTCAACCTGAAAAGGAAGAGAAACATCCGGCTGACGCAACACAGGGGCAGAAGTAAATCGGCGTTTAAGCTCCTGAAAGGCCTCAACAGCCGCAGAGGACCAATTCGTCACATCAGCGCCTTTCTTCGTCAAATCAGTCAGGGGTTTAACCACACTGGAGAAGTTGGTAATGAAACGGCGATAAAAATTAGCAAAGCCCCAAAATTTCTGAAGGCTCTTCACAGATGTGGGCTGAATCCAGTCATGAATGGCTTGGACCTGAACAGGATCCATTTCTATAGATGAAGGAGAAAAAATAAACCCCAAAAAAAGAGACCTTCTGAACACCCAAATAGGCACTTAGACCCCTTCACAAATAGTGCATTATCACGAAGGATCTGGAATACCATCCTGACCTGCTTCACATGAGACTCCCAATCATCAGAAAAAATCAAAATATCATCCAAATACACATTTAAGAATTTATCAAGATAATTGCGGAAAATATCATGCATGAAGGACTGAAATACAGAAGGAGCATTAGAGAGCCCGAAAGGCATCACAAGGTATTCAAAATGGCCTTCGGGCGTATTAAATGCAGTTTTCCATTCGTCACCCTGTTTAATACGAACAAGATTATATGCCCCTCGAAGGTCAATCTTGGTAAACCAACTAGCCCCCTTAATCCGAGCAAACAAATCTGAAAGCAAAAGTAAAGGGTATTGGAATTTGACCGTGATCTTATTAAGAAGGCGATAATCAATACAGGGTCTCAAGGAGCCATCCTTCTTGGCAACAAAAAAAGACTCCGCTCCCAATGGTGATGAAGACGGCCGAATATGTCCCTTCTCCAAAGACTCCTTAACATAGCTCCGCATGGCGGCATGCTCTGGCACAGATAGATTGAAAAGTTGGCCCTTAGGGAACTTACAGCCAGGAATCAATTCAATAGCACAATCACAGTCCCTATGTGGAGGAAGGGAACTGGACTTGGGCTCATCGAATACATCCTGGAAATCTGACAAAAATTCAGGAACATCAGAAGAGGGGGAAGAGGAAATTGACATCAAAGGAATGTCACTATGTACCCCTTGACAACCCCAACTAGTCACAGACATAGATTTCCAATCCAGCACTGGATTGTGTACTTGTAACCATGGAAAACCCAGTACAACAACATCATGCAACACCAGAAAACGGCAATCTTCCTGATGTGCTGGAGCCATGCACATAGTCAGCTGAGTCCAATACTGAGGTTTATTCTTGGCCAACGGTGTAGCATCAATACCCCTCAAAGGAATAGGGCTCTGCAAAGGCTGCAAAGAAAAACCACAGCGCCTGGCGAATTCTAAGTCCATTAAGTTCAAGGCAGCACCTGAATCCACAAATGCCATGACAGAAAAGGATGACAATGAGCAAATCAGGGTCACAGACAGGAGAAATTTAGGCTGTACAGTACTGATGGTAACAGATCTAGCTACCCTCTTAATACGCTTAGGGCAAACAGAAATAGCATGAGCAGAATCACCACAGTAAAAACACAGCCCATTCTGACGTCTGTATCCCCTTTGTTCTGCTCTAGTCAAAATCCTATCATATTGCATAGGCTCAGGACTCTGTTCAGAGAATGCTGCCATATGGTGCACCACTTTGCGCTCGCGCAGGCGCCGATCAATCTGAATGGCTAGAGACATAGATTCGCTCAAACCAACAGGCGTGGGGAACCCCACCATAACATCTTTAAGGGCTTCAGAAAGACCCTTTCTGAAAATTGCTGCCAGAGCGTCCTCATTCCATTTAGTGAGCACAGACCATTTTCTAAATTTCTGGCAGTATAATTCTGCCGCTTCCTGACCCTGACACAGGGCCAACAAGGTTTTTTCCGCATGATCCACAGAGTTAGGTTCGTCATACAATAATCTGAGCGATTGAAAAAATGCATCTACATTAAGCAATGCCGGATCCCCTGACTCAAGGGAGAATGCCCAGTCCTGAGGGTCACCACGCAGCAAAGAAATAACTATTTTAACTTGCTGAATGGGATCACCAGAGGAACGAGGTTTCAGAGCAAAAAACAATTTGCAGTTATTTTTAAAGTTCAAAAACTTGGATTTATCCCCATAAAACAAATCTGGAGTAGGAATTCTAGGCTCTAAAACCGGAGTCTGAACAACATAATCTTGGATACTCTGTACTCTTGCAGCAAGCTGATCCACACGAGAAAACAAACCCTGAACATCCATGCCCGCGCCCAAATCCTGAACCACCCAGAGATTAAGAGGAAGGAAAAAGACCAAACAGACTAAAGAAA
Organism: Ranitomeya variabilis; assembly: GCF_051348905.1. Lineage (NCBI taxonomy): Eukaryota > Metazoa > Chordata > Amphibia > Anura > Dendrobatidae > Ranitomeya > Ranitomeya variabilis. The sequence goes on along the minus strand of NC_135238.1, from coordinate 97,376,680 downwards.
AAAAATTGGCTCAGAACTCTTTTTCTTTTCCTTCTTTTGAGATGCATTCAACTCATTTTTGGCCAGTTGTACTGTTATGGACTGGTGATTTAGGAGCGACATGCGACTAGCTCTGAGCAGGTGGTAACTATACAGACCGCAGTTCCTGATCTTAACACAACACTAGCAGTAGCCGTGGGATGTTCCTGTCACTCCCTGGACACCTCGTCACAGCCGGAGAACTAGCTACCCCTAAAGGTAGAAACAGGAAAGCTATCTTGCCTCAGAGAAAATCCCCAAAGGATAGACAGCCCCCCACAAATAATGACTGTGAGTGGAGAAGGAAATGACATACATAGAATGAAACAAGATTTAGCAAAGGAGGCCACTTCTAGCTAGATAGATAGTACAGGATAGAACACTGTGCGGTCCGTAATAAAAACTAGAAAAAGTCCACCGCAGAGAAATGCAAAAATCTCCACACCTGACTAAAGGTGTGGAGGGCAAAATCTGCTGCCCAGAGCTTCCAGCTTAGCTGAATAGATCCATACTGATAAGCTGGACAAATGAGTAAAATATAGAATGTGCTGAACAATAAAGTCCACAACAAGAGGACTGCAAAAGGACAAGCAAGGACTTATCTTTGCTGAACAGGTCAGAGTATCAGGGAAATCCAAAAGAGCCGTGACTCCAAGCAGGAACAATTGACAACTGGCATTGATTGAGGGATAAGGCCAGACTAAAATAGCCGAGCCAGAAAGACGATCAGTGGAAGCAGCTGCTGATGCTAAATCCAAGAAGCAGCCATACCACTCAAAACCACCGGAGGGAGCCCAAGAGCAGAACTCACAAAATTCTACTAACAACCACCGGAGGGAGCCCAAGAGCGGAATTCACAACACCTAACCACGGATACATGGACAAGTGCTTGTGGGCAGGGTAGGTACATCTCACTGACGGCACACTGGGTTAACATAGTGGAAGCCGGGACCTAGTCGGACCTTGGGATGGAACACATCCTCCCCATGCCGAAGATTGCTGGCCCTACATCAATCAGGGTTGCCCCCACAGTCTACAGCTCCTGCACCTCCTCCGTCTCTTCATCCATCTCTGAAATCAACACATCAGTCAGAAGCTGGAAGCACTGCAGCACTGCCTCAGCCAGGCGGCAACAGGCTGTGCTGAAGCTAATCTGCATAGGTGACAAACCGCACAATGCAGAAGAGTTGTGGACAGTGCTGAAAGAACAGTCAGATGTTTGAATGACACTGCTGAACCTACAGCCAGGCATGGTCGTGTGTGACAATGGCCATAACCTGGTGACAGCTCTGAGGCAAGGTGAGCTCACACACATACCTTGCTTGGCCCATGTGCTTAACCTCATGGTTCAACGTTTTCTGAAAAGCTACCCAGAGCTGCCGGATCTGCTAGTGAAAGTACGCCGTCTGCCCATTTTAGAAAGTCAGCTACTGCTTCAGCCGCCCTAGCCATGCTTCAGCAGCGTTTGCAGCTTCCAGCTCACTGGCTGGTGTGTGATGTCCCCACGCGCTGGAACTCTACGCTGCTTATGTTTGAAAGGCTTTGTGAGTAGAATAGGGCAGGCAGTTGTTGACTACCAACATCAACAAGGCCGTCTATATTCAGTTAAGACTCCACACATAAGACCTCAGGAGTGGACATGGATGTCCGACATATGTACCATCCTCCAAAACTTTGAGGACTGCACCAAGATGGTGAGCGGCGATGACGCCATAATTAGCGTCATCATCCCGCTTCTCAGCATTCTGAAAACCTCTCTGCTCACAATGAAAGAGGATGCATTGCAGGCAGAGCACGAGGACATGGAGCAAGGAACCATACAGGGGGATTACACTCAGCCCAGCCTCATGTCTTCTCATCGTGGATTGGTAGTCAATGAGGAGGAAGAACAGGAGCTACTTTAGACAGTCTACTTGTAGACGGTACTACAAACACAGCTGTCATACCGCCTGTTCAGCGGGGATGGCCTGAGGACAGGGAGGAAGAGGATGAGGAGGAGGACAGCATGGTCAGTCGTCCTGTTGGTGAGGACACGGAAGTCTTGCCTGTTAGCAGTCTAGCACGCATGGCTGACTTTATGTTGCGCTGCGTTTCACATGACCCTCGCATTATAAAAACTTTGGGTGACACTCATTATAGGTTGGTGACACTTCTAGACCCACGCTACAAGGAGAACTTTCAATCTCTTCTACCAGAGGCAGAGAGGTGTACTAAAATGTTGCAGTACCAGAGGGCCTTTGTAGCGGAATTATTTAGAAAATTCCCATGTGAGAACGCTGGCAGCATGCGTCAGAGTTTGCTGTACAACCAAGGAGTACAAGCGAGAGAGACAGAAGTGCAATCCAGCTTAGGCAGGGGAACAATGGCAAAGTTCTGGGACATGACAGAAAAACAACTGGCACATCCAAACTAGTGTGAATAGGTGCATACCATATAATATACAAAAAAATGTTGCTCTCTATCGTGCCAAAACACGTCAAATATGAAATACATGAAATATGAATAGCAAAATGGCTTTTTGAACATTAGGAAAACATTTTTTGAGACGCTTAGCACAGAATTTGGCCAAATAGTGTGAGCCCATCAACCATCGTCAAGGTGGTCTCATTAAACTGATGGGTACCTGACCTCCCTGTCCAAATGTGAACACTTACCGACGGCTAATGTCTGTATGCTTGGGTGAATATGGACACCTCTCTCAGCAAAGCCTACATATGGGTTGGCCGAAACCAAGTGTGATTACAGTAGATGTAATTAAAAACCAGATGGTGAAGGGAGGAGTGCTCAGTCAGTAAGCTAACATAGAAATGACAGAAAAACGACTGGCACATCCAAACTAGTGTGAATAGGTGCATACCAGGAGCAGCTACCTCCATATATAGTATACAAAAAAAGGTTGCACTCTATCGTGCCAAAACACGTCAAATATGAAATACATGAAATATAAATAGCAAAATGGCTTTTTGAACATTTTGAAGTTCTGGGACAGTTTTCTTAGACCCTCCCATCGTGATGGCACAGAGGCAGAGTTTGGGAAGATGGTGAGGGAGTACCTTGCAGATTGTACAAATGTCCTCCGTGATTTCTCTGTGCCTTTTAATTATTGGGTATCCAAGCTGGACACGTTGGAGGTCCTGGCCTGCCCTGCTGCTAGCGTTCTGTCAGAGCGGGTTCTTAGTGATGCTGGTGGAATTGTAACAGATAAGAGCATCCGCCTGTCAACTGAAAATGCTGACAGGCTGACTCTTAGGCCGGACGCCTAAGGCGTAAGACAATACGGTCCCACGCTGGTAAAAGTTCCCACGCTCGAGTTGATATGAGGACATAAAGCAGAGGGCGCCTCACCGCGTCTCAAGGTAACTACAGGTCATTCCCCTGCAATCCATTCATTCCCGGGGGTTTTACAGCCACGAGCACTGCTTTAGCACAGCTCCTGTCTGTAAAATGATTTAACCCCTTCAGATGGATTTACTTTGTGGGACTTGACCTGAGCGACGGAAGGTATGAGATATTATTGTTTTTGTATTTTTCCTTTGTTACAGAACAAGGGTCTTCAGGTGGATTACCAGTATAATAAAATATTACAACAACCTGTGTCTTTATTTCATTAAAATACTTGTAAATAATGTGTATGTGTTTTATTAACCATTTCGTACTATTGGATTAATAATGGATAGGTGTCATAATTGACGCCTCTCCATTATTAATCTGGCTTAATGTCACCTTACAATAGCAAGGTGACATTAACCCTTCATTACCCCATATCCCACCGCTACACGGGAATGGGAAGAGAGAGGCCAAGTGCCAGAATAGGCGCATCTTCCAGATGTGCCTTTTCTGGGGTGGCTGGGGGCAGATGTTTTTAGCCAGGGGGGCCAATAAGCATGGACCCTCTCTAGGCTATTAATATCTGCCCTCAGTCACTGGCTTTACCACTCTGGCGGAGAAAATTGCGCGGGAGCCCACGCCAATTTTTTCCGCGATTTAACCCTTTATTTTACAAGCTACAGCGCCCAAATTTTGCACATACACACTACTAACATTAGTAGTGTGGAATATGCAAAAAAAGGGATATGAGATGGTTTACTGTATGTAAACCATGTCTCATATCATGTCGGGTTTGTGAAGGAGAAATGAAAAGCCGGCAATTGAATTACTGGCTTTTCTATAGAACACTGCTGCGTATTTCACGCAAGTCACACTGCTGGTCCGTGTGTAATCCGTATTTTTCTCGCCCCCATAGACTTTCATTGGCGATTTTTTTGCGCAATACGGTGACAAACGCAGCATGCTGCGATTTTGTACGGCCGTAGAAGACCGTATTAATACGGATCCGTAAAATACGGCTGACAGGAGCTGGGCCATAGAGAATCATTGGGCCGTGTGTTATGCGTATTTTACGGGTGTATTTTCTGCGCTCATACGTCCGTAAAACTCGCCAGTGTGACGCCGGCCTTATAAAAATAAACAAGGGCTGGATTGGGAAAGACTTCTGTTCACCACCAAGTAAAAACAGCGAAACGTAACCTCAAATACATTCTCTCTTTTGGGGAGGTGTATTCTCATGCACCTCTTCACAACCACACATGGGTATATGCTTCCAAGTTTGGTCTGTTTGTTGTTATCCTCCTCCTTATCCTCATCATCCAGAGCTACTAGATGACCAGGGTGAACGTGCCCTGTACTGTTATAGGCCGGTGAATTTTGGGAACGGGGGCTGTGAAGGCACTATTTTATTTAGTAAAAACAGGACCCCACATTGGGGAATTGGGCATTACATTACATTGGGCCTACTTCTTAAGTCTGTCTCCTGCAATGTGTCCTTTAACTGCCACTAGATTACCAGAGTGAACGTGCTCAGTACTGTTATAGGCCTGTGAATTTTGGGCAAGGGGCCTGCGATGGCACTAGTCTATTTTTAAAAAGGTACCCCCTTAAGGGAATTGTTTGGCAGCTCATGCACTGCATTACAAGTCTCAGGGACACACACCACTACATTTGGCCTACTTCTTAACTCTTCTAAACTCTTAATTTTGTAAAGAAAGGACCCCACATTGGGGAATTGGGCATTACATTACATTGGGCATTACATTACATTGGGCCTACTTCTTAACTCTGTCTCCTGCAGTGTGTCCTTCACCTGCCACTAGATCACCAGGGTGAACGTGCTCTGTACGGTGCATTTTGGGCAAGGGGGCTGTGATGGCACTAGTCTATTTTTAAAAAAGGTACCCCCATTGGGGAATTGTTTGGCAGCTCATGCACTGCATTACAAGTTTCAGAGACACACACCACTACATTGGGCCTAATTCTTAACTCTGTCTCCTGCAATGTCTCTTGTTTAACTGCCACTAGATCACCAGGGTGAACGTGCTTTGTACTTTTATAGGCCGGTGAAGTTTGTGCAAGGGGCCTGCGATGGCACTAGTATATTTTTAAAAAAGGTACCCCACATTGGTGAAACCACATCCTTGTTGGCAAAGACTTCATAACATTTGTGTACCTTACAGAGCTCCCTTAAAAAGATCCTTTTTGTGTTGCCTGGTTGCTCACATTGGACACAATACACTTCATATAAATTTGATAAAGCAATGCTGTTTGTTTGGCTCAGTAGTTCATTACAACTACAGCCTTGCAGCGCTGGGGTCCTGGGTTCAAACCCCACCAAGGACAACATCTGCAAAGAGTTTGTATGTTCTCTCCGTGTTTGCGTGGGTTTCCTCCGGGTACTCCGGTTTCCTCCCACATTCCAAAGACATACTGATAGGGAATTTAGATTGTGAGCCCCAACGGGGACAGTGATGATAATGTGTGCAACCTGTAAAGCGCTGCGGAATATGTTAGCGCTATATAAAAATAAAGATGATTATTATTATTAAATATAGCTTTGTCCACTATATTAGTTTCTCTCCTTGAGAGCCATGACTTTGGCTGCCTCAAATGTACAAATCACGATTTGTAACCAAGATTTAAATAATGTATACCCAATGCATTCAGACAATCACATAGCTGCATTTCTTGTAAAACATTTACAGATGTGACAGACAATGCTCATAGTGATACAATCTTGAGAAATGTTTGTTTATTCACTTCACAAACAGTTCTAAGCCTCTATATGTTTGCTGTTTGTCATTGTAAAATTTTAAGGTTTACTGAAACTATGCCGGTGGTGGTTTGATCTAAATCCTTGTGGCTTTTATTTTCTAGGGGTTTATGGCCCCTCGTGTGATGACTCCATGATATCTTAGTTTCATCCAACCTTGAAAAGTGTCCACTTGAAGGTCTGGGTGAAGCTAGAGTTACTACATAGTGTAAATCACTATATAAGACCAGAGAAACATGACTAAGGCTACTTTCACACTAGCGTTAACTGCAATCCGCCACAATGCGTCGTTTTGCCGAAAAAACACATCCTGCAAAAGTGCTTGCAGGATGCGTTTTTTTCCCCATAGACTAACATTAAGCGACGTATTGCGACGGACTGACACACGTCGCAACCGTCGTGCGACGGTTGCGCCGTGTTGTGGCGGACCATCGGGACCAAAAAACGTTACATGTAACGTTTTTTGCTCACGACGGTCCGCTTTTTCCGACCGCGCATGCGCTGTCGGAACTCCGCCCCCACCTCCCCGCACTTCCCCGCACCTCACAATGGGGCAGAGGATGCGCTGGAAAAATGCATCCGCTGCCCCCATTGTGCGGCGGAGACAACGCTAGCGTTGGTGACCTCGGCCCGACGCACTGCGACGAACCGAGCCCGACGCTAGTGTGAAAGTAGCCTAACACAGATGGCAAAACTGGGGTGCCTGTACATGTACAGTGTGCTGATACCTGCATAATTGGGGACTCCCATGCAGTGTAGGTAATCTCCCAGGGGTTCTCTGTCTTGGTGTTGCTTCTCGCACATTCCAGACGGATGATGTTTAAAAGCCTCTTGGTGATGATCTAAGTATACTGTATGTAGTTGATCTTCATATATACAGTTACGTCCATATATATTTGGACAGAGACAACATTTCTCTAATTTTGGTTATAGACATTACCACAATGAATTTTAAACAAAACAATTCAGATGCAGTTGAAGTTCAGACTTTCAGCTTTCATTTGAGGGTATCCACATTAAAATTGGATGAAGGGTTTAGGATTTTCAGCTCCTTAACATGTGCCACCCTGTTTTTAAAGGGACCAAAAGTAATTGGACAATTGACTCCAAGGCTATTTCATGGACAGTTGTGGGCAATCCCTTCATTATGTCATTCTCAATTAAGCAGATAAAAGGCCTGGAGTTGATTTGAGGTGTGGTGCTTGCATTTGGAAGGTTTTGCTGTGAAGTAAACATGCGGTCAAAGGAGCTCTCCATGCAGGTGAAAAAAGCCATCCTTAGGCTGCGAAAACAGAAAAAACCCATCCGAGAAATTGCTACAATATTAGGAGTGGCAAAATTTGTTGCATCCTGAGAAAGAAAGAAAGAACTGGTGAACTCATCAATGCAAAAAGACCTGGGCGCCCACGGAAGACAACAGTGGTGGATGATCGCAGAATAATCTCCATGGTGAAGAGAAATCCCTTCACAACAGCCAACCAAGTGAACAACACTCTCCAAGAGGTAGGCATATCAATATCCAAATCTACCATAAAGAGAAGACTGCATGAAAGTAAATACAGGGGGTTCACTGCACGGTGCAAGCCACTCATAAGCATCAAGAATAAAAAGGCTAGACTGGACTTTGCTAAAAAAAAATCTAAAAAAGCCAGCACAGTTCTGGAAGAACATTCTTTGGACAGATGAAACCAAGATCAACCTCTACCAGAATGATGGAAAGAGAAAAGTATGGCGAAGGCATGGTACAGCTCATGATCCAAAGCATACCACATCATCTGTAAAACACGGCGGAGGCAGTGTGATGGCTTGGGCATGCATGGCTGCCAGTGGCACTGGGTCACTAGTATTTATTGATGATGTGACACAGGACAGAAGCAGCGGAATGAATTCTGAGGTATTCAGAGCCATACTGTGTGGTCAGATCCAGCCAAATGCAGCCAAACTGATTGGTCGTCGTTTCATACTACAGATGGACAATGACCCAAAACATAAAGCCAAAGCAACCCAGGAGTTTATTAAAGCAAAGAAGTGGAATATTCTTGAATGGCCAAGTCAGTCACCTGATCTCAACCCAATTGAGCATGCATTTCACTTGCTAAAGACTAAACTTCAGACAGAAAGGCCCACAAACAAACAGCAACTGAAAACCACCGCAGCGAAGGCCTGGCAGAGCATCAAAAAGGAGGAAACACAGCGTCTGGTGATGTCCATGAGTTCAAGACTTCAGGCAGTCATTGCCAACAAAGGGTTTTCAACCGTACTAAAAATGAACATTTTATTTAAAATTATTTAATCTGTCCAATTACTTTTGGTCCCTGAAGCTGAAACTCCTAAACCCTTCATCCAATTTTAATGTGGATACCCTCAAATGAAAGCTGAAAGTCTGAAATTCAACTGCATCTGAATTGTTTTGTTTAAAATTTATTGTGGTAATGTCTATAACCAAAATTAGACAAATGTCTCTTTCCAAATATATATGGAGTAACTGTACGTAATCACTATATATATTTAATCCTTATATGTACTTATTAACCTGTGTATGTTAACATATAGAAAAGTGTACACACTCACACTATTCAGTCATACTATTCCTTGAATTTTGTAGTTTGCAATAAAATTGCGTTGTATTGCAAGTATTAGCCTTTTTTAAAGCCATATCTGAACCTTAGTGTTAAAAACATGGCAAATAAAATTGCAAAATTCTCCTGTAAATAATTGTGCAAAGAGGGAACCATCATACCATTAAAAAATACGAGTGAATTTTCATTGGCCCATCCAGTATGTGGGTTCAAAGGCGTAATGGGGTACATATGACTGACTATGCAGCAGGGCTGGCCTTGCTGCCAATGTGTAAAACTAAGGAGTACAAAAAATGCATATTGTGAAATGGATTTTCATGGGCCCATCCAGTATGTGGATTACAAGGCGTAATGGTGTGCATATGACTGACTATGCAGCAGGGCTGGCCTTGCTGCCAATGTGTAAAACAAAGGAGTACGGAATACAAAATGCATATTGTGAAGTGGATTTTCATGGGCCCATCCAGTATGTAGGTTCCAAGGCATAATGGGGTGCATATGACTGACTATGCAGCAGGGCTGGCCTTGCATATTGTGAGGCGGATTTTCATGGGTCCATCCAGTATGTGGGTTCAAAGGCGTAATGGGGTGCATATGACTGGCTATGCAGCAGAGCTGGCCTTGCTGCCAATGTGTAAAACAAAGGAGTAAGGAGTACAAAATGCATATTGTGAAGTGGATTTTCATGGGTCCATCCAGTATGTGGGTTCCAAGGCTTAATGGGGTGCATATGACCGACTATGCAGCAGGGCTGACCTTGCTGCCAATGTGTAAAACAAAGGAGTACGGGAGTACAAAATGAATATTGTGAGGTGGATTTTCATGGGCACATCCAGCATGTGGGTTCCAAGGTGTAATGGGGTGCATATGACTGACCATGCAGCAGGGCTGGCTTTGCTGCCAATGTATAAAACAAAGGAGTACGGAGTACAAAATGAATATCGTGAGGTGGATTTGCATGGGCCCATCCAGTATGTGGGTTCAAAGGCTTCTTGGGGTGCATATGAATTGGTAGCAGGGCAGGCCTTGAATTTAATGCAACACTTTTCCAGGAGTCCCCCCTGGACCAGGTGAGTATACGGGGAGGGGAGCGCAGCGCTGCGCGATAGTCACCTGTTCCTCGTTCCGGGCACCGATCTGTCTCCAGCAGTGACGCTGAGGTCAGAGGGCGCAGTGACGTGGTCAGTACGCGCCCTCTGCTGAACGTCAGTGCTGGAGACAGATCGGCGCCCGGAACGAGGAGAGGTGACTATTGAAAGTGCCGGGGGCCTGAGCGACGGAGAGGTGAGTATGTGATTTATTTTTTTTATCGCAGCAAATGGGGCAAGTGTCTGTATGGAGCATCTATGGGGCCATAACGTTCCTGCAGCACTATATGGGGCCATAACGTTCCTGCAGCACTATATGGGGCCATAACGTTTCTGCAGCACTATATGGGGCCATAACGTTTCTGCAGCACTATATGGGGCCATAACGTTTCTGCAGCACTATATGGGGCCATAACATTCCTGCAGCACTATATGGGGCCATAACATTCCTGCAGCACTATATGGGGGCCATAACGTCCCTGCAGCACTATATGGGGCCATAACATTCCTGCAGCACTATATGGGGCCATAACATTCCTGCAGCACTATATGGGGCCATAACATTCCTGCAGCACTATATGGGGCCATAACGTTTCTGCAGCACTATATGGGGCCATAACGTTTCTGCAGCACTATATGGGGCCATAACGTTTCTGCAGCACTATATGGGGCCATAACGTTTCTGCAGCACTATATAGGGGCATAATGTTTGTGCAGCACTATATGGGGCAAGTGTCTGTATGGGGCCATAATCAACGTTTGTAGGGCACTACGGCATATGGGGCAAGTGTCTGTATGGAGCATCTTATAGGGCCATAACGTTTGTGCAGCACTATAAGGGGCAAATATCTTTATAGAGCATCTTATGGGGCCATAATCAGCATTTGTGCAGCATTATATTGGACAAATGTGTCTATGGAGCATCTTATGGGGCCTTTATTAACCTTTATGCAGGATTATATGGGGCATATTTTAATATGGAACATCTTATGGGGCCATAATGAACAGTATGGAGCATTATATGGGGCTCCTGATTCAATATGGATATTCAAAGACACTTAACCTACTGATGTCTCAATCAATTTTACTTTTATTGGTATCTATTATTACTTTTGACATTTACCGGTAGCTGCTGCATTTTCCCCCCTAGGCTTATACTCGAGTCAATAAGTTTTCCCAGTTTTTTGTGGCAAAATTAGGGGGGTCGGCTTATACTCGGGTCGGCTTATGCTCGAGTATATACGGTATTCTTTTTTCTTTTATTGTGTGGCAATGAGAATTCATCCTTGTTCTAAGTTTTTACCCTGCCTCCCCTACATACAGACCCCCAGCTGGACATTTGGTACATATAATTAAGTACGGTACATCAGGCATCTTTTTGTAATAAAGACTGTAATTTCCGTGCAGCTTCCCTTAGCACCTCCAGATTTGGATTGTATGTGACTACTAGAGGCACCTAGCTGCTTTCTTATTTAGTTTTGTAATGTGGAAGATGATTCCGTGATATTCTGGTTGCCCTTGCAATCTGGTTTTCAATTGTTCTTAGATGGTAGCTCAGGTTCAAAGAGGTTTTTATGAGGCCATCAAAGTGTTTGTCTTTGTTCATTTAGTTATGGGGCCCCGAGGGGTGAGGGGGCCTGCTGGAGTCGGACCGCAACGGCTGTGCCAGGGGCAGACATACCGCATGTGTTTCGGGGACCCTCTGTAGAGCGGCTAATAATGAGGCAATCTGGCCTGTTTATCCGGCTCCGGGGGGCCCCTGGCCAGATTGCCCTCATGTGCGGCAGGCACATTCCTGCAGCTCCGCTTCCTACAAGAGAAAATGGTAGACAACAGAAAAATCAGAACAGGGTACATTTTAATCACCAAATAGTTAAAGTAGTCTGCCTCTATTCATAAGACTAGGGGAATACCAATATGGACACTCCGGAATATCATTATATACAAGCAGACATGGAGTAGCAGTCCAGTTATTTTTGTGCAAAAACATATAAAGTCTTTATTAATTAGAAAGGCACATGAACATATTAAAATTCGTATCCAGACAAGGCAATTTACATGGGGGAGATGGATAATCGGACAAGTGGATCACTCAGTCAAAATTAAATATTGAGGTGGGAGGAGCAAACACAATCATATGTTATAACCTATTTCATAAAGTGCAGGTGCTTCAAATAACATGAGTACATTGGTGCAGAGCCAAGAAGGTAATCAAGTACTCTCCACCAGTGTGGGATCCCCAAAGTGCTCTAAAGCAATAGGATGCACCGCATAATAGCTACCTCACAAATAAAGGAAAGCTCTTACCCATATTTCCTCAGAGGGCCACCACAAGCACAGCCCCAACATGCATTTCGTGTGAGTTCTTCATTACCTTCTTGACTCTGCACCAATGTACTCATGTTATTTGAAGCACTGGCACTTTATGAAATAGGTTATAATATATGATTGTGTTTGCTCCTCCCACCTCGATATGTAATATTGACTGAGTGACCCACTTGTTCATTTATCCATCTCCCCCATGTAAATTGCCTGCCTTGGCTGGATACGAATTTTAATATGTTCATGTACCTTTCTAATTAAAGACTTTATATGTTTTTGCACAAAAATAACTGGACTGCTACTCCATGTCTGCTTGTACATAACTACAAGAGAAAATGACAGCGGAGCCTCAGCGATCCGTCCTGCTTCCTGCCCGCGCTTCCTGTCTTAGGCCGAAGTCACACTACAGCGAGATACAGCTGAGTCTCGCAGGTTAAAAACAAGCTCTGGCACCGGCACTCCATAGCGGAGCATGCGGCCGCACAGCAATACATGGAGCTGCATGCTCCGCTCCGGAGTGCCAGAGCTTGTTTTTAACCTGCGAGACTCGGTCGTATCTTGCTGTAGTGTGACTCCGGCCTTACAAAGCAGTCAGCGGCGTGGCTGGATGACATCATCTTTCAGTGCCTCGGCCACTGTGCCAGTGAGAGGAAACTGCTGGCGTCAGTGATGCTGTGGCTGCGGGAGAGCATTCGGAGAGGTGAGAGATGCTGTCTGCTGCATGTGTGTGTACGTACGTGTGTGTGTAGAGATGAGTGGTGGTGTGTGAATGCGTAGCGCTGTGGGTAAACGTGCAGAGGTGAATGGTGCTGTGTGTGTTTAGGTGGAGGAGAGGGCAATGATGGGGTGATGGGGAGAAAGGAATGATGGGGGTGACAGAGGGCAATGATGGGGGGTGGGGGAGGAGGAAATGATGGAGGTTAGTGGAATGGGCAATGATGGTGATGGTGGGGGAGAAGGCAATGATGTAGGTGATGAAAAGGACAATGATGGTGGTCAAAAGGGCAATAATGGGGTGGTGGGGAGGAGGAAATGATGGAGGTGGTGGAATGGGCAATGATGGGGTGGTGGGGGGAGAAGGCAATGATGGTGGCAGAGGAAAGGACAATGATGGGGATGGTGGGGAAGGAGGCAATGATGGAGGTGGTGGGGAAGAAGGCAATGATGGGGTGGTAGGGGAGAAAGCAATGATGGAGGTTGTGGAAAGGGCAATGATGGGGTGGTGGGGAAAGGCAATGATGGTGGTAGTGGAAAGGACAATGATGGTGGAAAGGGCAATGATGGGGTGATAGGGGAGGAGGAAATGATGGAGGTGTTGGAATGAGCAATGATGGGCTGGTGGGGGAGAAGGCAATGATGGAGGTGGTGGAATGGGCAATGATGGGGTGGTGGGGAGAAAGCAATGATAGAGGTGGTGGAAAAGGCAATGATGGGGTGCTGGGGGAGAAGGCAATGATGGTGGTGGAGAAGACAATAATGGGATGCGGGGGAAGACAATGAGGGGTGTGGGGGATTGGGAAGGGAGGAAGGGGCATTTATAATGGATATAGGAACAGGGGAGGTGGAGGAAGATGCTATTGCTTATTATGTTTAACAGTCCCTTAGTATATAGTGTACTCACTTATTATATACAGTCCTTTAGTGTATATATATATATATATATATATATAGCAATGAAATTAATAAAGGGGATGGGAGAACTACAATACCCAGATAGATTAGCGAAATTAGGATTATTTAGTCTAGAAAAAAGACGACTGAGGGGCGATCTAATAACCATGTATAAGTATATAAGGGGACAATACAAATATCTCGCTGAGGATCTGTTTATACCAAGGAAGGTGACGGGCACAAGGGGGCATTCTTTGCGTCTGGAGGAGAGAAGGTTTTTCCACCAACATAGAAGAGGATTCTATACTGTTAGGGCAGTGAGAATCTGGAATTGCTTGCCTGAGGAGGTGGTGATGGCGAACTCAGTCGAGGGGTTCAAGAGAGGCCTGGATGTCTTCCTGGAGTAGAACAATATTGTATCATACAATTATTAGGTTCTGTAGAAGGATGTAGATCTGGGGATTTATTATGATGGAATATAGGCTGAACTGGATGGACAAATGTCTTTTTTCGGCCTTACTAACTATGTTACTATGTATATAGTGTAGTCACTTTTTATGTATAGCACAGTCCCTTAGTAAATAGTGTACTCACTTATGTATAACACCATCCTTAGTTAGTTTCCTCTTTTATCATGTACAACACCGTCCCTTATTACATACCATCCTCTCTAGTTCTATATTGTGCCGTCCCTTGTTATATAGCTTCCTCTGCTGTTATGTACAGTGCTGTCTCTTACATAGTATATTCTTGTTATTTTTGTTGTTTACAGCGCCCTCTTTTATTACATAGGCCGCTCTCTTGTTAGATATAAAATGACTGCTGATGGAGGAGCCGGTGACCAGTCTACCAGTCCATCATCTCCTTCATTAGAAAAGAAGGTTTCCCATGCTCCATTAGCCATCATTGCATTATTACTGGCGCTAATATTTTCAGTCTATGATGTGGATGGCTATACAGCACTCAAATGCCTACAGTTCCAGTTTATCCTAAGTCATATTGCACGACTCGTTAAAGGGTTGATTGTAGGATCGCTACTTCCAACAGGTGGCGCTATAGAGTTAAGTCCTCTTTTTCTCAGAAGAGGCAATTTGCATATTTAAATTCCCAGAGGAGCATTGTACGGCAAATAAGCCTCCTTACCTTGACAAGCCAGAGATGGTATGTCACTCTCCATAAGGAGAAACGATACCCCTTAGACCCCAGTCCAGAGCCTCTCACCTAGCCAAATCAGTTCTCATGCTTTGCACTGACGAGGGCCAACAGCCCGAAACACCGTGTCTGCAAATTGTGATACTGATTTGGCTTTTATCCTAAGTCATATTGCACGACTCGTTAAAGGGTTGATTGTGACTTGTAGGATCGCTACTTCCAACAGGTGGCGCTATAGAGTTAAGTCCTCTTTTTCTCAGAAGAGGCAATTTGCATACAGTTCCACATGAATATCTAAAAATGGATGCCAGAAATCCAATTCTTTACCTGAACTGGGTGAGATCACTAATTTATTCCTTGTTGATCTACCACCGATATATGACACCTTGTTAGGTCCTTCCACTATATGTCAATTGCACTGACATAAAGTAGCCAATCACAATCAATTGATGCTTTATTTGACCTGTAGGTAGAAGTGAAGGTCTTTTCGAGTTTCTGGTGATAAGTGTTGTTGTGTCTGTGTACTTGTAATGATCATTAAATGCTAAGTTTTATTATTCCCATTTATTTCTTACAGTATATTAAGTTTTGTGCATCACCAAACCGCATCTTCTCCTGTCCCTCTTGGAACATGCAGGGTGAGAGGGCACAATCAAGTGATGTTGTAAAGAGCTCCTTGGATTGTCCTAGTGTGGGATCACCAGTCTCCAGGGACTCATCATGGTGGGAGGAAGGAGGAATCAGGGTGACAATTAAGTGATCCAGACTGTTGGCTGGTGAGATTGGACCATGTGTAACGCTATGGTGCTGCCAGGCCTGCTGGAAGCATTGTCTGCTCTCCAACCGACACCTTTAGCACTGCTCTGGCTTCAGAAGTGGTGTACCAGGGCCTCCTGCAAAGTGGAACAGTAAACTATGTGTCGTGGATGGGCGTGTTTTTTGTGCTCCAGCAACAGGCATAGCTGCATCTGCCCCACATCCTCGGCCTCTGCGTGCACCATCAGCAGCACTTCCACTTCTCCATCCCTTACTGCACGCCTTACGCATTTTCTAATTGCTAGTTCTCTTGAAACCAAGTTTATTTAATTTTTTTTAAATTGTTCACTTGCAGCAGTCTTAGCGGTTTTCAGGAGTTTAATACCACCATTGTGTACCACAGAGCACATAATAACCCCCCAAAAAAATGGTCACTTGCAGCTGCTATATATTTTGCAGTGGACTGCGAAGCCCTCAGCCCTGCTTTGAGCCTTTATTCTACCACTCATCCTGCATCAGTGTGCGGAGTGTGGCGGTGCCGGTCCTTTTATAACTTCTGATGTAGTAATACGGCCAGCCAATCACAGTAATGTCACTACCAAGATGGCTATGGCATTACATTGACTGGCAGGCAGTGCCCGCATGTTTATTGGCTGTGTATCAAGTGCCAAACATGAGGGCCATGTAGGGCAGCACGGTGTCTCAGTGGTTAGCACTGCAGCCTTGCAGCTCTGGGATCATGTGCTGAAACCCCACCAAGGACAACATCTACAAGGAGTTTGTATGTTCTTCTCATGCTTGCGTGGAAACCCTGACATACTGATAGGGAATTTTGATTGTGAGCCCCATTGGGACAGTGATGATAATGTATGTAAAGTGCTGCAGAATAAGATAGCCCTATGTAAGCAAAGCATAATAAATAATTTGAGCATTACATCGAAGCACCAGGCAATGCTTGTTGTGTGTCAAGCACATGCGAGCACCCAGACACTCGACTGATATCAGAGTATCACCGAGCACGTTAGCTCATCACTAACCACTTCCTGAAGACGAAATTAAGCATGTGACTGATAACTTTCCAGTCAAAAGGCAATCAGATGTTATAAAATACTTGAGAGTATTTGTGGTTAAATATGTGTATATATATAAATATATATCTATATGTGTGCAGTGAGCTATGTATAGGTATTGTGTGAGTAGTAACATCTGTCCTGAAGGCTGCATGTCTCACCCAGGTGTTAATATGTATTTTCCTGAGACAAGCAGACTTCTGTCTCCAAATCTCACCCAGGGGGTCTAGCTAGGACCAAGAAGAAAGGGTACTGTCACACAGTACCATTTTGATCGCTACGACGGTACGATTCGTGACGTTCTAGCGATATCGTTACGATATCGCAGTGTCTGACACGCAGCAGCGATCAGGGATCCTGCTGAGAATCGTACGTCGTAGCAGATCGTGTGGAACTTTCTTTCGTCGCTTGATCACCCGCTGACATCGCTGGATCGTTGTGTGTGACAGCGATCCAGCGATGTGTTCGCTTGTAACCAGGGTAAACATCGGGTAACTAAGCGCAGGGCCGCGCTTAGTAACCCGATGTTTACCGTGGTTACCAGCGTAAACGTAAAAAAACAAACAGTACATACTTACATTCCGGTGTCTGTCCTCCAGCGTCTCAGCTTCTCTCCACTGTGTGAGCGTCTGCCAGCCGGAAAGCGAGCACAGCGGTGACGTCTGACGTCACCGCTGTGCTTGCCGGCTATGGCGCTTTTACACAGTGGAGAGAAGGAGAACGCCGGGGACAGACACCGGAATGTAAGTATGTACTGTTTGTTTTTTTTACGTTTACGCTGGTAACCACGGTAAACATCGGGTTACTAAGCGCGGCCCTGCGCTTAGTTACCCGATGTTTACCCTGGTTACCGGGGACTTCGGCATCGCTCCAGCGCCGTGATTGCAACGTGTGACCGCAGTCTACGACGCTGGAGCGATATTCATACGATCGCTGCGACGTCACGGATCGTGCCGTCGTAGCGATCAAAATGGTACTGTGTGACAGTACCCTAACACTTGACACCAAGAAAATGATGAGGACACTTGACACCTCCTAGCTCTTGGAAGAGAGATGTCAATTACAGCCTGATAGTATCTCTGTGAGAACGTTTACACAAAGGATCTCAAGAGAAAATAATATATTCATTGGTAGCGCAGCCATTGTCCAATCAAAAACAAGCAATTATGGTATTAACCCGAGGGGCTGGTCTAGACATCTGACCTCCAAGACCAAAGCTATAAATTAGACCTGTATACCAAGAATCGTGTTCACATGCGAGGGCAGACTGAGAAGCTGATGTGTTCCACCAACTCCATATTCACACCCCCCCCCCCCTCAGGGAGCAGAAAGCAGACTACCAAGTTAGATGATTTCTGTAAGTTTTCTCCTGTTTATGTTATACTGTTTTACATAAGTTGTATGTCTTTTTATATTTTTATACCTTTTTCTTACTGTAAGCTCTGAAACTTTTTGCAATAAAGTATAGACTTTAACAAGTTGAACCTTGAATGTTCTAAAGAATCCATAGCATAAGGTGTGTGAGACTTATGAGTGGTAGGCAATATTATTATTATTTCTGGGACCATCGCCCATGTGTTCGATGAGTGGTGGCAGCGTGTATGGGCGGGTGTGATTTATGCTCCCATTATAGCATAGGACAATGGTTGAATGCTTGACAGAGAGGGGAGATAGATTAACCCTTGCAGGCAAAACCTCAAGTCACGTGCTTAGAGCGGATACGTGGCGAATTAGTGACACCACGGAGTGGGATCCGTGACAGTATTAATCCCTTCTGGTTATTCAAGACACTTTGCTTTAAAGTACCAGAGTCTCAAGTATCTCAAATAATATGGCAATTTGAAACTGTCCTGGTTTGGTAGGATGGATCAAAATGGATATATTACCTCGATTCCTCTGCATTTTTTAAACTACCCCTATTTCTCCTCCTCATTGTTTCTTTTGTAGATTATGTTTGCCATTGATCAGGTTTGTTTGGGTTAGACTTAGACCTAGAATAGGTACTTTGGTTCAGCTCAAGTCATTAGGCAGAGCTGGTTTCCCAGACTTCAAAATTTATTTTCAGGCCTCCATTCTAGTCCGTCTCCTGGATTGGCAGTTCCATGCTAACAAAAGACAATGGGTAAGGCTAGAACCATAATTCCATAATTATCCCTTTAAAACACCTTGCGTGGCTTACTCAAAAACATGTTCTTACACTAGGTCCTCTAACAGATATTACGAAGGTTACACTTAAACTATGGCACATGCTACTAAAGAATAATTACCTCCCTAGGGCTCTCCATCTAACACTACTCTTCTCTACTTCTTCCCTACCTATGTTACCTATGTGGGTCATTTCTCAACTGATGAGCTATGGAGGATATCTGTAAACATCATGCAGTAAATGGAGGTTACCTTCATTTAATACTCTACAGCAGTGCTACATAACTCTGGTCCTCAAGAGCCACCAACAGGTCATGTATTCAGGATTTCTTTAGTATTGCACAGGTGATGGAATTCTTGCCTGTCCAGGTAATGCAATTATCACCTGGGTAATACTAAAGAAAACCTGAAAACATGACCTGTTGGTGGCTCTTGAGGACTGGAGTTGGGGAACACTGCTCTACAGGCTAGATTCCCATCCAAGAAATTATTATGGTTTAAATATTTACAACTTCATTTCTTTTTAACTTCTTAAGAAGACTGCTCGTTCCACTCTGCACCACCTGCTTTTGAAAATGTATTCTTACAAAATTATTTTCCTGACCATGTAACCTCTCTAATATATAAATGGCTGAGTAGAAAAGGTAAGGAATGGAAATTACGATATCAAAGGGCTTGGGAATGGGAATTGGGTTCCTCTATTTCCAGCTCAGATTGGGAGAAAGGATTCTTATTTACTCACAAAATGTCTGTGGCATGTAGGGCTTGGGGAAAAAATTTATAAAATCCTCACGAGATGGTACCATTATCTATCTAAATTACATGCTATTTTCCTCTCCGTCCCAGGCATTTGCTAGTACTGTGAGCAAGAAATCGATACTATGCTCCATGTATGGTGGGGATGTAGTACGGTTAAACAATTTTGGAAAAATGTGTTTACGGCCTATCATATTATTACAAAAATCAAGACTACAAATTGCCCACAAACAGCTCTCCCTTTACCCTCTAGTACCCTCTTCCATTAGCTATCAAAAGAAGGATATTTTGCGCTTTTGCTTAACAGCGGCTAACATATGTCAAATGGAGGAATTGAAAGCTCTGGTAATCCAGACAAATTTAGGAAGATCTGGACTGTTCAAATTTTGTTCCAGGATTCATAAGATTTCCATAAAATGTTTAAATAGTAGTCTTGATCGCAGGTTGGACCTGGGTTGGTGCTATGAAACCTTTACTGATGCGCTGGCACTCTCCCTTACCCTATACTTTCTTGTGTTTTTCCTACCTCCCATTTTTCATCCCCTATCTTGGTTTCTTCCTTTTTATTCTTTATTCTTGTTTTACAATCTTAACTACTATTGGGAGTGATGCTATTGAGTGTGCTCCTTTGCAACACAATTTGTTAATGTTAATTAGTTCATTTTATGTTTATTTTCCTGTATCTCCAGAATTCTACAAGAAGGCCATATGTGACTAATGTCTTGCATATACCATTATAGTACAGTAAGTTTGGAATGCTCATGATTCATTCTTTTGTGTTAACTTAAAATATATACTTAATAAAAACAGAATGAACATATATTCACCATACCGCTTCCCTCGCCAGCCCCTCTTCTCCTCACGTTCACCTGTCTGGTCCTTGTCGCATCTTTGCTGCGGATGCTGTAACACCCTCTTACGCTAGGCTATTGTTTGTTTGCAGAACCATCCCCGCCGGAGAGGTGAGCACTAAAATTAATATAAAGGTGATTTTTTTTCTTAACCCTTTGTAGCCCTTTACAGTCATGCAAAAATAACGGTCAGCCAAAGGGGCAGTCTTTTTGCTCAATCTGCGCTGAAGCAAATTAACAAAAATCTGCATTCTGGCGAATAAAGGATTTTGGAAGATTCAAGTAGACTTCAATTCCACTTGAATATTTTCACTCATCTCCAGAGAGAGGGGAGCTGATTTTATAAAGTATTTGACAGCTAGATAGAGTTCTATGTTCAGATCATGCTGCTCTGATCTGGCAGGATTAATGGCGGACTTAGCTTGTTTAGAAATTTTTTAGTGTTATTGGTCAACAGACTATAATGGGAGAACCCATTTTACTATTTTTATCAAATTCACTAAAGGCGAAGTACTAACAGTTAATTCATCTATGTGTCCCAAAGAGCAACACATTAATCAAATTCAATCTTATAAAAAATGTCCTCACCTCCAGCTAGGAGCTAATATTTTACTACATTTGACTAGATACTGCAATTTAATCAAGCAAGTATATAAGTTATTTATATGCATTAAACAACCCAAATAAGGAGGAATAGTAAACTGTTAGGAATGGAGTTGCAGAAAAATAGCAGCAGCAGATTTTTCAGATTGACAAAATATTTGACTGTAACAGGAGGCAGTTATTTACTGAATGGCTAGAAAGCAGTACAATAAAAATATTCAGGCAACATGGAAACATGGTGGAGGTTCATTGCAAGTTTGGGGCTGCATTTCATCAAATGGAGTTGGGGATTTATTTGTGATTCAGAATGCTAAGGGTACTGTCACACAGTGCAATTTTCATCGCTACGACGGTACGATTCGTGACGTTCTAGCGATATCGTTACGATATCGCAGTGTCTGACACGCAGCAGCGATCAGGGACCCTGCTGAGAATCGTACGTCGTAGCAGATCGTTTGGAACTTTCTTTCGTCGCTTGATCACCCGCTGACATCGCTGGATCGTTGTGTGTGACAGCGATCCAGCGATGTGTTCGCTTGTAACCAGGGTAAACATCGGGTAACTAAGCGCAGGGCCGCGCTTAGTAACCCGATGTTTACCCTGGTTACCAGCGTAAACGTAAAAAAAACTAACAGTACATACTCACATTCCGGTGTCTGTCCTCCGGCGTCTCAGCTTCTCTGCACTGTGAGCGCCTGCCGGCCGGAAAGCGAGCACAGCGGTGACGTCTGACGTCACCGCTCTGCTTTCCGGCTATGGTGCTTACACAGTGGAGAGAAGCAGAACGCCGGGGGACAGACACCGGAATGTAAGTATGTACTGTTTATTTTTTTTACGTTTACGCTGGTAACCAGGGTAAACATCGGGTTACTAAGCGCGGCCCTGCGCTTAGTAACCCGATGTTTACCCTGGTTACCCGGGGACTTCGGCATCGCTCCAGCGCCGTGATTGCACCGTGTGACCGCAGTCTAGGACGCTGGAGCGATAATCATACGACGCTGCGACGTCACGGATCGTGCCGTCGCAGCGATCAAAATTGCACTGTGTGACAGTACCCTAAGAAATAAGGGAAGATACTTCATTATGCAATACCATCAGGGAGGCATCTGAGTGGCTCCAAAGTTCCTTTCACTTGGATAATAACCCCAAACAATTAGCCAATGTCATTTTCAGCCTTTAACGGCTTTCTTGATGAAAAAATATTTAGTTACGTCCGCCCACCCTAGTAGCTGAAAGAAAAAGGCCATTCCGATAAATTCCGTTTCGCTAATGTACCTGACGCGTCTCAACGCTTGAGCCGATTCAAGAGTTCTACTAACACGTCACATCTGGCCTGATCGCACCTATCGATTGGTCTTCCTTGAATTAGTGAGCACCGGTCTTCCCATGCCTTACCGTAAACCTGCCAGGTAGCCGGTGTCACTGAAGCGCGGATTAAGGGCATCAGTGATTGGCCACGTGTCCCAAAGGGAAGGAGGACACTGTAAGCCTGATGGCTGTGCGTTGAGAAGGAAGACTTTTTTTTCTAAATTCGTTAATTAATCACAAAGTAAAAGTATACAACATACACATTTGTATTCATTGGTAATACAGTCAGTATAGAACATGTACATTGTACGCATAACTGAGTATCACAACTATGTTTAGCATATCATTTACTCCATTCTTACCGAACAAACAACATGGAGTCATAAGAATTTACAGTCATTGAACCACAACTACAACTACTGTATATCCTATTAACTACCTTTCTGCCGCTTAATACTAACTCGTTCTATCTCTGCGTAGCATCTGTAGAAGATATAATACCCTGCCCCAGAGTAATTAACTATGAATTTAAATTTATAAAGTAAGGTGAGAGGAGTTCCATCCGCTCCAAATTTTTTTAAATTTACCTGGACATCCTCTATTTTGATATAGGGTGCGTTCATATGGAATGACTGAATTTACCAACTCCACCCAGGCCCTCAAAGAGGGGCAGGAACCCCCCATCCATTGCATTGCTATTACCTTCCTTGCCATAAAAAGTGATTCCCGTAAAAAGATCCCAATATGGTGTCCCCAAGTCTCTTCATCCCACACCCCAAATAGACAAATTAGTGGCTCAAGAGGAACAGAAGGAACTACTATGGACGAAAGTAATGTGGTCACCTCTTTCCAATATTGAAGGATAATAGAGCAATTCCATATCATGTGGATAAAATCTGCGTCTGGTGAATGACAACGCAGACATTCCGAGGACTGGAGTTGACCCATTTTAAAAAGCCGTGTGGGGGTTAAATATGACTGGTATATTATATATAGTTGAGTCATTCTGTTGTTGATTGATGGGGATACTCCAAGTGGGGACTCTAAAATTTCCTCCCATTCCTCTTCCTGTACCTCAGGAATAAGTCTCTCCCATTTCCCCCTGATGAGTCTAATAGCGGATCCAGTCCCCACTGATAGCATATAGGTGTATAATGAAGAAATAAGGCCCTGGGGCCCCTGAGAATTGAGGACTCCTATCAGTGGCAAAGACGAAATTGTACGGCCCGCATCCACCCCCCTCATAAATGACTGGAACGCTGATCTTAATTGTAAAAAACAAAAAAATTGGGATCTTGGTATATTGTATTTAGTTTGCAGCTGTTCAAAGGACACAAAAGTCCCCTGGTCATATAATTCCCCCACCGAGGTGACACCATGTAGTACCCAAAAATCAGTAGATGGGTGATCCAGCAGCGCCGGAAAGTAATTATTTTTCCATAGGGGCATTTCCGCTATAATATCCGTAAAACCGACAGCTTTTTTTATTTGTCTCCAAACCAATGGTGCCAGTCGAAGCATGGGCAGTGAGTGAGGTGTGTTAGTTCTTTCTGATTCTAAAAAACTCAATGGGCACTCCACTAGAACAGAGTGAAGCAGATGGTGTTCAGAGTTGGGGAGACAACCACCAGGCATCCATGTGCCTAATGTTTTAACCTGTCCGGCCAGGTAATATAGAAAAAAATCCAGCAACGCCGCTCCACCCCCCTGTTTAGGTCTCTGCAAAACAGACAGTCTAAGTTTGGGCCTAGATTTCCCCCATATAAAAGAAGTAATTTGAGAATTTAAATTGGCAAAGAGGGACTTAGGTATTGGTACTGCGCTATGTTGAAGGCGATAATTAAGTTTAGGGAGTGAAATCGTTTTTATTAGGTTAATACGGCCTGCAACCGATAGTGGGAGTTTGCTCCAAGACGCAAATTTGGATTTGACTAATTCTAACAGTGGGTAAATATTAAGCTGCAGATCAGAATTGCAGCTTCGGGACATATAAATACCCAAGTATTTGAAATTGGATACGACAGGTAACAAGGATAAGGTTTCAAGATCTGGCATTGGGGTGCAAGAGAGAGGCAACAGAGCAGATTTATCCCAATTTATATACAGGCCGGAATATTTACTAAAGACGCCTATAGTAGAGATCACTCGCGGTAATGTTTCCTCTGCCTTGTCCATAAATATCACCATATCGTCAGCGTATAAGCCGATGGTGTCCACCCGACCCGCTATATCTATGCCCCCAACACCAGGAGAGGATCTCATACGTATTGCTAATGCCTCTATCGCAAGAGCAAAAAGAGCCGGCGAGAGGGGGCACCCTTGACGAGTCCCCCTGAATAGCAAGAGAGGTTTAGAGATAGAATTATTTATAATTAAACGTGCCTTAGGTTTCATATATAATATATTGATCCAGCTCAGGAACTTATCCCCGAAGCCATACCTCTGTAAGCATGCTTACAAAAAGGGCCACTCCAGAGAATCGAAAGCCTTAGATCCAGGGATGCTAATGCCCAGTTGTTATCTGGCACCAGAGAGCTATATTGAATTATTGATTGAACTCGTCTGATGTTAATAGAGGTATTTTTACCTGGCATAAAGCCAGTTTGATCTGGGTGAATAAGATCCAGTATAATGGAATTCAGTCTAATGGCTAAAATTTTAGTGAAAATTTTATAATCTACGTTGACCAATGATATGGGTCGATAGGAGCCACATTCCAGAGGGTCCTTTCCCTCTTTTTTGAGTATCACAATATTTGCCTCATAGAAAGTTTCGGGCATGCATCCTCCCTCCCATATACCCTGGAATACTTTCAATAGGAGCGGCGCTAGTATACCCTTGTATCTCTTATAACTCAATGGGAAACCCATCTGGCCCAGGAGCTTTTCCAGAGGACATGTCCATTATTGCATGCTCTACCTCCTCCAATGTGAACTTCGCATCCATAAAGTCTCGCTGAGTGGAACTCAATGTGGGAAATATGATATCTGACAAATAATCCATACATTGCGGAACGCCAAGACCACTTTTGGAGTTATATAACGACTCATAGTAATCATAAAAACATTGAAGTATTTCTTCCATCGTGGACATCAATGAGTCATTTGGCGCGCGAATCTGCAATATTGTATTAGATGTGTTATGCTGAAGCACTAGATAGGCTAGAAATTTACCGGTTTGGTGGTTTGGTTTCCCAACTCAAAATATGACTGGCGTGTAAAAAACAGCTTACGCTTGGACTTGGTGTCCATATGTTGAGTATACAATCTCTGTGAGGTAAACCACTCAATTCTATTACCATTAGTTTGGTCAGATATGTACGCAGCTTCTGCATCTTTCAGACTCTGTTCCACTCCATCATCCTCTATCGAGGTCACCCTTTTTATATATGAAATTGTGGAAGACAAACATCCTCTCAGGTATGCCTTGAGGGTATCCCAGAATAAATTGACATTCTGGGGCTCTGGGTGAGATGAAATGAAGCAGTTCAACTGATCCTCTGTTCTGTCACTATGATCCATAAGTTTCAACCAAAAGGGATTCAGCTTCCAGACCACGCCGCTCCTCGGTTGCCCAAATCTAAGTTTAAGTATAATCGGGCTATGGTCCGATATCCCTCTATTGCCATGTTCCACACTGTCCACCCACGTCGCCAACCCACCAGAACTGAATATATAATCTATGCGGGATAAAGACCGTTTAGTAGATGAGTGGCAGGTGTACCCCCTCACTCCTGGGTGGCGCATCCGCCATAAATCCAACCATCCACTACCCTCCATAAATGATGCCAACTGGGTCGGAGCTGAAGAGGGGAGATCCCCAGATCCCCCATCATCCAATCTCAATCTATCAAGGCTATTATCCATAACCAAATTGAAGTCTCCCATACAGATTTCTTGCGCGTCCGGGTAATTTAGAGCAAAGCTCATCGCCATCCGGAGAATTGAGAGGTTAGCCGGGGGAGGGTTGTAGATACATAGAATTACGTATTCTCTAGAATTAATTAGCGCATGCACAAAAACAAACCGACCCTCAGAATCCCTTCGGGCCTCTCTAGCCTCCCATCTAACATCTCTGTGTATTAATAACGAAACTCCTCTCGAGTAGCTAGTATGGAAAGCGTGGATATGCCATTGCACCCATGGTTTCTGCACACATCGGGCCGTATCTCTGATCAGGTGTCTCTCCGTCAAGGCTACTATATGGGGATGATAACGTTTGATCTGCAAAAAAACCTTAATTTTCTTTCGATGAGATGTTATACCTCGTACATTCCACGTCAAACACACCATCTCAGATCCCATACCTACTTATCCAAATATGATATACGTTATCACTCAGGCAAAGGTTAAGGATAGAACACAGAGAACAAGAATGCTGTCGGCGGCAGTTACTACATAAATAACAGATAAAACCAATAGGAAAGAAAAGATAAAACAAGAACCAAACAATATAGGAGCAACGTCCTGTGCTCCCATTATCAAAAAAGTAATGGGATACCCTCGCTGGAATCAGCGTCCGGTATTGTTGGTAATCTGGACATCTCCAGAGAGAGCTCTGTATGAAGAGATCATAAGAATTTTACTGAATTAGATGTATTCAGGATTCTTTTGCACAAGACACCCCATGAGATCGCAGCCATTCAGCCACTTCCGCTGGATCCGTGAAGAACACAGAAGAACCTTTGTGAACAACTTGGAGTCGGGCCGGGTAGATCATCGAGTAAATGATGTTTCTATCCCTGAGTTGCTTCTTGATCTCCATAAATCTGGCTCTTTGCTTTTGAAGTTCCATGGAAAAATCCGGAAAGATAGAAATTACAGCATTATTAAATTTAATGGGGCTTTTTTGCCGTGCCAGTCGCAGAATAGTGTCTCTGTCCTTGCAATTAAGGATCCGTGCCAGAAAAGGTCTAGGTGGGGCCCCGGGAGGAAGAAGTTTTGTGGGCACTCAATGGGCTCTTTCCACAGCAAATGTTGAAGAAAATTCGTCTCCCAGAGCGGATTTGAGCCACCCCTCCAGAAAAACCTCAGGTTGTTGACCCTCTGAACGTTCTGGAAGGCCAATAATTCGAATATTGTTCCGGCGCAGTCTGTTCTCTAGGTCATCAGCCTTTTGTTTCCAGGCGTTGATAGAGCCAGCTACTTTTGTCAGCTCGGCCTCCATGGGTGCAATGGTATCTTCAGCACGGGATACCCTCGTCTCCACCTCTGTAATGCGTCCCTTCATAGCCTGAATATCCTGACGGAGGCGTCCCACCTCAGTATGTACATCCTCTATTTTTTCAGTGAGGGATGTTCTAGTCAGAGAAATAGCTTGCATTAATTGGTCAGATGCTTGTTTAAGTGTCAGTTCCTCCTGGTCATTTCCCTCAGCGCCATCAGAGGGACGATTTTTACGTTGTATTTGAGAGGGGGTATTCCTGAGGGACCGCACGTTATCAGAGGGATCAACTCTGGCAAACTCTTAATTTGTCAGCTGCCCCGGATCCTTTTGTGCGCTGCATGGTTAATAAGGTCAGAGTCACACGTCGTGCATACACAGCAGGGCTATGGGAGGATGGTATCTGCAGTGAACCGAAAAGTTATAGGTAGAGGAGTAGTAACTGCAGAGGTTCCACTAAGGTGCTGTGCACCAGGAAGGACTCACTGTGCCTGCAGTGGTGGCAACCAGAAGGGGGGGGTCTGGGGGCCCTCCAAAGTAATGGCGCTGATGGGCAGAGCGTCTTATTAAAGATGTGGGGGGAGCGCAGGGCCCAATTCTTCCAGAGCACACTCCGCGCATCCCCCTAATGTGTTCAGGGTATGCGGTCACTCACTCACCCGCACAGCGCTGCAAGGATGAGAAGATGGCGCCACGTCTCCAACTGCTGGAGCGCGCGCTCAGAAGCTGGCAGCCGCTCCACACAGGCACCGCCTCCGCTCGAGCCTCTCCCGCTCCCGGTGCACCGCAGGCTCCCAGCACTCACCGCAAGCGCCGGCAATTACCCGAAGGTCGGGGTAAGGTTTCGTCCTGAGCAGGGAGCAGCACCGCGCTTCCTCTCAATAGAGCGCGTGCTGCTGAAAATGGCCGCCTCCCCGCTGTGCACTCGTCCAGAGCTCCTTGATCTCCGGAGCTTCTCGGCCACGGCGGTTTCCCCACAGGGTCCAACAGAGTCACCTGGAACTAGAGGGGTCCAGCAGTGGCGAATATATCGCCGTACTTAGGGGTCTTAGGTGCAGGATGTTATAAGGATTTAGGAGCTCTCCCACGATGCGTCCTCACTCCTTCACTACATAGCCACGCCCCGCCGAGAAGGAAGACTTTGAAGGCCTGCCAATCGGAAGATAACAGAGTTAACAATTTTATCATCTACAACCGACGTAAATCTGGCACGGCACTAGATGTTGTGTTTCAGGCATAATAGTGCTAGGCGGCATAACAGCGTGAGTAAGGGCGGGGTAGAAGAGGACATGCTGTATAAGCTTTTTGCTGTTCCCGGGTGTTTGGTCAAAAATCTGATGTTCGCATTTTTTAATTAGGTACCCCAAAGCTCGACTGATGTTACTATCGAAAAAATTTCTACCAATGCTGGGTCGCGGCCCCAGGTGGCTGTGGTCAATAATTCTGGCCAGGTGCCTTTACACCATTGGTCCTTGTAGATTACCACAAAACCGTCTGATATTTCCACCCACCACTAGGCCTAGATCTTTGCTTGGTGTCTCTTGCGCCATGACGCATGTATGCACATTATAGGATTCTAGGATTGTCCTCCAAACCAACAAATCCACCTTCAGGGAGCGGTTGAGTCTAATTATGTGGCCCGGCTGGGCAATGCCCTTGGTTGCTAGCGATTGGCGTGAAAAAAGCTCTGCCCACTGGCATTATGAGGCAAGCAAAGTTGAGCAAACCTAGCAAGGACTGCATCTGCTGTAGGGTGACTTTTTAAGCTTAGTGGAAACTTTCTACCATTTGCAGGTTTTTTTTTAATTTTATCAGCTGTTAATTGAAAAACCATTGCATTGGTGTCTATTTTGATGCCGAGGAAAGGCAGCACTTTGCACGGGCCAACTGTTTTTTCCGGTGATAGTGGTACTCCGAATTGCTGAGATATAAACTTAAACTTTTCGAGAAAGAAGGAGCAGAGTTTGGAGTCCCTGAGTCCAACGAACAAAAAATCGTCTAGGTAGTGAATTGTTGGCTGTTTCATATCGTACTACCCAGTCTAGGAAGGTACTGAAAAGCTCAAAATAGTGACAGGTAATGGAGCAGCCCATCGGTAAGCACATGTTGAAATAAAACAGCTGGTCCACCTTACAACCCACAAATGGAAGCATTCGGGGTGCACGGGCAAAAGGCGGAGAGCTGAATATGTCAGATTTTGCCAGCAGGGCACCGGGCCCAGCTGCGTGCACCAGTTCGACTGCCCTGTCAAACGAAGCATAGGTTACGGATGTTTCTTCCGCGGGTACTGCATCATTATCCGAAGCGCCTTTTGGGTAGGAGAGGTGATTTATCAGTCAATATTTTCCAGGTTCTTTTTTGGGAACAATACCTAAAGGCGAGATTCTGAAATTACTGAATGGCAACGATTTAAATGGGCCCACCATCCTGCCTAGTTCTACTTCTTTTTTATGTAAAATCTCGGGGACTTTGCACGCCAATTTTAGATTATTTGCCGATGTAGGTGTTTGACTAGATTTGAAGGGGATAAAAAAGCCTTATTTAAAACCGTAATATAGCTGTTGTGCAGCTTCTTTATTGGGATAAAGGCTTAGCCATGGGCCCATTGCGGTTACGCTCACCGGGGTTATGCCTCGTAAGCACTGTTTACTTGGCGGGTACACCTTGATGCAGGGTGTCCACCTCCGCAGGCAGAACATTCGTGTCTATATTTACAGGACCTGTGGAATCGGCAGTATCCTTCATTAAATAGTAAGCAGGACCCTGGTCCACGTACGACCACTGAATTTTGGCCTGCGGCTGCTGAGTAAGGCTGCCGTCACACTAGCAGTATTTGGTACGTATTTTACCTCAGTATTTGTAAGCCAAAACCAGGAGTGGAACAAATAGAAGAAAAGTATAACAGAAACATATGCACCACTTCTGCATTTATCACCCACTCCTGGTTTTGGCTTTCAAATACTGATGTAAAATACTGACCAAATACTGCTAGTGTGACAGCAGCCTAATAAGTGGTTGCTGCTGAAAAGGGGGTTGTTTTTGAGTCCTAACCCTACGTCCGTTGCTTTTACACCCCACCCCAGATCCGGTTGCATGGCCAGCCGCCTGCAGAACTCGTCATACCGCCTCCGTGCAGAACCGCCGTGGGACTTGTATGAATTATAAATTAGGTCCTGATAAATAATTCGGAACAGCGTTCTGGATGTTTTTGGCCCATGATGCAGCCGAGAACCATGAAGGCATGAAGCGAATAATTCATAGTTTCGCTATTTTTGGTTTATTCCTATTGTGTAGCCATTCGCCTGTCCTCCTTTCCTTGTCTACGGACTGCTGGTCTGCTGAAAATAGTGACCATATGTCCACATATTCGTTAACCCATATTTATTGTTTGGTTTCTAAGTCGACATGTGCGCCTAACGGGCTAACTCCACAGAAAAAAATGTCCTTGTAAAGGCTAGCTGATTGAGGTGTGCTAGTGTCGGTTGACCTACCTGGGTGAGTAAACAGCTGAACTAGCGCCTTGATAGCCGATGCTAGTTCGCTCTCTCACGGATTTTGTATAGCATAGTGCTCTCCAAAATCAAAACACTCACCGCTGTCAGACACAGGGCGAGTGTATCCGGGGGATAGAGGGACTCTGGCTCCCGCCATGGCATTGTCTTGATGCTGGCAGACAGCCCAGGGAGATGAAGATGGGATGCCGGTTGGCAGTGCCGTGGCACGAGTGTTGCCCGCTTCCTTGTTTCTGGTACCGAGTGACCCCGGGTGGGGTGGAAAGTCCGGCTTCTGTTGCCTTGAAGGTTCGGTGCTGGCTGGTGTACCAGGGAGATATGGGTGGGTCTCCCTGTGTGGCAGCCAAAGACGGAGCACGTGATGGATGAGATCTGTTGTGTGCCCGAGTCTGAGAGGCTACCGCTACTGGTGGAACTCCGTCTCTCGCATGGTCGATGGGGGTGTCGATGGTTCCCTCTGGGTGACCACTCTGTGTGAACGGTGCGACCGCAGTCTTCCCTCGTGCGTATGAGGCCAAGTGTGACTCCCTGATGTGTCTGACCCATTCGTTGTGGATGGCGTTGTGGATGGATCTGCATCAGTAGTGGGAATACTGAGAGGGACAGCGAGGGTGGTGGCAGGAGTCTTCGGATGAGAACGGTCTGCAGCGTGTACGCCTGTGACCGACGTTGCGAGGGGTTGTGTTGGGGGTGTTTATTTCAGGATTTGGGTGGTTATTATGCCGGCTATGGGGCGTGATTGGCGGTGTAGGGCATTACGAGAAAGATGGCGTAGTGCTGGTTAGACTAGTACCGTGGGGTGTGCTCAAGGGGGCAGGGGTTGATGGAAAATTGCTAACTGTTTATGTTTGCGACCATGGGGGTGTTAGTGGTGCATAGTTTATTATTGATGTGTTTGGAGCGACTGTGTACGTGCTTGTGGCGTACTCTCTTAGCTGCAGAGCGGGCGGGCTGGCTGTTCCGGTTGGACCGGTCATCATGCTCTGCGGCCACATTGTGGGCTCTTGCACCTGACCCCCCATGCAGGCAATGCCGATGTGACTGCTGGGGGGACATAGCGGGCCCGGTGTGGGCTGGCCGGAGGTCCACGGCGGTTTAGCACGGGGGTGGACGGGGTCAGCGCTGCGCTGTGTACCGAGGCTCGGGCCTGGCCTGTCAGGGCCTGGGTGCCGGAAAACGGAGATGTGGGCGGGGCTATCGTGGGTCTGGCTGCCGTCGGGCCGGCAAACCGGAAGTGGACGCGGCTTGGCCAGGACGTGGGATGCCGGATGTGCCCGGGCCTTCTGTCATTGCGGCCCGTGCGTGGTGATGGTGGCTGCAGCGCCGGCCATGATCGAGCTGGTGGATGGGGCAGTGGCACGGGGGCTCTGGGGTACCGACTCACCGCCCACGCGAAGATGCTCTGGTGGATGGGAGGACCGCGTGAAGCATCTGCCCGCCCGCACCGCAGGAGCAATGTGAGGGGCGTTAGCAGCGATGGAAGCAGTCCCGGCTAAGCCAGAGGGCGATGTGACCGTAGGAGGCAGGTACGGGGTGGCCAGCACGGGGAAGGAGGTCAGGGAGGGAGCAAGCGACATGGCCTATAAGGCCGGGGGAGAGGCCAGGGGAGGACGGGGCCCCGGGGGATGCAGAGGAGGCCTGTGGCACAGGAGGGGATTGAGGCTTGGGGGATCCAGAGGAGGCTTGAGGCCCAGGAAGGGATGAAGCCCCGGAGGGTGTAGGGGAGGCCTGTGGCAAGGTTAAGGGGTCGTGAGAGGGCACAGGGAGGTGAGTACCCAGGCAAGACATAAGGTCTCGCAACCATTGCTCACCTTTCTGTGCTGCTCTCTGCCGCAGGGCCTCAATCATGGCTTTGGACATGGTTGCAGGGAAGATCCGGGGGTCCTCGGGACAACAGCTTCCAAGGGTCAGCCGGGGATAAAGAGGAAGGTACTGACCCCGGGCACCTGAATTTAACCCGAGGGTGTGGCCGGACACCCCTTCCTCTTTCTTCCGGTTGGTCAGTTGGGCGTCCCAATTATGGCATCACCTGGGGAGTAGTGGGAGGTGGGAATTGAGCACTGCATGGTTTCCTTTTTAGCTTTCTCCTAGTGGCTCCGCAGTCAGAGGCACATTCTCTATACGGTACTGTGCCTGCCATTACATGCTGCCCACGCTCAGTGAGTTTTGGGAGGCCTTTTGCTATTATGAGACCTCCCCCTCTCTGTTCCAAAAGGGTCTAGTACTCTAATCATTAATATTTGTTGTTTCTATTTTCCTTTTCTCTCTCCTTTCCTTGTCACTTCCTCCACTATCCCTATTTTATGGCACATCCAAGGTATGATTTCAAGTTAATTCTGCATACACACGAGTTTGTTTTATTGTTAAGAAAATGTATACACATTATTTTGTTAACAAGAGATATATCTGCTACCTTAAACTGCTATAAGTATGTGTAAGGTTTTATCGTTTTTAGATTACTCTAAATGCACTCCATCTAGATACCTACGCATACAAGAAACCAAATTACAATTAGACGCTATGCTAACTAACAAAACTATACTTCTGGTCTTTCCTGATGAAGAAGTCTTTTGTACTTTGAAACACATAGAAGAAACCACGATCCATTTGACAATCTGGGATATACGTTTCATCATTGATCAGCAAGTGCGGAGTTCATCCAGAAACCTCTCCTTTCTTGGATATCGTTTGGTCATTTACTGACCCGTGGATCTGCTGCAGCTGATGTGCTTTATTACATGCTTTATAGATACTCAGAAAAGGTGAGAGTAATTTTGATTTTTATCGCCTGCCATACTCCTCGGATAAGACCCTATGTTGCGCTGATCGCTCCCTACAGCTCTGCAACTAACAAACCTGAAAGAGCTTTAAAATACACTCAAGCCACTTTATAGACAAACCAACAAGTCTAACTGAACGCTGGCCAAAAACCTCAAACAACAGAGATCCCTAAACACTATTTTCTCTATTAAGGGCCCAGATAATTTAACTTCTCATGCAGATAAAATATAAAGCACTTTTTTCAAACATACTATCAAAAGTTAGATTCACAACCACTAAACCCTCCTCAAAATTTAATTCAGACCTTTCTTCCGGGTGTTCACTCCCCAAAAATATCTGACTCAGAGGCTCAACATCTCAAATCTACTATAACTACTGAGAAGCTGACCCATAAAGTAAAACATCTCAAAATCAGAAAAGCTACGGGACCCGATGGTCTATCCACAATATATTATATTATAAAAAATTCTCCTCCCATATATCAGCAAATTTTGCAATTCTATGCTACAGGGTAACCAGATGTCACTTGAATTCTACACAGCCCAAGTAACGGTCATACCAAAACATAAACAAGATTCACAATTAACAAAATTACAGGCCAATTTCCTTTCTAAATTTAGATTTAACATTTTCATGTCTACATTAGCACAAAGGAACAATGCTTGCTTACTTTCCCTCATGCATCAAGGCCAACTAGGGTTCATCCCTCACAGGCAAGCCCCAGACAACATAACGCAGAATGTAACCCCTTAGTGAAAGAGCCAATTTGGTACTTAATGACCGAGCCAATTATTACAATTCTGACCACTGTCACTTTATGAGGTTATAGGTCTGGAACCCTTCAACGGATCCCATACTGTTTTTCTGTGACATACTGTACTTTATGTTAGTGGTAAAATTTATTCGATATGACTTCTGTTTATTTATGGAAAAAATGGAAATTTGGCAAATATTTTGAAAATTTCGCAATTTTCAAACTTTTAATTTTTGTGCCCTTAAACCGGTCATATCGCACAAAATAGTTAATAAGTAACATTTCTATTGTAAATCAGCACAATTTTGGAAACTATTTTTTTGGTTAGGACTTATAAGGGTTAAAAGTTGACCAGTGATTTCTCATTTTTCCAACACGCGGGTGACCTCCGAGTATTTGTTAGTGTTCAGAGATTTAGTTTTCATTACGGCAGCTGAATGATTTACAGCTATTAGCCAGGCTGAGTACATGTGGGGGTTGCCTGGTTGCTAGGTAACCCCATGTAATCAAGCTGGCTAATAGCTGTAAATCATGCTGCTGAGGCAATGAAAATGTAATCTCCGAGCAGTCATAAATACTCGGAGACCACCCGAGCAACGAGTACACTCGCTCATCACTACTTAGCACCAACCCTAATCCTAGCTCTAACCCAGCTCTACAATTTTTATACAATTCTCCTACCACCTATTTAAAATTACTCATCACAAAACCTCAACCCATTAAAATACAGAGGGGAATGAGATGAAGCGATAAGGACACACCCTGATATTAGGGGATATAGACTGGCTAGTGATAAGGATGAGTACGTGAGTTTGTTTGCAGACGACCTTCTGCTGGCTGTGTCACAAACCATCATTTCATTACCTAACCTGTTTGCGATTCTCCATTCCTTTTGAGCGAATTTCTGGTCTAACAATTAATGTAGAAAAGTCAGAAGCAATGTTCATTAATACACCTGCTTCGGTACTAAAATAATGTTATTTCCCAATTCAAGTTCACCAAAAAAGATTACCTAACTTATTAACTTATTTAGGCATCAACCTTACTGTTAACAGATCATCCCTACATAGAGGTGCTTCTCACAGAATTAGAATATCAAAAAGTTAATTTATTTCAGCTCTTCAATACAAAAAGTGAAACTCATATATAGAGTCATTACAAACAGAGTGATCTATTTCACGTGTTTACTTCTGTTAATGTTGATGGTTATGGCTTACAGCCAATGAAAACAAAAAAGTCATTATCTCAGTAAATTAGAATTAACAAAAATATCTGCAAAGGCCTTCCTAAGCAGTTAAAAAGGTCCCTTAGTCTGTTTCAGTAGGCTCCACAATCATGGGGAAGACTGCTGACTTGACAGATGTCCAGAAGGCAGTTATTGACACATTCCACAAGGAGGGTAAGCCTAAAATGGTAATTGCTAAAGAAGCCTGCTGTTCACAGAGTGTGGTATCCAAGCATATTAATGGAAAGTTGAGTGGAAGGAAAAAGTGTGGTAGAAAAAGATGCACAAGCAACCAGGATAACCGCAGCCTTTAAAGGATAGTTAAGAAAAGGTCATTCAAAAATTTTGGGGGAGATTCACAAGGAGTGGACTGCTGCTGGAATCATTGCTTCAAGAGCCACCACACACAGACGTATCCAGGACATGGGCTACAAGTGCCGCATTGCTTGTGTCTAGCCATTCATGACCAATAGACAACGCCAGAAGCGTCTTACCTGGCCCAAGGAGAACAAGAACTGGACTGTTGCTCAGTGGTCCAATGTGTTGTTCTCAGATGAAAATATATTTTGCATTTCATTTGGAAATCAAGGTCCCAGAATCTGGAGGAAGAATGGAGAGGCACACAATCCAAGCTGCTTGAGGTCTAGAATGAAGTATCCACAATCAATGATGGTTTGGGGTTGCCATGTCATCTGCTGGTGTAGGTCCAATATTCTAATTTTGTGAGAAGCACCTGTAAATGGAATTTTACCCCGCTGATTCAAAAGCTTCATGGACTAAATGGTCCAAATCATCATTGTCCTGGCTGGGACGTATACACTCTATAAAAAATGGTAACACCACCGCACTTTCTTTACTTATTCAAATTGTTATCAATAATGATATCTAGCACAGTATTTGCAAAAATCCACTCCATGATCTCTTTGTTTAGCAAGGAAAACATTCTAGAATAGCCTTATGTATAATATTTATTCATAGAAAGTTGGGAGCCTATCACTTCCCAACTGTTCCTTATATTACAAAGCAACTCAATTAAGAACAGTCTTTATAACCTCTAACACACCCAGATGGGTAAATTTAGAATCTTCTCTAGTGGCACCATTTTCTATTACTAGTTTCATGTGTTCAGCAAATCTGACATATACTAATATAGCGGGAATAGCCCCTTATACTCACTTAACTTTGTGGAACAAAATGAGATTCTGATTTCAACTACAATCAAAGGTCTCTCTCCTCTATTGTCTTTATTTCACAATCCTATGTTATCCCTGGTTTAGAAGCTAAATCTTTCAAATGGTGGTTATCCAAAAAGATTATTATTTTGAGACCTCTTTGGTCACCAATGATACAGTTATGACTAAGCAAGAAATTATTCAGAAATACAACCCAGCTTTAACAGAAATGATGCATATAAATCAAGTTTTACATTTCGCTAGAAGCAACTCGAGGGACTCAAATATACATATTCCTACGGTTTGTGAACTTAAATGTCTTCGTGACCCACTGGGAAGTGGGACCATTTTCTTACTTTGGGGTACTGTCACACTCTGCAACTTTCCAACGATCACGACCAGCGATACGACCTGGCCGTGATCGTTGGAAAGTCGTTGTGTGGTCGCTGGAGAGCTGTCACACAGACCGCTCTCCAGCGACCAACGATGCCGAAGGCCCCGGGTAACCAGGGTAAACATCGGGTTACTAAGCGCAGGGCCCCGCTTAGTAACCCGATGTTTACCCTGGTTACCATCGTAAAAGTAAAAAAAAACAAACAGTACATACTCACATTCCGGTGTCCGTCAGGTCCCTTGCCGTCTGCTTCCCGCTCTGACTGAGTGCCGCCGTAAAGTGAAAGCAGATCACAGCGGTGACGTCACCGCTGTGCTCTGCTCTTACTTTACGGTCGGCAGTCAGTCAGAGCGGGAAGCCGACTGCGATGGACCTGACGGACACCGGAATGTGAGTATGTACTGTTTGTTTTTTTTTACTTTTACGATGGTAACCAGGGTAAACATCGGGTTACTAAGCGCGGCCCTGCGCTTAGTAACCCGATGTTTACCCTGGTTACAAGCGAACGCATCGTTGGATCGGTGTCACACACACCGATCCAACGATGACAGCGGGAGATCCAGCGACGAAAGAAAGTTCCAAACGATCTGCTACGACGTACGATTCTCAGCAGGGTCCCTGATCGCTGCTGCGTGTCAGACACAGCGATATCGTATGGATATTGCTGGAACATCACGGATCGTACCGGCGTAGCGACAAAAGTGCCACTGTGAGACAGTACCCTTACTCTATATTTAACACTCCACTTAAGAACAGCAAAATGGATTATATGATGCAATGGAAGGAAGACTTGGGTTGTGTGTTAAGTAACGAGACCTGGTCACGTTGATGTGAAAACCTATCGAGAGGCAGTAATCAAATTCCTTAACAGAAACATCTCGCAAAGTATTGCATAGAACATACTATGTCCCCACGAAACTACACAAGATTTACCCTAACATATCAGACAGATGTTTCAGGGGTTGCGATGTTCCAGGTGATGTAGAGCATATTTGGTGGTCTTGCCCACCTGTAAGATCTTTTTGGCAAAATATTATTACCCTGATTAACAATATATTCAACAAATCTCTGCACCTCGATTCTGAAGTTTTATTATTGGGGAATACTCCAAAGGGCACTAACACTAAA
Organism: Ranitomeya variabilis; assembly: GCF_051348905.1. Lineage (NCBI taxonomy): Eukaryota > Metazoa > Chordata > Amphibia > Anura > Dendrobatidae > Ranitomeya > Ranitomeya variabilis. The sequence continues at coordinate 97,338,189 of NC_135238.1, read as the reverse complement.
GCGAATAGGCCCATTAGCTTCATAACTATGGCCTCACGGATACATATGGCTTCTAAATGGAAGACTTCAACACTATCCCTCCCTGAGGTTTTAAATAAAATAAACACATTAATGCTATATAAACTTATAGAAGTGACAAGAACTGACACTTATGAATTTTTTTTTTAACATATGGTATCCCTGGATGGATCGGCAATGTAATTTCTCAATCTGTGTGGCACCAAATATTTCCCCCTGAACTAACTGGAATCTCTGCAATAGGACTGCTAGATGCTTGTTTAGAATATCTCTTGTCGAGCTACTTATATTGATTTGTTGGAAATGTTTCTATTGTTGAATATTATGTTTGCGGCTGTTAATTGGAGCCATTCCCCTTCTCCTTTCCCTTCCATGGATCCCTACCTTTTACCCCCTCCCCTTTTCTCCCTTTTTTTTTCTGTACCGCCCAACCATTTAAATTGAAAACTTAATAAAAACTTTGAAATGAAAAATGTGCGTGTTTTTACCTGCAAATTTTGTTTTGCATCTAATGTAATTCTATGGAGAAAATCTGCACAAATCGCAGCGTACCTGCAGGAGGAAGTGACATATTGCAGACTTTCAAAAACACACCACATCACGTAAAAAAAAAGAAAAAAAATTAGGCATGAGATTTCTATAAATTCCATTCATTTTACTATAATTGGGAGATGCTTTTTTTTGTGCAGTGAAAACATGCATCAAAAACTCATTGTGGGAACTTAAAAGGAGTATTCTCATCTCCAAGATCCTATGTAGTATGCATTATGATAATATTAGCAAATACCTCCAATTAGAAATGTAGTACAGTTTTACTGATTTGCCATGTCTCTTTCCTCACGTGTAGGCATTGTAGGACCTTAGGTATCCATGGTTATGACCACTGTTATAGTGACAGCTAGTTGCTAGTGGACGTAACCATGGATACCTAAGGACCTGCACATGAAGAAAGAGACATAGGGAATCAGAAAAACTATACTACATTTCTAACTGGAGGTATTTGCTAATATTATCACACCTACTACATATTGGGATAGGATCTTGGAGATGGGAATACCTTAAACCTAGATGCCTAAAAACCACGGTACCAGGCAGACCAAAGGTCAATGTATGACATGAGAACCATTAGCATCCTGCAGTCTCAATGTGGTCGATGGGGTGAGAAAGGGAGCACCTTGACTCTCACAACCCGTTAAATGCTACTATCACTATTGATCACAGCATATATTTGGTTAAAGAACGTGTCACTGGTTTCGGGTGTCACTGCAGGAGCTCAGCTGTCAGTTTTAGCTGCAGATACCGCACAGTGTATAGGGGGACACATGGACCCTACCATTGTGTACACAAAGGGGACAGCACTGTGCAGGGGATCACTGCTGTTCCATATGTGCTGGGCCAAAGCAGCTGTATTTGGAGGTGTACAGGTTGATTAGCTGTGAATGGGAGGATTTTTACTTTTACTGGCGCAGCTGCAGAGGGGTGGGCAGGATTATGGGCATGGGGAGCAGTGTATATTCATTCTGAATTTACATATGCTTGACTAGGAGGTGCGCGGCTGTGAATTCTCTGGTGCTTACATAAAAAAATGGAGGCGCTATAACAATAAACGTTACATATTCAGAAAGGGCTGCCCAAGCCCTAATTAATGATACCATTAGTATTGTACTAAAATAATCTCCTGACAGATTCCCTTTGAGCGAAGATCCTGGCACGGGTCGTGCAGTCACAGCTCCTGTGTCCGCTTGATCAATGTGATGTACTTGTATGTCGCGTGTTGGGAAAGTCTTTCCCTCTATGACACATAGGTACATTATATGTTGGGAAAGGTTTAACCCCTTAGTGACGGAGCCAAATTTTTGAAATCTGACCAGTGTCACTTTATGTGGTAATAACTCTGGAATGCTTCAACATATCCCAGTGATTTTGAGAATGTTTTTTCGTGACACATTATACTTTACAATAATGGTAAATTTAGGTTGATATGTTTTGTGTTTATTTATAAAAAATATCATAAATTTGAGAAAAATGTTAAAAAATTAGCAATTTTCAAACTTTGAATGATTATCCCTTTAATCATACCACAGCAAAACATTAATAAATAACATTTCCCTCATGTCTGCTTTACATCAGCACCATTTGTAAATATTATTTTATTTTGCTAGCATTTTAGGAGGTTTAAAAATGTAGCAGTAATTTTTCATTTTTTCAAGGAAATTTACAAAATGTATTTTTTTCGGGACCAATTCATGTTTGAAGTGCCTTTAGGGGTCCTATATATTGGGAAACCCCCACAAGTTATACCATTTTAAAAACAGCACCCCCTGACATATTGAAAACTGCAGTCAGGTAGTTTATTAACCCTTCAGGTGCTTTTCAGGAATTAATGCAAAGTTGCATGATAGAAATGAAAATGTGTATTTTTACCACCTACATGCTTCTAACTTCTGAACAGATTACTACAGCCGTCAGACTCTAAGGCCACTATTTGGTCGTGAATTGCCATGGCAAACATCAGGACCATAAAATCATGATCTGAGGGCACCAATTGGGATAAAGAGGAAGACCCCACACTCTGTTAACCATTTATAATTATGTAGTCACTATTGACAGCAGCATCTAAGGGGTTAAATAGATATGGACGGTGCAAACACTAATCGTGGCTGATGCAGCAAGTTGTCAGCTATAGTGTACAGCCGACAGCTGCTGGATTGTCACCTGTATGGGGATACTATTCTCTTATATCTCAGGTCAGTTAAAAGACATATTGGTGGTCATTAAGGGGTTAAACAAGTTATCCAAGGGGTAAGTGATCACATATTGATCAGTGGGGGTTTAACTGCTGGGTCTCGCACAAATATGGCACTTTTACCAGCATTAGAATTACGGAGCTGTGTGCATGCCCGACAACCTCTCCATTCATTCTCTATGGGGATGCCGGAAAAAGCACAGGGCAGTAGTTGGCAGCCCCGTAGGTAGAGTGGAGCAGCAGTCAAACATGCACATATCTGCTCCATTCTAACAGAGATTATAGTGCTCTTTTCTGCTGATCAGTGTCAGTCTTTGCGGTTGGACCTGTACAATTTACTACATTGGTACCAGCTCTGTGAGGAGATCATAACTTATTTTCACCTGAACACCCCTTTAAGTCTTTGGTATTGTGTGGCAAAGTAATGAATTATTAATTTTAATTTAGTAGAGCAGAGTCTGTCTTACACTGAGACTAATTGCAAAGAGCAAGCAAATTGCAGTTTTAAATATTAAAGTGGTTGACTATGATTAAAATAAAGGGTCTGCCTTTCACAAAACCACCCCCTTGTATGGGGTGTGCCTGGAATTGCAGCTCAGCCCACTTGTTAATGTATGGTGTTAGAAAACATAGCTGCTGTTTCTCAAACAGCGCATCTGGGTTGTGTCTAGTACCACCACTCAGCTCAACTGGGGAGCTACACCACAACAACCTGGGGACATGTGTGACACTGTTTTTAGAAGAGCCATTTATTTATATTCTTTTACACCCTCCTTAATTATGTATTTGCTTTATTAGTGGTTCAATTAACACAAATGAGCAAAATGTTGAAGTTTAAAACATGTTGAATTACCTTTACTACCCAACTTAAGTAGAAATTTTGCAGTACCAAAACCAGCAGCGGAGAGGCAAGTTATCATACAATCCCCAGCTTATTAATCATCTGCTTTTCACTTTAGGTCACCCTCACCCACACAATTGGAATATATATACACATTAATTAAAAAGAGGCAAAAGTCAAAATAGTTTAGTTGTTTCTATTTTTTTTCTCTAAATTTGGTTGGCACAAAGCAACATGCTAAGCGACAGATCCTATTTTATTTTGGCAACCAAACAAGCTAAAAATTGCACTGAAAGTGAAGTGAAAATATCAGAATTTCCCCCACTGTTAAAAATAATCCACTTGTACTTTGCTGAATTTTGAAGTGTTTTCAAATCTTGCCTGATCCCCAAATTAGTCCATAGGAGCAAACACAAGAGATTCCAAAATGTCTTCTTGCAGTTTTATGTCTATGTTGAGGAACAACTGATAAGTTATTCACTCCGTTCTCAACACCATGGGTGGGTTTTCACTGTCTTCATCTAGTCGAAGAGCATGGGTTTCATCTTCTAAGCTGGTCCCTCCCACAGCTCCAAGCTCATCAGAAAAGGCTATGAAAATATGAAAACAATATCTCTTAAGTGTTCATTTTTAATTTCATACGTGTATATTTTTTAGTTACGTCGAAAGAAAAAGATATTCAGACCCACCAAAATATGCAGTTAAAGCAAATCTGTCACCAGGTTCTTACTACCCAATCCAAGCGCAGCGAAATGTAGAGCCAGAGACCCAGTTTGCAGTGATGTATCACTTACTCGGCTGCTTAGTATAATTTTTATAAAATCACTGTTTTATCAGCAGGAGATTATCACTACAGGACTAGTAAACCTACCATGTAGTGCAACCAGACACCCATCGCTGATTGGCAGCTCTGTGCTTCTGCATAATGTACACAGAAAGCTGCCAATCAGTGGTGTGGGTGGGGTTATACAGAGCTCAGCATTCAGAGAACTGCTACATCTACAGCAGATAAAACTGATTTTAATCAAAACTGGAGCCACCAGTAAGTTAGGTGATCCTTCACTGGAATCAGCGTCTCTGCCCCTACATTATGCTGCTTTAGATAGGGTAACAAGAACATGGTAACAGATCTACTTTATAGGGGCTGCCCGGATAAATAAAATGTTGCCTAAAAACTTGGGTTTTCCTAAAAATAATGAGCTATCCAATACTCACCTGCTGTTTCCCGCTGTGGAAAAAAGTTAACTGATTAGCTGCCAAATAGTTGACTGCTAATATGTTTAATCTACAATGGAGACGCAAAAAAAACCAAAAAACTTTATTCGGCTAAGCAACACTATTACATTGTGTGTCCAATACAACATGAAAAACTTGGTTTAAATGTCTTCTTTAACCCTTTCAACCCCAAAGCCTGTTTTCACCTTCCGGACCAGGCCAAAGTTTACAATTCTGACCACTGTCACTTTACGTAGTAATAACCCTGGAATGCTTCAACAGATCCTGGCGATTCTGAGAATGTTTTTTCGTGACACAGTTTTATTTGTGATATTATTGGAAACTTAGTGAAAATTTCAAAATTTTCAGTTTTATGCCCTTAAACTAGATAGTTATATAACACAATATACCGTATATACTCGAGTATAAGCCGAGATTTTCAGCCCAAATTTTTGGGCTGAAAGTGCCCCCTCGGCTTATACTCGAGTCACGGTCGGCGGTGGGGTCGGCGGGTGAGGGGGAGAGGGCGCTGAGGCATACTCACCTAGTCCCGTCGTTCCTGGCGCTCCCCCTGCCCGTCCCACGGTCTCCGGGTGCAGCAGCCTCTTCCCCTGAGCGGTCACGTGGGACCGCTCATTAGAGAAATGAATAGGCTGCTCCACCTCCCATAGGGGCGGAGCCGCCTATTCATTTCTCTAATGAAGCGGTGCCGGTGACCGCTGATAGAGGAAGAGGCTGCGGCACCGAAGACCAGCTGTCCGGGGGAAGGAGCCAGGGACGTCGGGAGCAGGTAAGTATCGCATATTCACCCGTCCTCGTTCCACACGCCGGGCGCTGTCTCCATCTTCCCGGCGTCTCTCTCTCTCCTCACTGACTGTGCAGGTCAGAGGGCGCGATGACGCATATAGTGTGCGCGCCGCCCTCTGCCTGATCAGTCAGTGCAGGGAGACGCCGGGAAGATGGCGCCGAGGAGCTGCAAGCAAGACAGGTGAGTATGTGTTTTATTATTTTTATTGCAGCAGCAGCACAGCTATGGGGCAATAATGGACGGTGCAGAGCACTATATGGCACAGCTATGGGGCAATGGTGCAGAGCACTATATGGCACAGCTATGGGGCAATGGTGCAGAGCACTATATGGCACAGCTATGGGGCAACGGTGCAGAGCACTATATGGCACAGCTATGGGGCAGTAATGGTGCAGAGCACTATATGGCACAGCTATGGGGCAGTAATGGTGCAGAGCACTATATGGCACAGCTATGGGGCAATAATGGTGCAGAGCACTATATGGCACAGCTATGGGGCAGTAATGGTGCAGAGCACTATATGGCACAGCTATGGGGCAATAATGGTGCAGAGCACTATATGGCACAGCTATGGGGCAATAATGATGCAGAGCACTGTATGGCACAGCTATGGGGCAATAATGGTGCAGAGCACTATATGGCACAGCTATGGGGCAATAATGGTGCAGAGCACTGTATGGCACAGCTATGGGGCAATAATGGTGCAGAGCACTGTATGGCACAGCTATGGGGCAATAATGGACGGTGCAGAGCACTATATGGCACAGCTATGGGGCAATAATGGTGCAGAGCACTATATGGCACAGCTATGGGGCAATAATGGTGCAGAGCACTGTATGGCACAGCTATGGGGCAATAATAATGCAGAGCACTGTATGGCACAGCTATGGGGCAATAATGGTGCAGAGCACTGTATGGCACAGCTATGGGGCAATAATGGACGGTGCAGAGCACTATATGGCACAGCTATGGGGCAATAATGGTGCAGAGCACTGTATGGCACAGCTATGGGGCAATAATGGACGGTGCGGAGCACTATATGGCACAGCTATGGGGCAATAATGGTGCAGAGCACTGTATGGCACAGCTATGGGACAATAATGGTGCAGAGCACTATATGGCACAGCTATGGGGCAATAATGAACGGTGCAGAGCACTATATGGCACAGCTATGGGGCAATAATGGTGCAGAGCACTATATGGCACAGCTATGGGGCCATAATGAACAGTATGGAGCATCTATTTTTATTTTTGAAATTCACCGGTAGCTGCTGCATTTTCCACCCTAGGCTTATACTCGAGTCAATAAGTTTTCCCAGTTTTTTGTGGCAAAATTAGGGGGGTCGGCTTATACTCGGGTCGGCTTATACTCGAGTATATACGGTAACTTTTTTTGTTAGGCTAAGTTCAAACTGCGTTAGCAGCAGCCCGCATATCAGTCAGCACATACGCTAACGGGCTGCTGCTAGCGCAAGTGCCGGCGTTTGCATCCCGCTAGCGCAGATAGAGCTCTGCTAGCTCTATCTGCGCTAGCAGTGACGGACCCGGAAACGCTGCAGCCCGCGTCTCAGGGTCCGTCACTCAATGACGGCACATCGCTAGCGAACGCCCACTGTGGGCGTGCGCTAGCGATGCATCCGCCATTGCACTCAATGGCTGCGTTAACGGACTACGTTACACCGCGTTATGCCGCGGTGTAACCTAGTCCATTAAACGGGTCACACTAACGCAGTGTGAACCCAGCCTTAGGAAGTTAGAAGTTTGTAATTTTCTTTTAGGGACCACATCCCGTTTGAAGTGACTTTAAGATGCCTATATGAAAGAAAATACTCAAAAGTGACACCATTTTCAGAAACTGCACCCCTCATAGTGCTCAAAGCCACATTCAATAAGTCTATTAACCCTTCAGGGGCTTCACAGGAAATAAAGCAATGTTAAAGGAAGAAATTAAAATATTAATTTTTTCCACAAAAAGGTTGCTTTAGCCCCAAATGTTTCATTCCAATATTCCATATGTGGTGGAAAGCTACTGTATGGGAACACGGCAGGGCTGGGAAGGGATGAGCACTTTTTGACTTTTGAAGTGCAAAATTGGCAGGAACAGACAACAGAGGCCATGCTGTGTTTGCAGAGCCCCTGATGTGCATAAACAGTGGAAACCTTCCCACAAGTGACACCATTTTGGTAACTAGACCCCCTCTAGATGTGTGGTGAACCCCCAGGTGCTTCACAAAATTTGATAACGTTGAGCCTTGGAAATGGAAAAAATACTTCTTTCACACAAAAATGTTGATTTAGCCCCCAAATATTCATTTTCAAAAGGGTAACAGGAGAAACCGGATCGTAAAATTTGTTGTGCAATTTCCTGAGTATGTCGATATCCCATGTGTGATGGAAACTACTGTTTTTGGCACACTACCAAACTCTGGAAGAAGCGACATTTTTGAGAGCAGACTTTGATGGAATGATCTGTGGGCGCCGTTATGCGTTAGGAGAGCCCCTGATGTGCCTAAACAGTGGAGAACCCTGACAATTTTATTAAAAAAAAAATTGCTTTTACATTGCTGTGTTCTGAGAGCTTCTGCTTTTTTATATTTCTCCACTGACTGAGAATTGGTCATTATCAGAGTTAACAACTCAGGTAAAATCTGTACTCAGTGAAGGCTGACTTCCTATTACATGTAAATTAAACAGGATACATAGTTAACATTGTTTTAATTTAAAAAAAAAAGTAAAAGCCATCTCACCACAACAAGGTGTACCCCAATCGGGACGATAACTAACTCTTGTAGTTCACCTCACTGTGTGTCAGCAGATGTAAAAATAGATAAGGACATAGTAGGATCTGGGTCCCCACTGTTCAGACACCGGCCCGTGGAAAGCCATATGAACCCACTTCATGTGAAGCACAAGCATTTTTACATGTTGGAAAGTGGTTACAGAGCTCTGTCTTAATGAAAACCATGAGAAAATTAATGGGATAAAAAATGGTTATAAAAAATAATGATCCAAAAAAACTGTGTTTAATTTATGGAAAAGGCTAAGCAAACATGCTGTTGTCTGCAACTTCTTGCACAAACGTAGAGCTCAACATCCTTCACAGCAATTTCAGAATGCACCCTAGAGATTTGACGTACAGTGGCATGGAAAAGTTTGGGCACCCCTGGTCAAAATTACTGTTATTGTGAACAGTTAAGTAAGTTGAAGATGAAATGATCTCTAAAAAGATGACACATTTCATTTGTATTTTAGGCAACAAAATATATAGTTATTTTTTACATTTTCAAGATAACAAAAAGGAAAATGAGCTAAACCAAAAGTTTGGGCACCCTGCATCGTTGGTGACTAGTAACAGCCCCTTTTGCAAGTATTTTGCTGCTTTTTGCAGCCAGCCAAGAGTCTTCCAACTCTTGTTTGAGGGATTTTCATCCATTTTTCCTTGGAATATTCTTCCAGTTCTGGGAGATTCCTGTGTCGGCTTGCATGCAATGCTATTTTGAGGTCCAGCCACAGATTTTCAATGATGTTCAGATCAGGTGACTGAGTGCCATTGTAAACCTTCAGCTTGCGTCTTTTGAGATAGCCTATTGTGGATTTTGAGGTGTGTTTAGGGGTCTGGCAGCCATCTCCCATATGATGGCATACAGCTGCTATTCTATGCAGTCACATTGTAGAACATCAATGCAGAGTAGGACAAGGATTGCCCAGACGTTTTAAGTCTATGAGTGTTCAACACATAGTTAAATAAAATAAATCATGTTAATGCTTGAAATAGTGTCTTACCATGACTTGTTGGTGATGTTGAGTAGGTATCTTTTGTGGCTGCAGCACTATAGTTCTTTGAAACAAATGGTCTATCATGTGATGCAGACTCTAAAATTTCATTGGCAGGTTCCATACTTCCATCTAACCTATTTAGAAAAAAAAGAGTAACATTGCAAAAATATAACAAAACTACAAGACAATAGCACTTTTTCCAAATTTTTGCCATATATGCATTTTCTGCCTTTCTCGGGACAATAGTGAACTGTTTGGTTCCCTTATCTTGTTTGATTTATTTTTCCCTTCCCCATACTGACAAAGTTCACATGGAAATGCTGTGCATCCTGCCGCACTCAGATTGACCAGTGATTCATTAAGGCCATGTGCACACGTTCAGTATTTTTCGCTATAAAAACGTGATTAAAACGCGAAAAAAACGCTAACATATGCCTCCCATTATTTTCAGTGTATTCCGCATTTTTTGTGCAAATGTAGCCTTTTTTTCCGCGAAAAAATCACATCGCGGAAAAAAAAGCAACATGTTCATTAAAATGCGGAATTGCAGGGGATTCCGCACACCTAGGAGTGCATTGATCTGCTTACTTCCCGCACGGGGCTGTGCACACCATGCGGGAAGTAAGCAGATTATGTGCGGTTGGTACCCAGGGTGGAGGAGAGGAGACTCTCCTCCACGGACTGGGCACCATATAATTGGTCAAAAAAAAAGAATTAAAATAAAAAATAGTCCTATACTCACCTTCGATGTCTTCCCGCCTCTCCGTTGCATGCTGCCGCTTCGGTTTCTATAGCTGGTGTGCGGTGAAGGACCTGCGATGACGTCACGGTCTTGTGATTGGTCGAGACCGGTCATGTGACCGCTCACGTGACCGCGACGTCATGGAAGGTCCTGAACCACACTGGCATTTATAGGAACGGACGCCTGCAGGTGAGTATAACCATTTTTTGTATTTTTTTTATTATTTTTAAACATTCTATCTTTTACTATAGATGCTGCATAGGCAGCATCTATAGTAAAAAGATGGTCACACTTGTCAAACGCTATGTTTGACAAGTGTGACCAACCTGTCAGTCAGTTTTCCAAGCGATGCTACAGATCGCTTGGAAAACTTTAGCATTCTGCAAGCTAATTACGCTTGCAGAATGCTTAAAAAACGTGAAAAAAACGGAAAAAAACGCAAAAAAAAAAATGCGGATTTCTTGCAGAAAATTTCCGGTTTTCTTCAGGAAATTTCTGCAAGAAATCCAGACGTGTGCACATACCCTAAAGTTAATCTTGCAATTCAATGTGCAACTTGAGACACAACTTTAGTTTGATTCTTGAAGAAGTTTCCCTGAAGTGAATGATGAATGAAATGCTCTAGATCACAACTTAGATAAAAAAATATATTATATTGCATATTCCATATTGTCTTTCATGGTGTTTTTTTTTCTATTACATACATTTATTTCAAGTGCTCCTATCTAAATAGATTATTTTTGTCTTGGCATTGCGGAGATCTTTTGCTTAGTGACTGGAATCAATTGCAACACTTTAACCTCTTTCTGTCCTTGGATGGAATAGTACGTCCGAGGACAGAACATCTGCTTTGATGCGGGTTCCGGCGGAGAGCCCGCAACAGCTGACATGTGCCCGCAGTAGGTGCGGGTGGAATAGCGATCCGCCCGCGCCTATTAACTAGTTAAATGCCGCTGTCGGGACGGAAATGTGCGCATTGCTGACCCCTGTCACGTGATCGGGGTCAGCGATGCGTTGGCATGACAACCAGAGTTCTCCTGAAGACCTCTATGCTTGTTGATGCCAGATTGCTGTGAGCCACCCTGTGGTCGGCGCTCATAGCAATGCTGCAATTCGGCTACATAGGAGCGATCTGAGCATCGCTTCTATGTAGCAGAGCCGATCAGGCTATGCCAGCTTCTAGCCTCCCATGGAGGCTATTGAAGCATGGCAAAAGTAAAAAAAAAAAAAAGTTTTAAAAAATATGAAAAAAATAAAAAAATATATAAAAGTTAAAAACACGGGGTTTTTTTTTGCCCTATTCAAAATAAAACAATAAAAAAATCAAACATACACATATGTAAGGATTAACCTGATTGCTAAATGGCGTAGCGACACTGCATAACATGCAATAACGGGCGATCAAAAGAACGTATCTTCACCAAAATGGTATCATTAAAAATGTCAGCTCTGCATGCATAAGATAAGCCCTCACCCAACCCCAGATCACAAAAAATGGAGACGCTACCGGTAACGGAAAATTGCGCAATTTTTTTTTTAGCAAAGTTTGGACTTTTTTTTACCACTTAGATAAAAAATAACCTAGACATGTTTGGTGCCTATGAACTCGTAATGACCTGGAGAATCATAATGGCAAGTCAGTTTTAGCATTTAGTGAACCTAGCAAAAAAGCCAAGCAAAAAACAAGCGTGGGATTGTACTTTTTTGCAATTTCAGCACGCTTGGAATTTTTTCCCCGTTTTCTAGTACACGATATGCTAAAACCAATGATGTTGTTCAAAAGTACAACTCGTCCCGCAAAAAATAAGCCCTCACATGGCCATATTGACAGAAAAATAAAAAAGTTACGGCTCTGGAAAGAAGGGGAGCGAAAAACAAAAAAAGCTGGTGTCATTAAGGTGTTAAAGGGGATGACCCCTTTCAATAAACTTTTGTCTATGGGCTCAGTTACGTGTAAGAATAGCACCAAACTGAGTTTTACTTACCGTTCCTAGGTCTAGCACTGTTTCTCCACATCTGCCTGGTCTTTGTAGATTAGTTGCAGTGTTGATGTCACGTGACACCACGGCAGCCAATCACTGAACTAAGCAGCTTGTGCTGTGGACATCGCGGGAGCCGCTGTGCTAAATGACTGGAGGCAGCATTCTCGACGTGACGCCACCACTGCAACTAAATAACAGAGAACTTGGGCAGCAGAAAAGCAGCACTGAACCCCAGGGTGTACAAGTAATTTGGAGTTATTTTATCTAACTGAACTAATAAGTTTGCTTAAAGGCATTTGTTCCTAGGGCTTATAGGACACCAACTATGATGAAAAAAATGAAGCTGAGAAGTGAAGATGAATGCCCGAGATTTAGTAGAGAAGAAGCTGACCTACTACATATGTTTTGGTCATGCCCCAAGCTTGGAGGGCTCAGGGGGGATGTGGATAAATTGGTCAGAGAGGTGTTTAATGTACATTTGGACATGAAACCAAAAACGCGTATCCTGTGATATCTGGGGGATTGTGGTATTAATGCATCTATTCAATTGGGAATAGGCAAAATTTTGTATCATACAAGAAAGTGTATTGCCAGGCAATGGCTCTCGTGAAGTCCGCCCGGGATTGAACAGATAATTAGAGACTTGAATAACACCATTCTAGTGGAGAAAAAGTTATATATTAAAAGAGGTGATGTAAAGAAATTTCGGGAACAATGGAGAAAATGGATCAAATGTACCCGGGCCGTTTCAGGGGCCCTCGCTGGAGATGTGATATTTAATACATTTATGTTAGAGTAGGATATAGAAGGGCATAGGAATTTTATGATCTGAAGAATGAATGCATTAGTGAATATTGCAGAAGTAAACACATAGGAAAATAAATCATACCAGACAAGGGGAAGGTAAGAGGGGTGTTTTTGGGGGGAAGAGTTTAATTAGGGGGGGAGGGAAGGTTTTGTTAATTGGTTTAAAATAAAATTTTAAAGTTATACCATGATACAATATAGGTATGATTATAACAATGTCTTGAAAATGGATGGATTTACAGTGATATGAAAAACAAGAATGTAATATGAATTGCTGGGAAATTGTGATTGTCATAATAAAAATGGTTTTGATTAAAAAAAAAGTTTGCTTAAAGGGGATAACTTCATTAACCCCTTCACCCCCGAGCCTGTTTTCACCTTCCTGATGGACCAATGTTTTCAATTCTGACCACTGTCACTTTATGAGGTAATAACCTCTGGAACGTTTTAATGGATCCCACTGATTCTGAAATTGATTTTTTCATGACATATTGTACTTCATGTTAGTGGTAAATTTTGGTCGATATCATTTAGCGTTTATTTATGAAAACAGCAAAAACTTGACAAAAAAATTAAAATTTTTTGCAATTTTCAAGCTTTTCAAATTGTTATGCTTTAACCCCTTCACCCCAAGTCTGTTTTCACCTTCATGACCAGGACAAATTTTACAATTCTAACCAGTGTCACTTTATGCGTTAATAACTCTGGAATGTTTCAACGGATCCCACTGATTCAGAAAATGCTTTTTTCGTGACATATTGTACTTCACGATAGTGGTAAAATTTGTTTAATATGACTTGCATTTATTTATGAAACTATCAGGAATTTGGCAAATTTTGAAATTTCATAATTTTCTAACTTTTAATTTTTATGCCCTTAAACCAGACAGTTACCGTATTTTGTGAATTATAAGAAGCACCCCAAATTTTGAGGTGCAAAATAGAATTACACTTACTGATAATTGGGTTTCTAAGACCCTCCACGACAGCACACAGGAGGTTGCCTCTCCATCCTAATTAGGAACAGGAAACAAGAGGTTTAAATAGCCCTCCCCTTCCCTCAATCCCCAGTGTTTTCCAAAAACCACACAGAATGAATGCTTGAGTTTTTTTATTTACACTAAGGAATCCAATGAATATAACTTATTAGTGAGGGAAATTACCCGTGCTGTCGTGGAGGGTCTTAGAAACCCAATTACCAGTAAGTGTAATTCTATTTTCTCTAATCCCATCCACGACAGCAAACAGGAGAAATACCAAAGAATAATGGTTAGGGAGGGACAACAGCCTGTAGGACTTTCCTGCCAAAAGCTATATCTCTTATAGACATTAGATCTAATCTGCAGTAGTTAGTGAAGGTATGGACCGAGGACCGAGGTCTCTTATAGACATTAGATCTAATCTGCAGTAGTTAGTGAAGGTATGGACCGAGGACCAGGTAGCAGCTCTGCAAATCTCCTCCATGGACGCATTGGCCCTTTCCGCCCCGGAGACGGCGATGGCTCTAGTAGAATGGGCCTTTAGTGATTCAGGAGGAGATTGGTCCTGATTTCTATAAGTGTCCATGATCGCTTTCTTGATCCAGTTTGCCAGGGAGCTCTTGGAGGCTCTCTTTCCCTTGTTTGGTTCACCATACTGGACAAAAAGATTCTGATCTTTCCTCCAAGGTTTTGTTTGATTCAGGTAGAAGAGAACAGTCTGTCATACACCCAGAGAATGGAATCCTGCTTCTCTCTCGTTTCCTGGATTGTCACAGAAGGAGGGCAGAATTATTTCTTGGGACCTGTGGAAGTCAGGTGTCACTTTTGGCAAGAAAGACGGGTCTAGGCAGAATATTATTCTGTCGTCCAGAATTCTTAAATAAGGCTCCCTGATGGATAGAGTCTGAATCTCGCCCACTCTTCTGGTCGTTGTAATGGCTACAAGTAGTGCCGCTTTCTAGGACAATCTGTCTATCTGGATATGGTCCATAGCTTTGAACGTTGGAATAGTTAGACCTTTCAGTGCTATATTCAAGTCCCAAGATGGAACTATGTTGGATTTTCTTGGATGGATTCTGGAGGCAGTTGACATGAATCTCCTTAACCATCGATGGTCTGCCAGGTTCTGGTCAAAGTAGGAACTCAAGGCCGACACCTGGACCTTAAAGGTACTTGGTTTTAGTCCTTTGGATAAGCCGTCCTGTAGGAAGTCTAGGATTTTTGCCATGTTAGGGTGAAAGGGATCTATGGGAGTGGACCCATACCACACCGAGAAGGTCTTCCATACTTTGGAATAGATAGCATTTGTGACCTGTTTTCTACTTTTCTGTAAAGTGGATATGATGGCATCTGAGAGGTCTGTGGCTCTCAGAATTGTGGTTTCAGAAGCCAGGCTTCCAAGCATAGGCTGTGGGGAGCCGGGTGAAAAATGGGACATTGACATAGAAGGTGGTGGTCCAGTGGTAGGGTTAGAGGCTCTTTTGAGCTCAACCGTTTCAGGGCTCCAAACCAGCTCCTCTTTGGCCAGAGGTGGGCAATCAGGATGGTTTTGACACTGTCTGTTCTGATCTTCTGCAGAGTCTTTGGTAACAACGGAATTGGAGGGAATGCATAGGCTAACTTGAAGCTCCACGGGTGAGCGAAGGCATCCACCCTTGAATGGGTTTTGCTTGGACCTATGGAGAAGTACAGCTTAGTTTTGGCATTTTCTCGGCTTGCGAACAGGTCCACCTCCGGGAGACCCCATTTTTTGGTTATATCTTCGAATACCTTATTGAGGCTCCATTCCCCTGGGTCTATATTTGTCCTGCTCAGAAAATCCACTTCGATGTTGTCAGATCCTTTTAGGTGGAGAGCCGATAAAGACAGGAGGTGATATTCTGCCCAACAGAAAATTCTTGCTCAGACCTGCTGCAGACTCCCTAATTTTGTGCTGCTGCCTTGATGACGTAGATGAACAACGGTGGTCATGTTGTCGGAGTAAACTCGGACATGAGTTCCCTGGATTACTGGCTTTGCTTCTCTCAGTGCTTCCTCTACCGCTCTCAATTTTCAGAAATTGGAGGACTGGTTGTTTATCTTTTTGGGCCAGAATCCCCGAAAGACACCCTGTGATGTCACTGCTCCCCAACCGCGTTTGCTGGCGTCTATTGTAACTAACAACATTGGATATTGAATCCAAGGTATACCCTTTGCCAGATTTCCTCGGCTGAGCCACGAGTTGAGAAATAGCTTTACATGATGAGGAAGAGAGATTCTTGTACTGAGTGTCTCTGGGCTTCTGTTCCAGCGGGAGAGGATAAACTTCTGGAGTATCCTTGAGTGAGCTTGGGCCTAGGGAATTGCCTGAATACATGATATAATCAAGCCCAGTACTGACAATGCGAATCTTGAGGTCACAGTCTTCTGAGTTTTTAGGGTGTGAACCCTTGATCTTAAACATAATTGTTTGGCGACCGGAAGAAAGGACTTCTGGTTTTGGGAATCTAGAAGGACTCTTAAAAAGACTTTCTTGGTTGATAGGTTCAGGACTGATTCCTCTTGATTTACGATCCAGCCTAGAGATGTTAGTTTATGTAGGACTGATCGAAGATGCCCTCTTAGAGTGGTACTGGAAGGAGCTATAATAAGAAGGTCGTCCAGGTACGGGATGATGCAGATGTCCTGCTTCCTGAAGGCTACTACTTCTACCATAATCTTTGTGAATGTTCAGGGTGCCGATGATATGCCGAAGGGAAGTACCCTGAACTGGAAGTGATGTACTTCCCGGCCTAGGGTGACTGCAAATCTCAGATACCGATGGTAGGTTGGATGGATGGGCACATGGCAGTATGCCCATAAAGAGTAGTAGTAAAGATTATTATTATTCTGCCTCTTGGAGGTCTATGGTGGCCATGGCAAAGTTCTTCCCGATTAATGGTATTGTAGTTTTTACCGATTCCATTTTGAATCGTCGATACACGATGTATTGGTTTAGTCACTTCAGCTTGATGATAACCCGGTAATCCCCACTTGGCATTTTTATAAGAAATACCCGGGAGTAGTGGCCCTGCCCCTGCTCTGCTTCCGGAACAGGTGATATCACTGCGGAGGATAGCATCTGCTGGAGTTCTGTATACAGAATTTTTTTAAGTCTTAAAGATGGAAGCTGTGTCACCTTCAATCTTTTTGGGGGAAAGGAGGAGAATTCTACTTTTACTCCCCTTCTGACTGAGTACAGGATTTTTTTTGTCTGATGTTATTTCTCACCAGTTTGCGAAGTAACTCGAAATCCTGCCCCCTACTTGTTCGGGGTCATTTCCTATCCGAACGGGGTTCTGAAAAATATTCCTTTACCTCCTTTTGAGTAGCTGCACCGTCTGGTTTTACCTTTCCCTCTGTATTAAGGGGTCTGAGTTTGAGGTGGACGAAATGGCTTCTTCTTGAGTGCTTTTGTTTCAAGAAGATTTTTCTTTTGGTAGGTCACTTTCTCCAGGAACTTGTCCAGTGCAGGACCAAATACGTATTCACCTTTGAATGGAGTAGAGCATAGTTTAGATTTGGATAGGATGTCACAGCTCCACATCTTCAACCACAGAGCCTTTCGGGTGGTGTTGGAGAGTACAGAAGTCCTTGAAGCAATGCGAACAGACTCAGCAGAGGCGTGTGTGAGGAAACCCGTCGCTTTCTGTAGGAGGGGTAAAGAGGCCAGAAAATCTTCCCTCGGAGTATGACTCCTAATGTGATCTTCCAGTTGTTGCAACCAGAGAAATAGGGTTCTCGTGAAGCAACTGAATGCGACATTTGCCTTTAAGGAGGTTGCTGATGCTTCCCAGGACTTCCTCAATAAGTTGTCCATCTTAAAGTCAAGTGGATCTTTAAGTTGAGTGGAGTCTTCAAAGGGTAGTGAAGTTTTCTTGGCTACCCTAGCCACCGGGATATCCACTTTAGAGATTTCAGTCCAGCACTTTGAGACATCCTCATCTAGGGGAAAGCGATCCTTCATTTCACCTAGAATGTTCAGCTTCCTTTTTGGGAATTCCCATTCATCCAGTATTAAATTTTGAACGTTGTCATGGATAGGAAAGACCATCTCCTCCTTGACTTTAGACCACCGAATAATTCATCTTGGATTGAGCGGGATGGTTTCTCCTCTTCAACCTCCATTGTATTCCTGACCGCTAGTATGAGCTCCTCCATATCCTCTGAAGAACAGAATAATTTTTTATTATCCTCTGTATGACTCAGTGTAAGTTCACCTGCCTCCATCCATTCTTCAGGGCCTGATGATTCAGCTTCTGAGTCAGAGATATCCTCAGGAGCGTATTTCCTCTTTTTGGAAACTGGGGGGCCCCCTTTAAAGGACTGGGAGAAGGTAGTCAAGGATGACTGTATCCCCTGTCGCACCATTCCTTCATCCATCAGGGATGGCTGTTCCTCTTGGACAATTTTTTTCCTGCATGGCTGACAAAGCTTTTTTTTTATAGTTGGAGGAGAGTTTTTTTTACTGCAGATGGCACATTTGTGATTTGCAGCTTTTTCCCTTGATTTTGGTGCAGGATCCTTGTCTACCTAGAATTGAGGAAAGGGGAAATTCCCATAAGAATGGGTCCTGTACCAAAGAGGGTGCCCCTTACCAGATATACTCACTGGGCCAGGGTCTGCGCTGGGCTCTTAAGAAGTAGATCTAAGGGAAGGTACATCCATCATTTAGAACCTCAGACCTACCTTATGGAGTGAGTCTTCCGTCAGGGTCCTTTTATACAGGAGCGCTTCTTCTCATCCAATAGGATGAGATCTCTCCCCATCCATGATGGGTCCTTTCCTCTGGCGCCTCCCGGTTGAAGAAAGAAAAAAATTAAATTTCCCGCCAAAATGGCAGTTCATTCCACTGTGGAACGCAAGGCGGAAGTGACATCGCGACTCTTCTCCCGGTGGTGTGCGTCACTTCCTGTGTACGCGTCCGAACTGCAGGGGAGTGCGGAAGTCACCGCCAGCATGCAGGTGTGAGGGGAAGTGAGCTACAAGGCTGGGGGCTACCAGCCACATCCTCATCATCCAGCATTGCCAGCAGCGCCGGAGGATGGTGAGGTCCTGACACGGCAAAAGCAGCTGAGGGGGGGGGGGGGGCTTTGGGGGGGAGGGAGAAGGTCCAGGACGATTGAACCAGACTGTCCGACTTAAAGGTATATTCCCAAAGAATGTCGCCGGCCCACCCTCAGGAGCAAGCAAGAAAACCTCTTTCTCTCTGGGACAGGAAAATACTGGGGATTGAGGGAAGGGGAGGGCTATTTAAGCCTTTTGTTTCCTGTTCCTAATTAGGATGAGGAGGCAACCCCCTGTGTGCTGTCATGGAGGGGATTATAGAAAATAACATTTTTAATCCCTTTACACCCAAGGGTGGTTTGCATGTTAATGACCAGGCCAATTTTTACAATTCTGACCACTGTCCTTTATGAGGTTATAACTCTGGAACGCTTCAACGGATCCCAGTGATTCTGACAATATTTTCTTGTGACATATTGTACTTCATGTTAGTGGTAAAATTTCTTTGATATTACTTGCGTTTATTTGTGAAAAAAACAGAAATTTGGCGAAAATTATGAACATTTTGCAATTTTCCAACTTTGAATTTTCATGCCCTTAAATCAGAGATATGTCCCATAAAATACTTAATAAGTAACATTTCCCATGTCTACTTTACATCAGCACAACTTTGTAACCAAAATTTTTTTTGTTAGGAAGTTATACGGGTTTATATGGAGTTAAACAGCAATTTCTCATTTTTACAACACCATTTTTTGTTAGGGACCACATCACATTTCAAGTCACTTTGAGGGGTCTATATGATAGAAAATACCCAAAAGTGACACCATTCTAAAAACTGCACCCCTCAAGATGCTCAAAACCACATTCAAGAAGTTTATTAACCCTTCATTCAGGTGCTTCACAGGAATTTTTGGAATGTTTAAAAAAAATGAACATTTCATTTTTAAAAAAATTTTTTTTTTACTTCAGATCTTTTTTATTTTTATTTTACCAAGGGTAACAGGAGAACTTGGACCCAAAAAGTCGTTGTACAATTTGTCCTGAGTACGCTGATACCCCATATATGCAGGTAAACCACTGTTTGGGCGCATGGCAGAGCTCGGAAGGGAAGGAGCACCGTTTGACTTTTCAACGCAGAATTGGCTGAATTGACATAGGACGCTATGACACGTTTGGAGAGCTGACGTGCTTAAACAGTGGAAACCCCCAAATCCTAATTCCAACCCTAACCCCAACACTAACCCTATTCCCAACCGTAACCGTAATCCAAACCCTAACCCCACCCTAGCCCCAACCCAAACTTTAGCCCCAACCCTAACCCAAACTTTAGCCCCAAACCTAACTTTAGCCCCAAGCCTAACTTTAGCACCAACCCCCGGAAGCGAAGACCCCGGAGTAATTCTGACGCTGGTGGGGCGCTATAACCTTAAACCTCAGCGCCGTTAAAAAGCAGCGCTGTGATTTAACTACTCTTAACTGTCGCCATTAAAAGGCATTTCGGCAGTCGTTAAGAGGTTAAATATAACTCACTATTCTCCCCTGCTCGTGCCGATCACCAGCAGAGAAGGGGAGAATGATGAGAGCCGTGTTCAGCACCTGGCGCCAAGGAACAGCGCTTACTGCAACGCCTCTTTCCTGGTGCCCATTTGTGTGGTACTGATGCAACACACATGCCACACGTGTGCCGCAAGTATTAGACACACGGACACAGACATTTCTGGTACTGAAAATAATCAGGATATGTGAAAGAGGCGTTATATTGGGTTTTTATGTTTGGCTGCTGTCACACGCTAAAAGACTCTATTGCAAAAAAATTATTTTTGCATCACCACATTTTGAGAGCTATAATTTTTTCCATATTTGGGCCCACAGAGTCATGTGAGGTCTTGCTTTTTGTGGGACGAGCTGATGTTTTTATTGGTATAATGTTCAGGCATATGATCACTTTTTTTCCCCAATTTTTGGAAGATACAATGAGCAAAAACCAGCAATTCATGAATTTCTTTTGGGGGTGTTTATACCATTCCATGTGTGGTACAAATGATAAGGCAGTTTTATTCTTGGGGTCAGTACGATTACAGCGATACCTCATTTATATCTTTTTTTATGGTTTGGCGCTTTTATACAACAAAAACTATTTTATAGAAAAAATCATTGTTTTTGCATTACTTTAGTCTGACAGCTATAACTTTTTTTATTTGTTCACTGATGACGCTGTATAGTGGCTTGTTTTTGAGGAACAAGATGACGTTTTCAGCGGTACTATGTTTATTTATATCTGTTTTTTTGATCGCGTGTTATTCCACTTTTTGTTCGGCGCCTTGGTTTTTGCCTTGTTTTTTTTAATGGTGTTCACTAAAAGGGTTAACTACTGGGACAGTTTTATAGGTCGGGTCATTACAAACGCGGCGATAGCAAATATGTGTACTTTTGCTTAGATTATTTTTTTTCATTCAGATATTTATTTAGTGATAGAATAAATATTGATTTATTATTATTTTAAAAAAATTATTTTTTAATATTTTTACAATTATTTTACTTTTTTTTAAACTTTATTCTTACTTTTACACTTTGGCCGACAATGAGCCAATCATTTTGTGAAGGCTGATCGGTTCTATAGCATGCAGATGAAGAAGCATCTGCATGCTATAGAAGCTGTCAGCTCTGACGTTTCTATACATTGACCTGAGAGACTTTCTGACATGCACTGCACATGACAGGAAGTTTCTCAGCTCTGGAGACACAGATGTCGGTTCTCCATGGCAGCGATCGGGACCCCGCGTAACGCCACGGGGTCTCTGATCCACAGGCAGAGGGGCTGTCACTCACCGCCGGAGCCCACCTCAACGCGGGGATACTGACAATGGACATACTATTCCATCAGACGACAGTAAGGGGTTAAACAGCACAACCCCTGGCTATGACAGCCAGGGCACGGCCATCACTTAAGCAGAGCTCCTAGTAACAATAGTGCAGGCACAGCGTCTGCCATGTCTTACCTTTATGTCATAGGTCAGGGACTTTTTCCCAACCATGACATATAGGAATGTCAAAGATCATGGTGTGGTTAATTAACATACAGGAAAGAAATATATCTTGGTACCGTGTTAGCCAGTAGATAGAAAAATATTTAGAATTGAGAGTCCTCAGTGGTTGATACCTTTTAATGGCTAACTGAAAAGATGGTAACAAATTGCAAGCTTTCGAGACTACATACGTCTCTTCATCAGGCAAAGACTAAAACAAATTCTGAAGAATCACATATTTATGCACAACATAGTATAGAGGAAAAAAAAAAAAAAAGGAGAGGGGAAAAAAACCATGGATAAGCCAGGTGACATGAAGCAGAATTACCATGGGTGATAAACAGTTACGTCCATAAATATTGGGCCAATTCTTAGATAAGGATTGTTTTATTGTCCTGTGAGTAGGGTCTGGTTCTGTTGTGATGACCCCACATGGTCTGATGGGTAAGTTCATTAGTTGATGTAAAAAGACATAAATCCGTGTGACACATTCATTCCTGCATTTAGAGTGTCAAAGGTCGTCATCAGTTTATATTCCCAGACTCTCCTGTCTTTCTGCGATTTGAAGTTACCCTTTAATACAAGTAATTTCATGTCCATAATTTTATGATTTGGGAGACAGAAATGTATTGCCACAGGTATATCTATTCTTTTTTCTCTTATTGTATGGCGATGAGAGTTCATCCTTGTTCTCAGTTTCTGCCCTGTCTCCCCCACATACAGACCCCCAGTTGGACATTTAGTACAAATAATTAAGTACACCACATTAGAAGTGACGCAGCTGAATGTACCTGGTATCTTGTAGTCCTGATGTGAATTGGGGATCTTTATCTTGTCCGTGGTCATTATAAATGGACAGGTTTTACATTTTTTCTGGTTGCAAGGAAAGGTACCTGCAGCTGTTGGAGAGGACAGGGAGCTCTTGACAATGATGCTTCTTAGATTTGGGGGCTGCCTAAAACACAGTAGTTGGGGGTCTGGAAAAATTGCTTGTAGTCGGGCATCTTTTTGCAGTAAAGGTTGTAATTTCCGTGCAGCTCCCCTTAGTGCCTCCAGATTTGGATTGTAGGTAACTACTAGAGGTACCCGGTTATTTTCTTCTTTAGTTTTGTAATGTAGCAGGTGATTCCTTGATATTCTGGTGGCTCTTGTGATCTGATTTTCAATTGTTCTTGGATGGTAGCCCTGATTCAAAAAGGTCTTTCTGAGGAGACCAAGGTGTTCATCTCTATCCATTGGGTTGGAACACATACGATTGTATCTGATGGCCAAGCGGCTGTAGACAATGGAGTTTTTTATGTGTTTTGGATGGAAACTGTCCCATTTAAGGTATGTTGGACGGTCGATTGGCTTCTGATACAGTGATGTCTCTATTTTATTGTTCTGCAGTTTAATGATGGTGTCCAGAAAGTTAATTTCAGTGCAGGAGTAGTTGAATGTCAAGTTGATGGTGGGATGAAATTGATTAAACTGTTCAAGGAACGTCTTTAGCTGTGGCTCAGACTCCGTCCAGCTGATTAAAATGTCATCAATGTAGCGGTAGTAGGCCAGAGGCCTGATGGGACATGAGGACAAAAAGTCGCTTTCAAGCTTGGCCATGAAAAGATTTGCATACTGTGGGGCCATTTTACTTCCCATTGCTGTGCCAGTCTCTTGTAGATAGATCTTCTTGTCAAACTCAAAGTAATTGTGGGTGAGGATGAATTTTATAAGTTTCACCACAGAATTTGCATCAGTCCCTGTGTTTTCCAGGAAGAATTTGCAGGCATTTAATCCATCCTGGTGTGGGATATTGGAGTACAAAGATTCCACATCCATGGTGACCAGGATGGTTCCTTCTGGTAGAGGACCTATTGCTGATAGTTTATTCAATAGGTCAGTTGTGTCCTGAATGAAGCTGGGTGTGTCCTTTACCAAGGGTAAGAACACCCTCTACCCATCCAGATACCTGCTCAGTAAGGGTGCCCACACATGAAATAATTGGTCTTCCTGGGTTTCCAGATTTGTGGATTTTGGGAAGCATGTAGAATGTCCCTGTTCTTGGACTTTCTGGTATCAGGTCATTGGCTCTTATGGATACGTCGGGCAGACTTGTTTAGTTCGTTGTAATAGTCCTGTGTAGGATCCGACTCCAACTTTTGTAGTAGCGTGTGTCCATAAGTTTGCTTCCCTCATATAGTCTGATGTGTTCATCATGACTATTGCACCACCCTTGTCAGCAGGTTTTATGATGATTTCTTTGTTGGTTTTCAGAGACTGTATGGCCTTTCTCTCCTGGGCACTGATGTTGGATGCTTGTCTCCTGTTAGTGTCTATGATGGTGGATTTTATCAAATGTCTGAAGGAGTCTATATAGTTATCCAAATAAGGGTTGCGTCCCGGTGCAGGTGTCCAGTCTGACCTCTTCTTTGTTGTTAGGATCCCTTTTCCTTCAGTCCAGGTGGGTTCTGAATCCTCTGTATCATTGAAATATTCCCTCAGACGCAGTCTCCTGAAAAAATGTTCCATATCACTTTGTTTTGCATCTGTTTGCATAGAGTCCTGAATTGAGGGGCAATCTGTGCAGTTTCTTTTCCTTGTTATGAATTAGATGGGTCCGTAGTTTGTTGTAATATTGTTGTAATTTTTGCTCTGTGTCTTCTGTAAATGTTTTCCTCAGAGATTCAAACTGCCCTTGGACTTTACTCTTTATGCTGTAGCAGACATGCAAAAGATGATTCCTTAATCTCTCAGAAGTCCTGTGACACAGGTTCTGACATGCTTGGATAGTCTGGCTGCAATTAAGCCAAAGTGCAGTACTCCATGTCAAATAGCAAAAGAAAATAAGACTTTAAGATGTATTAAAAGAGATAAAACCCATTATCACAGTGTAATATTACCCCACATCTTTAGTTTGGGATTCAGTTTGGGCTGAAATATTTGGAAAGCTGAAAACTAGAGCGGGTTCATAGGCAGACAGTTACTAAATGGGAAGATCTCTTATATTGAGAAGTTAGAAAAAGTAAGCTTGATTAGCTTGGAAAAAAGACGTGTGGTCAAGACAAAGCAAAGGCACATGATTTATTTCTTCCAAGGACCCTCCAAAGAACCAGGGGTATCCATTAAGAGGGGAGGAAAGGCAATTTAGATATCTAAATAGGAAAGAGCTCTTTACATGTAGAATACTCAGACTGGGGCATGCCCTACCACATACATACTAAGTCAGCGTTTCAAAAAGGGTTGGATGCTTATAAGCTAGCAATAATAAGAAACATATATTTGACTGAAAAAGCTTGAACTGGATATGTCCGTCTTTTAATGTGACATTTGGTTCTCAGATAATAGAAATACATGACCCCAGAATTGCTCTCACTTGTGCTGTTTCATTAGTGTGCACTCTCCGCCCTCTTGTGGGTCAAGGTTGTAGATGTACAGGTAGCCATCAGCAGCAGCAACAAGAAGTCGGGGGATCTTTTGAATTCTAAATAAAAATTATTAAGCATTAAAAACAAAATACAATAGAATACAATAAGGCACATTTATAAACATATTTACAGTAGGTACGGAAAGTATTCAGACTCCTTTAAATTTTTCACTCTTTGTTTCATTGCCACCATTTGGTAAATACAATAAAGTTCTTTTTTACTCATTAATGTACACTCTGCACCCCATCTTGACTGAAAAAAAAAGAAATGTATGAATTTTTGCAAATTTATTAAAAAAGAAAAACTGAAATATCACATGGTCATAGGTATTCAGATCCTTTGCTAAGTATTGAGTAGAAGCACCCTTTTGAGCAAGTACAGCCATGAGTCTTCTTCGGAATGATGCAACAAGTTTTTCACACCGGGATTTGGGGATCTTCTGCCTTTCTCCTTTGCAGATCCTCTCCAGTTCTGTGAGGTTGGATGGTGAACGTTGGTGGACAGCCATTTTCAGGTCTCTCCAGAGATGCTCATTTGGGTTTAGGTCAAGAGTCTGGCTGGGCCAATGGTCACAGAGTTGTTCTGAAGCCACTCCTTTGATATTTTAGCTGTGTGCTTAGGGTCATTGTCTTGTTGGAAGGTGAACCTTCAGCCAAGTCTGAGGTCCAGAGCACTCTGGAAGAGGTTTTCATCCAGGATATCTCTGTACTTGGCCGCATTCATGTTTCCTTCAATTGTAACCAGTCGTCCTGTTCCTGCAAGTGAAAAACACCCCCATAGCATGATGCTGCCACCACAATGTTTCACTGTTGAGATTGTATTGGGCAGATGATGAGCAGTGCCTGTTTTTTTCCCACACATACCGCTTAGAATTATCACCAAAAAGGTCTATCTTCGTCCCATCAGACCAGAGAATTTTATTTCTCAGTCTGGGAGTCCTTCATGTGTTTTTTAGCAAACTCTATGCGGGCTTTCATATGTCTTGCACTGAGGAGAGGCTTCCATTGGGCCACTCTGCCATAAAGGCCTGACTGGTGGAGGGGTCATAGTAGACTTTGTGGAACTTTCTCCCATTTCCCTACTGCATCTGTGGAGCTCAGCCACAGTGATCTTGGGGTTCTTCTTTACCTCTCTCACCAAGGCTCTTCTTCCACGATTACTCAGTTTGGCTGGACGGCCAGGTATAGGAAGACTTCTGGTGGTCCCAAACATCTTTCATTTAACGATTATGGAAGCCACTGTTCTCAAAGGAACCTTGAGTACTGCAGAAATTCTTTTCTAACAATGTCCAGATCTGTGCCTTGCCACAATTCTATCTCTGAGCTCCTTGGCCAGTTCCTTTGACCTCACGATTCTCATTTGGTCTGATGACATGCACTGTGAGCTGTGAGGTCTTATATAGACAGGTCTGTTCCTTTCCGAATCAAGTCCAATCAGTTTAATTAAACAGAGCTGGACTCCAATGAAGAAGTAGAACCATCTCAAGGAGGATCACAAGGAAATGGACAGCATGTGACTTAAATATGAGTGTCGAAGCAAAGGGTATGAATACTTATGACCATGCGATATTTCAGTTTTTCTTTTTTAATAAAAGCATGTGACTTAAATATGAGTGTCGAAGCAAAGGGTATGAATACTTATGACCATGTGATATTTCAGTTTTTCTTTTTTAATAAATTTGCAAAAATGTTTACATTTCTGATTTTTTTCAGTCAAGATGGGGTGCAGAGTGAACATTAATGAGAAAAAAAATTAACTTTTCTTGAATTTGCCAAATGGCTGCAATGAAACAAAGAGTGAAAAATTTAAACTGCTGCAAATGGTGCATTCTTTGACGAAAGCAAAGTTTGAAGGAGAACCTTGTGAATGTCTGGACTAGTTTTTCAATTCATTTAGCAACTCATTTGATTAATAAAAGTATGAGCTATCATGGAAAAGACAAAATTGTCTAGGTGACCCTAAACTTTTGAACGGTAGTGCATATATATATATATATATATATATATATATATATATATATATATATATATATACATATATATACATACATTTATACACAGTATATATATATATATATATATATATATATATATATATATATATATATATATATATATATTATATATACATATACACACACACACACACACACACACACACACAGTGCCTAGCGAAAGTATTCGGCCCCCTTGAACTTTTCAACCTTTTCCAATATATCATGCTTCAAACAAAGATACCAAATGTAAATTTTTGGTGAAGAATCAACAACAAGTGGAGCACAATTGTGAAGTGGAACGAAATTTATTGGTTATTTTAAATTTTTGTGGAAAATCAAAACTGAAAAGTGGGGCGTGCAATGTTATTCGGCCCCTTTACTTTCAGTGCAGCAAACTCACTCCAGAAGTTCATTGTGGATCTCTGAATGATCCAATGTTGTCATAATGCCTAATGATGATAAACATAATCCACCTGTGTGTAATTAAGTCTCTGTATAAATGCACCTGCTCTGTGATAGTCTCAGGGTTCTGTTTGAAGCACAGAGAGCATCATGAAGACCAAAGAACACAACAGGCAGGTCCGTGATACTGTTGTGGAGAAGTTTAAAGCTGGATTTAGATACAAAATGATTTCCAAAACTTTAAACATCCCAAGGAGCACTGTGCAAGCGATCATATTGAAATGGAAGGAGTATCATACCTCTGCAAATCTACCAAGACCCGGCCGTCCCTCTAAAGTTTCATCTCAAACAAGGAGAAGACTGATCAGAGATGCAGCCAAGAGGCCTATGATCACTCTGGATGAACTGCAGAGATCTACAGCTGAGGTGGGCCTGTCTGTCCATAGGACAACAATCAGTCGTACACTGCACAAATCTGGCCTTTATGGAAGAGTGGCAAGAAGAAAGCCATTTCTCAAAGATATCCAAAAAAAGTGTTGTTTAAAGTTTGCAGCAAGCCACCTGGGAGACACCCCAAACATGTGGAAGAAGGTGCTCTGGTAAGATGAAACTAAAATCGAACTTTTTGGCAACAATGCCAAGCGATATGTTTGGCGTAAAGGCAACACATCTCATCACCCTGAACACACCATCCCCATTGTCAAACATAGTGGTGGCAGCATCATGGTTTGGGCCTGCTTTTCTTAGGCAGGGACAGAGAAGATGGTTAAAATTGATGGGAAGATGAATGGAGACAAATACAGGACCATTCTTGAAGAAAACCTGTTGGAGTCTGCAAAAGACCCGACACTGGGACAGAGATTTGTCTTCCAACAAGACAATGATCCCAAACATAAAGCAAAATCTAAAATGGAATGGTTCACAAATAAATGTATCCAGGTGTTAGAATGGTCAAAGCCCAGACCTCAATCCAATCGAGAATCTGTTGAAAGAGCTGAAAACTGCTGTTCACAAACGATCTCCATCAAACCTCACTAAGCTCGAGCTGTTTGCCAAGAAAGAATGGGCAAGAATTTCAGTCTCTCGATGTACAAAACTGATAGAGACATACCCCAAGCAACTTGCAGCTGTAATCGCAGCAAAAGGTGGGGCAACAAGGTATTAAGTTAAAGGGGCCAAATAATATTGCACGCCCCACTTTTCAGCTTTTGAATTCCCACAAAAGCTCAAAATAACCAATAAATTTTGTAAAACTTCACAATTGTGTTCCACTTGTTGTTGATTCTTCACCAAAAATTTGCATTTGGTATCTTTATGTTTGAAGCAGGATATGTGGGAAAAGGTTGAAAAGTTCAAGGGGGGGGGCACTATATATATATAATTGTCTAAGGGGTACTTCCGTCTTTCTGTCGGCAACTTTCGTCACGGATATTCATTCGCTGATTGGTCTCGCCAGCTGTCTGTCATGGCTGCCGCGACCAATCAGCGACGGGCACAGTCCGATTAGTCCCTCCCTACTCCCCTGCAGTCACTGCCCGGCGCCCGCTCCATACTCCCCGCAGTCACGGCTCACACAGGGTTAATGCCAGGGGTAACGGAACGCGTTATGCCGCGGGTAACTCACTCCGTTACCGCCGCTATTAGCCCTGTGTGACCAAGTTTTTACTATTGAGGCTGCCTATGCAGCCTCAATAGTAAAAACATCTAATGTTAAAAATAATAATAAAAAAAAATAACAAATCATTATATACTCACCTTCCGCCGCCTTTCCGACGCTCCGGTGACCGGTCCATGCAAGCGGCAGGTTCCGGTGCTAAGGTTGGTGTGCGACAAGGACCTGCCATGACGTCACGGTCATGTGACCGCGACGTCATCACAGGCCCTGCGCGCCTGCACGAGAAGGACCTGCCGTGACGTCACAGTCATGTGACCGCGACATCACAGTCATGTGACCGCGACGTCATCGCAGGCCCTGCACACCTGCGCGAGAAGGACCTGCCGTGATGTCATGGTCATGTGACCGCGACGTCACGGTCATGTGACCGCGACGTCATCACACTCTCGGACCGGAAGCTGCCGCCTGAACCGAACACAGGCGACAGAACTACAAGGGGCCCCTCAGAAGGTGAGTATATGTTTATTTTTTATCTTGTGACATACGTGGCTGGGCAATATACTACGTGGCTGGGCAATATACTACGTGGCTCTGTGCTATATACTACGTGGCTCTTACATAGTTACATAGTTATTGAGGTTGAAGGAAGACTTTAAGTCCATCTAGTTCAACCCATAGCCTAACCTAACATGCCCTAACATGTTGATCCAGAGGAAGGCAAAAAAAACCCATGTGGCAAAGAGTAACTCCACCATGGGGAAAAAAATTCCTTCCCGACTCCACATACGGCAATCAGACTAGTTCCCTGGATCAACGCCTTATCAAGGAATCTAGTGTATATACCCTGTAATATTATACTTTTCCAGAAAGGTATCCAGTCCCCTCTTAAATTTAATTAATGAATCACTCATTACAACATCATACGGCAGAGAGTTCCATAGTCTCACTGCTCTTACAGTAAAGAATCCGCGTCTCTGTTCTATATACGTCACTGGGCAATATACTACGTGGCTCTGTGCTATACACTACGTGGCTCTGTGCTGTATACTACGTCACTGGGCAATATACTACGTGGCTCTGTGCTGTATACTACGTCACTGGGCAATATACTACGTGGCTCTGTGCTGTATACTATGTCACTGGGCAATATACTACGTGGCTCTGTGCTGTATACTACGTCACTGGGCAATATACTACGTGGCTCTGTGCTGTATGCTACGTCACTGGGCAATATACTACGTGGACATGCATATTCTAGAATACCCGATGCGTTAGAATCGGGCCACCATCTAGTGTGTGTATATATATGTAACTTTGTCCAGCATGAAAGTTGTGACACTGTGCAAATTACTTTTTTTTTAAACTCGTTTTATCAAGCAGGGCAAGAAAATAATGGCACTTTAAATCAGATCAATCAATTGTGGATATTTCAATATGTAACAAGAACGTGTTGAAGATGAATCAGGCTTCATACATCCTATATTTCAAGAGTTACAATTACAACTCAGTCAAATATAAATCATACATGTAAAGAACAAAGATGAACACGACTTACTTGACTCAGGGTCTAGTTTCAGAATTTAATGTATATTAAAACCTTATTATTGTTATAACTTTAACCCACTATTTCAACCAGTTCTCAAACATTAGCCACAAGGGGCCTGAGGAATTCCTCCTGTCTGCGGAGATCTAACTCATATCCCCCACACCTTTAAGCTCCACATCTACCATCTTTATCCACATGGAGCGATTTGGAAGTGATCTATCCTTCCAAGCTGGGAATAAAGACTCTCTGAGAAATATATGAGAGTGATGGAGCAACATTTCCCAGTCCAAAATACCAAACAAAGGATATATGGGAATATTAATGTTTACAAATTGTACTATTTCATCCCAAAAAGATCTTATAATTTGGTACTCCCATATGTGCCAAAAAGCCACATTTTGGGAACCTCACTTTGGACATATAGCATCCCTACATCTACCAGTCTTCCTCAACCTAACCGGTGTGAGAACTCGGACGTAGGATGCATGGTAAAATTTACTCATTTATAGCTGGGAACGCACAAGTGGGACTCAAGTAAATCCACACCATTGATCAGTGATGGAATCTTGGATTTCCATACAGCGACCTAGTGGGCAACCCAGCCCTTTATAGCCTGGAAATCAATCCATTGGGACCCCGAGATGAAAAACAGACACCACATTTCTACCAGAAGCCTAAACTAAATGTGTGTCTTATCTGTAGATATTTATAAAAATGGGAATTATGTATTTGGAATCTGAATTGTAATTGAGCAAAATACATTATCTTGATTTAGGTCCTATGCAAATTACTTTATTAGGGATTTGCAACACAAAATGCCATGTAAGGGTATGTTCCCGCAGTCAGTAAACGCTGCGGGTTGGTCACAGAGTTAAGATGTTACAGCATAGTGGATATCAACTATGTGTGCACAGACGCCCACAGCTCACCCATGGAGACGGACATGCGGCACATTTTTCCAGACCGCATGTCTATTTATCTTGCAGAGATGCTTAGTCTCCACAAGATAAATGTCCCCGTACAATGTATTGGATGCGGTGATTCCGCACGGTTCAGTGAACACATGCGGATTCACTTGCGTTGTGTAGCTGGCAGCATTTTGGACGGTGCGGACATGTGCTGCGTCCAAAGCGCTGCCGATTACTGACCGTCTGCACCTACCCTAACTGGCTACCAAGCTCCTGCTTTCCGCAGTCCAAACAACCAGAGGGGGGAGACGTGCTGACCCTTTCACTACAATCATCAGTTCTCCAAAAGCGTATCTTCTGATATCAATGCAGATGAACGCACATAGATTGTGGAAAAGCATGGGGTTTGGAAGCTGCTTACATGCAACTCTTTCTACAGGAATGAAGACAAATCTCAAATAAGGTGATATGTATCGGAGATAGGCGTCGGCGCCGGACGACCACCAGCCTCGGAGCGGAGCGGTAAGCGGGACGGGAAAAGCGGGGAATACCTTACCTGCCACCGTACCTTCCGGGGCCGCTCCACGCACCGAACCCGGGACGGTTGCTGGGGGCTGCTCATTGGCGTCACGTCTCTGGTGAGGAGGCCGCTGGAGTAGAGGCGCTCCCGCTCAATCCCCTGGCTTGCGACTCGGCTGCGCTGACCTCTCACTACCCGCGCAGCCACAGGGGAAAGAGGGGTCGCGCTCCTCCGAAGTGACTGCGTCCAGTTTTGGACAGGAGGGGAACCCTTGGAGGTGCTCTGCAGAAAAGGCAGAGTATCTGTGAATAGAAAGCGAGCACAGGGGCCCGTTCAACCCTAAAGGTACCTTCACACGAAGCGACAACGATGCCGATCGCTGCAGCGTCGCTGTTTGATCGCTGGAGAGCTGTCACACAGACCGCTCTCCAGCGACCAACGATGCCGAGGTCCCCGGGTAACCAGGGTAAACATCGGGTTGCTAAGCGCAGGGCCGCGCTTAGTAACCCGATGTTTACCCTGGTTACCAGCGTAAAAGTTAAAAAAAACAAACAGTACATGCTCACCTGCGCGTCCCCCAGCTTCTGCTTCCTGACACTGACTGAGCTCCGGCCCTAACAGCACAGCGGTGACGTCACCGCTGTGCTTTCACTTTCACTTTAGGGCCGGCGCTCAGTAATGTCAGGAAGCAGACGGCAGGGGACGCGCAGGTGAGTATGTACTGTTTGTTTTTTTTACTTTTTTGCTGGTAACCAGGGTAAACATCGGGTTACTAAGCGCGGCCCTGCGCTTGGTAACCCGATGTTTACCCTGGTTACCAGTGTAAAACATCGCTGGTATCGTTGCTTTTGCTTTCAAACACAACGATACACAGCGATCGGACTACCAAATAAAGTTCTGGACTTTATTCAGCGACCAGCGACATCACAGCAGGATCCTGATCGCTGCTGCGTGTCAAACGAAACGATATCGCTAGCCAGGACGCTGCAACGTCACGGATCGCTAGCGATGTCGTTTCGTGTGAAGGTACCTTAAATTGTTAGCTATCAGACCAATTATATAGCTACATACCTACATGGTCCGGCCTGCTCGGCCCCGATCCCTACTGAATCCAGAGACTTTGCTAATGGTCTAATCCATCACCCCTCCCAAAACCCTGTAACGGACAACGCACGGCATGCCATCCCCTTGACTTTATTTCCTTAAGCTGGTCTTAAAATACTGTGGTTCTCTATCTAACACCACCGCTCTCATGCCTAAACTGCGCAAATCCAGGTACGCTAGCAACAGGTTTCAGGCATTAACAGATTTAGACAACAATATGTCTTCTGGACCACATTCCCAATCTGAATCCTCCAATTCCTCTATACTAGAAGGAACCGAGCCTGAAATGATTCCAGCTTCTACTACCAGGATCCCAAATGCTCCAACCTTGGATCATGCTGCCTTACTCTCACAGTTTCAGTCTATCTTACACACGGAACTGTTTAAAATGTCTGATAAATTGACTAAGGACTTATGAAAGAGATTAGGGAACTGGGCTCCCGTACCTCTGACCTAGAAGACAAAATGGACTCTACTCTCACAAACCTTGCCACTCATCAAAAAGACATTGAGACGCTCCATGACGAGATTTATACCCTTAATAACAAACTGGAGGACTTTGAAAATCGTGCCCGCAGAAGCAATATTAGAATCAGAGGTCTGCCTGAGTCCATTACAGACCTCCAATCTACGGCGACAGCTCTGTTCCAAGAACTTCTACCTGGCATTTCTATTGAGCGTCTTGAGATGGACCGCATTCACAGAGCCTTAAGTAAACTGAAACCAGAGGGTCCTCCGAGAGATATAATATTAAAGCTGCACTTTTACAAAACTAAAGACCAACTTCTACAGGCGGCAAGAAAATCAGCACCTTTGGTCTTCCAGGGTCATCCCTACGAACTCTAGAAGTTCTTCGCTCCAAAAATATTAACTACCGTTGGGGATTCCCCTTTAAGCTGATGTTTACTCATTGTGAAGTGGTCCACACGGTCCTTTCTCCTGAGGGCGCAAGCCGCTGTCTTACAAAACTGCAGCTCATGAATCCCCCTTCGCCCACCTAGTCTCCACCATTATCATTGTCACGGTCTGGAGGTCATCGCCCAGACCCACAAGCCTCATCGGTCCCCCCTTGAGACTTCATAATTATTCTAGTTTTATCTGGAGTTCAGGACCATTTCTAGGCTATTTTGAAAGTTGTCTTTTGGATCTTTAGTAAAAATATTAGCCAATTATTCTTCATTGCCTTACAGTTGGACGGATCGTACGCGCCTGAGCTACTGATGTACCCTATTGTCTCTCTATGTTAAGATTTATGATTGACTTTCCAGTTTATTCCTTAGGAAATGCCAAAGCGTACGACATCAAGTGGACTGGTATTAACCCTTTTACTCGAAGTCATGACCTGATAAGTTACTTTATCTACCACACGTACTTACGAGAGTTTATTTTCCCTATCTATGCATTCAAGATCTATTCCTAACCTCGCGCTATTGCTGCTGACTACACATTATTCAGTGATTATAGTATTTTTATAATAGTTGTGTTACCCCTCCTTATAGCTGCCTTCACGAGATTAGTTTAGTTTCGTAGCACTGTTGTTGACCCAGTATTATGTTAAGCTATATTAGCGTTTTACATATCCAGCTCACCCTACCCTACCCCACCCATATGCCCAAATTTACCAGTTATATTTTATACCGCGTTGTCCCCGACAAATCCATGTCCCTACAGTCTCTACACACTGCTGCTCAGCACCACGTGCTCAGCCAATGTTGAAGTTACCCTTTTTACCCCTACATACCTTCTACACCTGACCCAACTTGCATACCCTGTCCTAGCCATCCAAGACCCCTTTCCCATTATTCACCCGAGTGAAAATCATCTACGTTGTCCACTCCAAAAAGTTCTCTCCATCTCCCGCTCCAAACCACGACTTATAGTTATCATAAGCGAGTCTAAAGTTTTTTTTATTATGCCACTAACAATTTTATCCCACAATGTGTGTGGCCTTAATTCCCCACATAAACGTACCAAGGCCTTTCGCTACTATAGGTCCCAACAAGCCGATGTGGTTTGCCTCCAGGAGACGCACTTCTCAACCAGCTCCTATCCAAAATTTATGTCAGCCTCTTACCCGCTATTTTACTTAGCAAACGCCCCGAATAAAACTGAAGGTGTCACCATCTGTTTTAAAAAGTCTGCCCCTTTCGTCTTTAAATCGTCAGTTGCTGACAAAGAAGGTAGTTATTTAATGATAACAGGCTCAATTTCCGACGAAATGGTAACCATTGTTTCCTACTATGCCCCTAACACTCATCAAACTGCCTTTTTCTCTCAATTATGCGAATTAGTCTCCGAACATGCCCAAGGAACTACGCTACTATGTGGCGATTCTAACTGTATACTTAAAGCTAGCCTTGACAAATCTACCAGTCCACAATCTCTTACTCCCCCGCCGTCATATCCCTCGGCGGATTTGACTTCTCTTAATAAACTCCTTTCTCAGTATCACTGGGTAGACTTATGGAGGGATCTGCACCCTTTGGACAAAGCCTATACGTATTTTTCCTCACGTCATTTAGTTTATACTAGAATAGACCATTTTTTTTTTCCATCCGCCCTTTATTCCAAATGTATCAAGCATTTCCATTCTCTCTACCCCATGGTCTGATCATTCTCCAATTCAATACACGTGTTCTACACTCCACCCCAAGCCCCGCTCATTTAACTGGACTTTGAACGATTCCCTGCTCTCCTATCCTGAAATCGCTCAAAAACTCAAACAGCATCTCAAAGATTATTTCTCCTTGAACCTCCAATTGGCTCCTTCACCAATTTCCTTATGGGAAGCCCACAAGGCAGTGTTGAGAGGTTTCTGTATTCAGGAAGCCTCCCGTAAGAGAAAAGGTAGATGTGCGAGGACAGCTGAATTAGAGAGCAGGGTATTAGTTTTAGAGGCCCAGTTGAAGAGCGCACCCTCACCTACCACATACAAAGACCTCTCTCATGCTCGCACGGAACTCGATCTATGCCTTTCCGAAAATGCAGACCGTGCTATACGCTGGTCTCAACAACGTTTCTATGCCCTTAATAATAAAAATAACTCCAATTTAGCACGTCGGTTAAAATGTCTACCCCAACCTCGTCCCCCAATACGCTTACGTATAACTTCAGGAATTACATCAAACCCACAACAGATTATTCAATTGTTCCAGCAGAAGCTGGAACAACTGTATAGCGCCACCACCACTGTAAATACAGAGAAACTGGATGCCTTTCTAGATTCTGTTCCTCTCCCAGCACTTTGTTCGAATATGATTGAACTTTTAAATCAAACTATCTCCCCTAATGACATAGAACTGGCTATTCAGCAATTGAAAGTCAATAAAAAACTGGGTCCAGACGGATTTACGGCCCTATGCTATAAAAAATACGCCTCACTTCTAATTCCCCACCTTACCAACTATTTTAATTCCCTGAGGGATGGCACTAAACCAGGAGGAGCCTCTTTGATAGCCGCTGTATCTATGATACCAAAGCCCAACTCCGATCAATTACTATGGTCCAACTATAGACCAATATCCCTCATCAATATAGATCTTAAAATATTGGCTAAAATTTTATCTCAACATTTAAATTCGGGCTTGGGTGCCTTGATACATAGGGATCAGGTAGGTTTTGTTCCTAATAGACAAGCATCGGATAATATACGAAGGGTCTCTCATCTGTTGCACCACTGCAAACAACGTAATATACCAAGCATGCTATTATCGTTGGATATCAAAAAAGTCTTCGATTCTATTTCTTGGCCTTATCTGTTTGTGGTCCTGCAAAA
Source organism: Ranitomeya variabilis (assembly GCF_051348905.1). Taxonomy (NCBI): domain Eukaryota; kingdom Metazoa; phylum Chordata; class Amphibia; order Anura; family Dendrobatidae; genus Ranitomeya; species Ranitomeya variabilis. Next base: position 97,300,950 of record NC_135238.1, on the reverse strand, counting down.
GTGGGGATTCCCTGATCACTTCCTTTCATGGATTCATGCCCTCTATAGTTCCCCTTCGACATATGTACGGTACAATGGCTTCTCCTCCACACGTTTTTCTATTAATAGAGGAACTCGCCAAGGCTGTCCCCTATCACCTTTACTATTTCTTCAGGCATTTGAACCCCTAGCTATACATCTTCGACTCAACTCTAATATACAAGGAGTCAACATAGCATCAGTTCCCTATAAACTCTTTTTGTTCGCTGACGACATGCTGCTTCTTTTAACGACACCCCAGTCATCCCTGCCAGCCCTCCTTCAAAATCTTAGCAACTTTGAGCATATTTCTGGCCTACAAATCAATCCCTCCAAATCTTATGCTATGAATATATCTCTCCCCTGTTCTACTGTCGCACAACTAAAGCACGACTTTCCGTTCCAATGGACCACTAATCGTTTGGACTACCTGGGAGTGAAACTTACTCCGGACTATGACTCCCTATATGCTGCTAATTACCCCCATATGCTTCGTAAAATTCGTTTAATACTTCAGTCCTGGAGAAAATTGCAGCTCTCCTGGCTCGGTCGAGTACGCGCATTAAAGATGACCTAAATTACTTTACTTATTTCGAGTCTTGCCAGTCTCAGTCCCTTCCCATTATCTTAAACTAACTCAACGTTTAGTCAATACCTTTGTTTGGAGAGGTGGCCTCCCCAGAGTAAATAGAGCTAAGGCCCCGTCTCACACAGCGACGCTGCAGCGATACAGACAACGATGCTGATCGCTGCAGCGTCGCTGTGTGGTCGCTGTGTGGTCGCTGGGGAGCTGTCACACAGACAGCTCTCTCCAGCGACCAACGATCAGGGGAACGACTTCGGCATCATTGAAACTGTCTTCAACGATGCCGAAGTCCCCCTGCAGCACCCGGGTAACCAGGGTAAACATCGGGTTACTAAGCGCAGGGCCGCGCTTAGTAACCCGATGTTTACCCTGGTTACCAGCGTAAATGTAAAAAAAAAAAAAACAGTACATACTCACCATCTGTTGCCCGTCAGGTCCCTTGCCGTCCGCTTCCTGCTCTGACTGAGCCGCCGTACAGTGAGAGCAGAGCGCAGCGGTGACGTCACCGCTGTGCTGTACTTTCACTTTCACTTTGCGGCGCTCAGTCAGAGCAGGAAGCAGACGCCAAGGGACCTGACGGGCAACAGATGGTGAGTATGTACTGTTTGTTTTTTTTTACATTTACGCTGGTAACCAGGGTAAACATCGGGTTACTAAGCGCGGCCCTGCGCTTAGTAACCCGATGTTTACCCTGGTTACCAGTGAAGACATCGCTGGATCGGTGTCACACACACCGATTCAGCGATGTCAGCGGGACCTCAACGACCAAAAAAAGGTCCAGGCCATTCTGACACGACCAGCGATCTCGCAGCAGGGGCCTGATCGCTGGTACGTGTCACACATAGCGAGATCGCTACTGAGGTCGCTGTTGCGTCACAAAACTTGTGACTCAGCAGCGATCTCGCTAGCGATCTCGCTATGTGAGACGGGGCCTCTACTCTTTACCGCCAAAGCCTAAAAGGAGGTTTGGGGGTTCCAAACCTCTCTAAATATTATCAAGCAGCCCAATTAGGTCAATTGACCTTATACCACGCCTACTCTGAGCCTCCTTTGTGGCTTGCACTAGAGGCCTCTGAATTCCACTCGAATACCCTGGATGCAATATTGTGGATTCTCCCAGCCCACCGTAGAAATATTTCAAATCCCATTTTAGTTCACTCACTTAAAATTTGGGACTCGTGGAAATATTATTCGCAGCTAATATCACCATTTCTGCCCTTGGGCCCCCCCCCCCCCCTCTGGGGTAATACCCAGTTTCTCCCGGGCATAGAGTCCCTTAGGAGCTTTCGCTTATGGGTTGCGGCGGGAATATCCAGAGTTCACCACCCTTTCAACGTAGATGGGATTATCCCCTTTTCGATCCTGAGCGAAAAACATCATCTCCCTCCTGGAGAAATATTCCGCTATTTACAACCTAAAAATTTTGTCCAATCCTTATTAAAAAACTCTACCCCTCCTTATTCCTTCACTCCTTTTGAACAGAGATGCCGCCAAAACCCACATGCTCCGGGCATTATATCTCTCCTTTATTCACACATCAACTCCCCCTCTCACAGGCGCTGCCTGGGCTATACATCTCGCTGGGAGTCCGATATTGGCTCTACTTTGACAGACTCAGAATGGTCCCAAAATTGGTCCTCCTCCACGGGAGGAATATTAAATACCCTCATGTTAGAAACAAATTACAAAGTGCTGACCAGATGGTACTTGACTCCAGCCAGGGTGGCAAAGGCAGTCGCTAACTATTCCCCAAATTGCTTTAGAGGACGCAACTCTATAGGAGATATGCTTCATATCTGGTGGCTATGCCCAACTGTACGCAGGTTTTGGATCAGGATATACCACCTGACATACCTATAACAAATACCAATCTTAAGAAAAACCCTTGGGAAGCCCTATTAAACAAGCGTATCCCCAATATTCCTAAATACTCCCGAGCCCTCATCACATTTATATTCTTAGCAGCTAAGCAAACTATAGCATCAGCTTGGAAAAAAACAAACTTAGAATTATCTATGGTTAAATCGCGTCTCTCTTGGCACATGATAAATGAAAAATTATCAGCCATACTCACAGACAAAGTGGGCAAATTTGAACTTATTTGGCTTCCATGGGCAGAATATGCAAACCATACCCCTTTCGCTACACCAGTATTTCAACTGACTAACTCTGATCCTCAGGACTCCGATTGAACTACCCAACTAGGACTGGACGCATTGCAATTCGTTTTCGGGTCTCCCCTCCCCCCCCCCTTCCCCCACTATGTTATATGTCTGTTTGTTTGTATGCTAATTGGGTATATTCCCTTTCTTTTTTTTTACATATTGTAACACATGATTATACTACAGTTTTTCTTCTGTACCTTATATGCAAATTTCAATAAAAATTTATTGTTTAAAAAAAAAATAAGGTTATATGCAAAGTTTTGTAACTTTCCATGCTGGAGAAAATTACAAAAAAAGAGATTAAGTGTACAATACAGTGTTGCTTTATCCATTGCTTTACACACTGCAATACAAGCACAAACAGAACAGAAAGCAAAACCAAACATATCTATTAATAGTTTAAAACCCACACCACAAGCAAAATAAAATGTAACATTACACTGCCAGTGAGCAGATGTTCCTGTGACCACAGAAAGGCAAGCGAACAGTGGCAAAAGCTCGGCCTTGGTTGAACATTTCAGTTACTTGAGAAGGCAAATAACTGGTGGAGGCCATAATAACTTTTCCAAAGTACCCCGTCCAGGTGGTTGGTTCTTCAGCAGGCCTGTACAGCAGAAAAATAGACTGGATGTAAGAATAAAAGTCATTTTTAAAGGTGAAATAGCAGTGTATACGGCTCAGTAACCAGGAGAAGATATAATATATTGCTATATGGTGTATACTGCCTTAACCACAGGGGCGCAGAGATGAGTTTGACAAAAAGCAGTGGCGTTGGATTTTTCCCCCCTCTTTTCTGTGTTTACCTATAATTTAGCCATTTTATATCTTCAAGAATTGGACTTTTACAAATGTGGCAATACCAACTAAATGTTTTTTATTTTTACTTACGGTATTATTAAAGTGGGAAAATTGATTTTTTTTTTTGTTTATTTTATTTAGAAAAAAGTTATTCTTTTTAATTTTCTTTGTCTATCTATGGCATCCAATTAATTAGAAAGTATATTTATGCATTTTGGCTGCATTGTATGAATAAGGCCTTAACCCATTAACAGGAACATTAAAAAAAAAGGTAAAAATGCCATGGGTCTTCTTGATAGCCCTGGATCTCATATTTTCCCAACTCAATATCCCACCATTTCAGATCAGTCGTAAAACTCAAAAGCTTTTACGACATATGACCACTGGCGGTGGGTGTCTATTAGCATGTACATGGCGGTTAGCACAACCCCCATCAAATAGTGAATGACACATATACAAGATGTCCAAAGCATGGAACAGCCTTATTACATAACACAAGTGAGCAAACTGAAGCAGTCTGGGACACATACTGGGATGTACAGATTGTTCATAGTCATGGCTATGAAAAGTAGCTCTTATAATCTGTGCCGAGCTAGGATTGTTCTCTACCCCTGCCATGTCATCCTCTTATCATAGTCCTGGTCTAAAGATGATAGTCAGATGTGGATTCTTCAGTGTTGAGCCCATTCTTTACTGATGGTAGATTGCCGAGTTATACTGGTACGCATTGTATGCTAATTTCCTAAGTTTTCTTCTCTTATTCTATAACTTTATTTTGAAAATGTAATAAAAATTTAGTGAAAAGAAAATGGGAAAAACATCACTTTTTAATGTAGACATTTAATATATATGTATCATGTACAGATAGTTAGTGCATAGCTTGAATGACAAAAAAACTTATTGTCTCAAATTATTTTCTCTGATTTCTAACCCTACTTTAGTCATGTCAATTTAAGTTTTGAGGAAAAAAGTTAAATTATATTTTGTACGTATATGGGGTACCACATACAATATGTATATGGTTGGTGGGCTCTCTTCAAAAATATTTTTTTTTGTTTCAAGATTAGTAATTATAAGTTTTATTCATATGTATTTTTTTTACCACTGGGGGGCGCTCACTGCATACAGATTTATACTTCAGCCTCAGTGAAACTTTGTCAGATGGATGCTGTGAAGATTCAACACGGAGGGAATTGATCAAAGTCATGTAGCCTGTTTTCCGGTGCATAAGTCACACTGCTGCACAACACAAACTTGTGCAAAAACACTGCAAGCTTTGACATTTTTACAGTAGTCAGACATTGTTTGAAAGCTGGCTGGGCTTAGCAAGGATAGATTCCCTATAATTTACACCAGAGAATATTATTATATATTTATATAGCACCATTAATTCCATGGTGCTGTACATGAGACTGGAGGACATAATTACATGCAGAAACCTATAGCTGCTGCAGAATTTAGCACCCTAAAGTTGTGTTACATCCAACAACAGGCTTACACCTATTAGTGAGTTTCACACAGCTTCTTCCAGCAGGATTTTGACAGTTTTGATAAATTCCCCTAAATCAACGTTGTGGTGGGTTGAAATATTTTTATCTACATAAACAAAAAAAAAAAAAACTAAATTAGAAGTAAACATGTACATACTTTTCTTTAACTGTCTCCAACTTGAAAATGTGCACGGTTTCAGTGTTACTCGAGGCAGAAAGAAATGTGCCATCCATGCTGAACGCCAGTGAAAATATTGTCACACAACTAAAGCCATAGATAAAACAAAAAAGATCACAGTGTCATCATTGTATCGTCTTCATTATGTACACGCGTGCATATATTACATATCTATATATATCTATATATATATCTATATATATATCTATATATATATATATATATATATATATATATATATATATATATATATATATATATATATATATAGCATCGTGATTACTCGCTAATCCTGCCCCTGCACAGTAGCTCCGCCCCCACCCCATCACCACACATAATCCTGCCCCCCACCACATTACCACACACAATCCCACCCCCCACATTACCACACACAATCCGCACCACATCGCCACACAATCCCACCCCCCACCACATCATCACACATAATCCCACCCCCCAACACATCACCACACATAATCCCGCCCCCCCAACACATCACCACACATAATCCCGCCCCCCACCACATCACCACACATAATCCCACCCCCCAACAAATCACCACACATAATCCTGCCCCCCAACACATCACCACATAATCCCGCCCCCACCACATCACCACACATAATCCCACCCCCACATCACCACACATAATCCCGCCCCCACCACATTACCACACATAATCCTGCCCCCCACATTACCACACACAATACGCACATCACCACACAATCCTGCCCCCCACATCACCACACATAATCCCACCCCCAACACATCAGCACACATAATCCCGCCCCCCACCACATCACCACACATAATCCCTCCCCCACATTACTACAGATAATCCTGCCCCCCACCACATCACCACACATAATCCCGCCCGCCACCACATTACCACATAATTCCGCCCCCAACACATCACCACACTATTGGCATTAACTTCATTTTAAGTTAATTTACCACCTGCGTAAGTGCTAGTGAATGTTGTCATTATTTACTTTAGTTTAATCATCATCAGCGGTAATTAGATAGCAATGAGCTTGCCGAGTGTTAGCTGGCTGGAAACGTCTAGTGTGTATATATATATATATATATATATATATATATATATATATATATATATATATATATATATATATATATATATATATATATATATCTATCTACATATTACACACACACCTCCCCACCCACAAATGGTTGTACAGGAATGGGTTGGCCTCCAAGCTCCTCAGATCTCAAGCATTTGTGGGATGTGCTGAAAAAAAAGAAGTTGAATCCATTGTTGCAAGGACAGCCTTCTGACTCAAGTGAGTGTGAGAAGATCAATCCTCTTTGCAGAACTGTCATTTAAGTGAATTATTGCTTTATGTCCGATTTTGTTTGTTTCAAAGAAGATTTTTTCTTCTGATAAGGCCAATCCGTAACCAGGACTTTGATACACTATCTGAGAGCAGCATGAGGCAGGGAGGGGCAGACACCCCAATCCTTGCTACAGTTGTGACAAAAAAATAGATTTTTTACTTACCGTAAAATCTGCTTCTCGTAGTTTTCATTGGGGGACACAGAACCATGGGATAGTCTGCTGCCACCTGGATGATGACACTCTTATTGCATTTAAATAAAATTGGCTCCTAGCCATCGGACTATACCCTGCCTGCTGGAGCCAGGCTAACTCAAGTTTTGTGAGAAAGCATTAGAAAGAGAACAGAAAAGAATTAGGCTATGTGCGGATTGGTGTGTGGATTTTTCCACACTGTCTTAGCAAAATCGGCAGGTAAACCGAACTGCGGATTACCCGCGGATTTACCGCGGTTTTTGTGCGGATTCCTATTACGGAGCAGGTGTAAACCACTGTGGAATCCACACAAAGAATTGACATGCTGCGGAAAAAACACCGCTGCGTTTCTGTGCGTTTTTCAGGCAGCATGTGCACTGCGGATTTTGCTTTCCATACGTTTACATGGTACTGTACAACGCATGGAAAACAGCTGCAGATGCGCAGCGTCAAATCCGATGCGGATCCGCAGCAAAATCAGCAATGTGTGCACATAGCCTATAGGAAAAAAGAAACATTAACTGTACTCCTAACTGGGCAATCAAAGGAGGGATTTGTGTCCCCCAATGAAGACTATCAGAAACAGATTTTACAGTAATTAAAAAAAATCTATTTTTCTCGTTTGTCTTCTTGGGGAACACAGAACCACGGGACATCCTAAAGTAGTCCCTAGAGTTGGATAGTATTAAATCTCCTACAATTTTCCACCATAACCATAAATGGGGCCACCTTACCCTTAGGGTACCGTCACACATTGAAATTTCCATCGCTACGACGGTACGATTCGTGACGTTCTAGCGATATCGTTACGATATCGCTGTGTCTGACACGCTACTGCGATCAGACACCCTGCTGAGAATCGTACGTCGTAGCAGATCGTTTGGAACTTTCCTTCGTCGCTTGATCACCCGCTGACATCGCTGGATCGTTGTGTGTGACAGCGATCCAGCGATGTCTTCGCTTGTAACCAGGGTAAACATCGGGTAACTAAGCGCAGGGCCGCGCTTAGTAACCCGATGTTTACCCTGGTTACAAGCGTAAACGTAAAAAAACAAACCGTACATACTCACCCGTCGGTGTCCTTCAGGTCCCTTGCCGTCTGCTTCCTGCTCTGAGTGCCGGCCGGAAAGTGAGAGCAGAGCGCAGCGGTGCTGCGATCTGTTCTCACTGTACGGCTGCACTCAGAGCAAGAAGCAGACGGCAAGGGACCTGAAGGACACCGACGGGTGAGTATGTACTGTTTGTTTTTTTACGTTTACGCTGGTAACCAGGGTAAACATCGGGTTACTAAGCGCGGCCCTGCGCTTAGTTACCCGATGTTTACCCTGGTTACCTGGGGACTTCGGCATCGCTCCAGCGCCGTGATTGCAACGTGTGACCGCAGTCTACGACGCTGGAGCGATATTCATACGATCGCTGCGACGTCACGAATCGTGCCGTCGCAGCGATGAAAATTTCAATGTGTGACGGTACCCTTAGCCTTATAAGCTCAGATAATAGAAGTCTTGATCCAGCGGGAAATAGTCATTTTGGAAGCAGCTCAACCCCTACGAGGGACCTATGGTATAACAAACAAGCAATCAGAACGCCTAATAGAGGAAGTAGATGACAAATAATATCTTACGGCTCTGACAATCCCAGACCTGTGCAGAGCCTTCTCAAAAGGATGAGATGGGGCCAGACAAAAGGAAGATAAAATCTCATCTTCATTAAGGTGAAAGCTCAAAATTACCTTTGGGGGGAAAAGATGGTACTAACTTCAACATTACCTTATCATGAGGAAGAATAAGGTAAGGGGTGCAACAAGACTCTGGGTACCACATTTTAAAAAGACATTGAAAAGCTGGAGCAAGCGCACTTCTGTTTTTCAGTTTTGCCTACAGTTGAGCAAAGCCTACTACGCAGGTGCAAAAGGCCATGTTTCTGAGCAGGTGCAAAATGTTGCATGGGGCAAGAGGCGTTATCTATGATGTATGACAGCAACCAACAGTGATGTAGAGACCCGAAACCAGGCCCATCAGACTGGACTGATAAATTAACATACAGTGCGGGACACATTAAAAACATTTTTGTGAGTATACAAGGGGAGTAAGGGGGCTCAATAACGATGTAGGGAAAGCATAGCAGATGCTTAATAAGGCGATATTTTTAGCTGCTATGCTTAACTGGTGACAGATTCCCTTTAATAAGTAACATTTCCCACATGTCTACTTTACATCAGCACAATTTTGGAACCAACATTGTTTTTTGTTAGGAAGTTATAAGGGTTAAAGTTAAAAGTTTTTTTTTTAGGACCATAACACATTTGAAGTCACTTTGAGAGGTCTATATGATAGAAAATAATCCAAAGTGACACCATTCTAAAAACTGCACCCCTGAAGGTGCTCAAAACCACATTCAAGAAGTTTATTAACCCCTCAAGTGCTTCACAGGAATTTTTTTAATGTTTTTTTTTTTTTAAATTAACATTTAACTTTTTTTCCACAAAAAATGTACTTCAGATCCAATTTTTTTTTTCATTTTACCAAGGGTAACAGGAGAAATTGGACCCCAAAAGTTGTTGTGCAATTTGTCCTGAGTACGCTGATACCCCATATATGCCAGTAAACCACTGTTTGGGCGCATGGCAGAGCTCGGAAGGGAAGGAGCACCACTTGACTTTTCAAAGCAAAATTGTCTGGAATTTAAAGGGACTCTGTCACCCCCTCCAGCTGTTAGAAACTAAAAGAGCCACCTTGTGCAGCATTGCTGCATTCTGACAAGGTGGCTTTTTTAGTTATTGGTGCAGTCAAAGCAGAAATAAAGCGTTTTATAATTTCGCAAAAATACCTGTCTTTAGCCTGGAGACAGGTCTTAGGGTATGTGCACACGTCAGGATTTCTTGCAGAAATTTCCTGAAGAAAAACGGAAATTTTCTGCAAGTAATCCGCATTTTTTTTTTTGCGTTTTTTCCCGTTTTTTTCGCGTTTTTTTTTTTTTTAGCATTTTGCAAGCGAAATTAGCTTGCAGAATGCTAAAGTTTTCCAAGCGATCTGTAGCATCGCTTGGAAAACTGACTGACAGGTTGGTCACACTTGTCAAACATAGTGTTTGACAAGTGTGACCAACTTTTTACTATAGATGCTGCCTATGCAGCATCAATAGTAAAAGATAGAATGTTTAAAAATAATACAAAAAATAAAAAAAATGGTTATACTCACCTGCAAACAGCCGATCTCCTCAGCGGCGTCCGTTCCTATAGATGGTGTGTGTGTGCAGGACCTTCGATGACGTCGCGGTCATGTGAGCGGTCACATGAGCGGTCACGCGACCAATCACAAGACTGCGACGTCATCACAGGTCCTTCACACACACCATCTATAGGAACGGAAGCTGCAGCATGCACCGCTGAGAGGCGGGAAGACTCCGGGGCCATCAAAGGTGAGTATATGACTACTTTTTATTTTAATTCTTTTTTTTTACCAATTATATGGTGCCCAGTCCGTGGAGGAGAGTCTCCTCTCCTCCACCCTGGGTACCAACCGCACATGATCTGCTTACTTCCCGCATGGTGTGCACAGCCCCATGCGGAAAGTAAGCAGATCAATGCATTCCTAGGTGTGCGGAATCCCCGCAATTCCGCAAATTTAATGAACATGTTGCTTTTTTTTCCGCGATGCGATTTTTTCACGGAAAAAAATGCAACATTTGCACAAGAAATGCGGAATACACTGTAAATAATAGGGGGCATATGTAAGCGGTTTTTTTTTGCTTTTTTATAGTGAAAAAACGTGAAAAAAACGCGAAAAATACTGAACGTGTGCACATGGCCTTAACCCCCCTGCTGCACATGCCACACTGCCGTCACTCAAGGCTTCTTCGGCGCTGGGCGCCGCCCCCTCTGCGCTGTTTTCAAATCAAATCCGGCGCCTGCGCTGTTTTGTTCTGCCTGGGGCAGGTGCAGTGAGCGCTGCCCGTCTGACCTCAGATGCAATCTCGCAGACTGAGCCCTGTGCGGCCACCCAGCTTGTGAATCCCAGCCCCGCAGTGTGTTATGCATTATGCACAGTGCGGGGCTGGGATTCACAAGCTGGGTGGCCGCACAGGCACAGTCTGCGAGACTGCATCTGAGGTCAGACGGGCAGCGCTCACTGCGCCTGGCCCAGGCAGAACAAAACAGCGCAGGCGCCTGATTTGATTTGAAAACAGCGGGGAGGGGGCGGCGCCTGGCGCCAAAGAAGCCTTGAGCGACGGCAGTGTGGCGTGTGCAGCAGGGGGGTTAAGACCTGCCTCCAGGGCTAAAGACAGGTACTTTTGCAAAATTTTAAAACGCTTTATTTCTGCTTTGACTGCACCAATAACTAAAACAGCCACCTTGTCAGAATGCAGCATTACTGCTGCACAAGCTGGCTCTTTCAGTTTCTAACGGCTGGAGGGGGTGACAGAGTCCCTTTAAGATTGGGCGCTATGTCGCGCTTGTAGAGCCCGTGATGTGCCTAAACAGTGGAAACCCCCCACAAGTGAAAACATTTTGGAATCTAGAACCCCTAAGAAACTTATCTAGATGTGTGATGAGCACTTTGAAACCCCAAGTGCTTCACAGAAGTTTATAATGTACAGACGAAAAAATAAAAAATCATTTATTTATTTTTTTTACAAAAATTATCTTTTTGCTCCCAATTTTTTATTTTCACAAGGGTAACAGGAGAAACTGGACCCCAAAAGTTGCTGTCCAATTTGTCCTGAGTACGCCAATACCATATATGTGGGGGTAAATCACTGTTTGGGCGCACAGCAGAGCTCGGAAGGGAAGGAGCACTGTTTGACTTTTTCAATGCAGAATTGGCTGGAATTGAGATCGGACGCCATGTCGCGTTTGGAGAGCCCCTGATGTGCCTAAACAGTGGAAACCCCCCAATTCTAACTTCAACCCTAACTCCAACACACCCCTAACCCTAATCCCAGCCCTAAACATAACCCTATCCACAAACCTAACCTTATCCCTAATCCCATCCTTAACCCTAACCCAAACCCCAACCCTAACTTTAGCCCCAACCCTAACTTTAGCCCCAACCCTAACTTTAGCCCCAACCCTAACCCTAACTTTAGCCCCAACCCTAAACCTAACTTTAGCCCCAACCCTAACCCTAAGTTTAGCTCCCAACTCTAACCCTAACTTTAACCCCAACCCTAACCCAAGCTTTAGCCCTAACTCTAACGGGTAAATGGAAATAAATACATTTTTTTATATTATTATTTGTCCCTAACTAAGGGGGTGTGATAAGGGGGGGTTGATTTAATATTTATAGTGGGTTTTTATGTTTGGCAGCTGTCACACGCTAAAAGACGCTTTTTATTGCAAAAAATAGCTTTTGCATCACATTTTGAGAGCTATAATTTTATCCATATTTTGGCCCAGAGTCATGTGAGGTCTTGTTTTTTGTGGTACGAGTTGATGTTTTTATTGGTACCATTTTCAGGCACATGTCATTTTTTGATCGCTTTTTATTATGATTTTTCGGAGGCAGAATTAACAAAAACTAGCAATTCATGAATTTCTTTTTTTTTTTTTTGAGGGGGGGGGGGGGGGCGCGTTTATACCGTTCCGCGTGTGGTAAAATTGATAAAGCAGTTTTATTCTTCGGGTTAGTACGATTACAGCGATACCTCATTTATATATTTTTTTATGTTTTGGCGGGCGCTTTTATACAATAAAAACTATTTTATATAAAAACTAATTATATTTGCATCGCTTTATTCTGAAAGCTATAACTTTCAGCGGAACCCTGTTTATTTATATCCGTCTTTTTCATCACGTGTTATTCCACTTTCTGTTCGGCGGGATGATAAAGCATTGGTTTTTTTGCCTTTTTTATGGGGTTCACTAAAGGGGTCAATTAGTGGGACAGTTTTATAGGTCGGGTCGTTATGGACCCGGCGATACTAAATATGTGTACTTCTATTTTTTTTAAATTTATATAAAGAAACGTATTTATTGGAAAAAAAATGTTTTTTTCTTTATTAAGGAATTTAAAAAAATATATATATTTTTACACATGCTAATATTTTTTATTTAAACTTTTTCTTGTTTGATCGCAGTGTTCTGGGGGTTAATGTGCCGGGTGCAGTCCGTAACTGCTCCTGGCACTTAGTGCCGGGTGTCAGCTGTGAGAATCAACTGACATCCGGCCGCACACCACCCGTGTGTGCGGCCGATCGCCAATGACGTACTATCCTGTCCATGGTCAGATGGGCCCAGGGCACATGGAAGGGATAGTACGTCAGATGTCAGAAAGGGGTTAAGGTAATTTAGTGGCCTAGCCAGTATCCAATAAAAATAGGTAAACTGACTGAACAATATATATAATAATTTATGCTAGTGCATAGCCAAAAAAGATACATACAAAATAGATTATGGCCGCACTCATCTGTGCTAAAGTAAGGAAATGTGAAATATAAGCCAGTATCCAGACCTTAATGCTATAGAAAAGTTATAGAGGGAGTTGAAGCTCCGAGTTGCCAAGCGACAGCCTCAAAATCTTAATGATTTAGAGATGATCTTCAAAGAGGAGTGGGCCAAAATTCCTCCTGACATGGGCGCAAACCTCATGATCAACTACAAAAAAAGTCTGACTATTGTGCTTGCCAACAAGGGTTTTGCCACCACGTATTAAGTTTGGTTTGCCAGAGGGAACAAATACTTATTTCCCCCACTGTAGATGCCAAATCCCTCTGAAACAGAATAGTCAGGGAGGACAACTGACAATTGAGGGAGTTAAACACCAGTCCTGTTTTCAATCCGGATTGATAGAAGGAGAGCAGCATTAGCAAGAAAATGAATCAGGCAAAGTAGTAGTAGACTCACCACTAAAAATAAAATCTCCAATTGCGCTGGTAGACTTACAATGAGGATGGCTTCCAAGCTCTAATCATAGTCTGACTGAGTACATACAATGACTGATTCAGACAGACATGCTGTCCTCAAAATTGCAGCTTCAACAGCCACGCCATCAAATTGAGCGGCCATTAATTCGGATGAAAGAAAGGACCCTGGGACAGCAGATACGGACGGTCCGGAAGAGCCCATGGGACATCCACCAGGAGATTGATCACATTCGAGTACCAGGCCCTACAAGGCCAATCTAGAGCAATGAAAATGACTGGAACACCCTGTGCTTTGATCTTCTTGAGAAATCTGGGTAAAAGTGGTAAAGGTGGAAAGAGATAATGCAGAGTGAACTGGCATCAAGGCATTACCAGGGCGTTGACTGCGAACGCCTAGGGGTCCCGGGACCTTGCAAAAATTTTGGCACATTGAGATTTTTGTCTGGATGCCAATAGATCTACATCCGGCTTATCCCACAGCCGACGAATCTGCCTGCCTCTGGATGAAGTGCATACACTCCTGCAGGTGAGCTTCTGGCAACTTAAAAAGTCTGCCTCCCCATTGTCTACTCCCAGATATATCAACTGCATAGTTTAGCAGAACTTTGTCCTCCGCCACTCCAAAATCCCTGTGACCTCCGCCATGGCTGATGGGCTTCGCTTGCTCCCTGGTGGTTGATATAGGCAACAGCAGTAGGATTGTCTAATTGAACTCTGATCGCCAACCCCTGGGCTAAGTGCTGCCAATGTAAAAGAGCCAGACTGATAGCTTTCAGCTCCAGTACGTTGATTGGGAGAAGTCTCACCTTAATAATTAGTCAGAAAAATATAATATGTAAGGGTCATCAAAAGTGAAAATATCTTAAAAACTAATATTCATTATATATACATTAAAACCATTGTGTAACACAACAAAAAAAAAACAATGATTAAAAACCAGTAGGAGAATGACCATGGGGCCCAATAGTGTGTTTACGAAAAAGTCTAGGAGGCTCAGTCCCTACCATGATACCCTATGATAATTGGTAGCTTACCTCGGTGGCTGGCACCCTAAAACAAATTATAACTGGCGCAAACACTCAAGAGTGGCTGTCAATAACTAAATCACCTTAGCTCCTCCCCCTTTCTTAAGCAAAAGCGCCCCGGTGTGGGTCCACTGACATACTGTAGCCACAGGGAGCAGAAACAGGTAAAAGGTATACACAGCCCAAAGCAAATGAAGCACTGCAACAGTTTCTTTGATTACTTCAAAACAGAATAAATCATGGTTACTTATCGTTTTACCAGTATGCCTGAATGCATGTCCCCATGACGGTTCATCAGGAGGCCAAGTGATAAGTGGAAGAACATAGGAATTGTCCAGATGGCATTACTCCTTGGAATGGTAGTCCCTTCAAAGATTTCGTTGAGGTTAAATCTGCCCTCCATACCTTGAGCCACAGCAAGAGGCGAATTGCGACGCAACTGCTTGCCGACTGAGCAGAACACTCTGCTGCATCTAAGGATGGTGCACAGAGATAATTCATTGCCTGTGCCATCTGATCAGCAATATCGACTAATTCCAGATCCTTGGAATTGGCCAACAAACTTCGGCACAAATACCCAGCCCATGCCGTTACCACCTTGGAAACCCAAGTAGCAGAAAAGGCAGGGCAAAGGCCAAAAACTGCTGCCAGAGACTCTATATGCCTGTCCGAGGGATCCTTAAGCACCACAATCTCGATTAAAGGTAGAGTGGTCACTTTAGATCAGTGAGACACTGGAGTATTTACCAAGCGGCGACCAGATATGCTGGGAAGGGGTATAAGACCTCCCATACAGCTACGCTTCTGAAAGCGTTTGTTTGGGTGTTCCCATGCTTTCTGCAGCATGTCTGTAAACTTCACATGGTTACAAATGGATCTAGCCACACGTTTATCCCCCCTAAAGAAACCGGTTTCAGTAACGGTCAGTAACGGGAGGGGGCGATGCAGCTGTCACTACCAGAGAGGTGTCCACCGCCAACGCCAAACTATCCACCATTTCCCTTAGTTTTCCCAACAGATATGGATACAAGACGGATTCTGAATTGGAACTGGATTCTGAGTGCTGAGGGGAGCGAATTCCCTGGGAAAGGGAAAAGGAATATGGCCACCTCCCATGTGAACATGACCGGGACATTAAAGTACCCGCGGTCATCTGGACCGCTTTTGTGACCGACAAAATTGGTATGGGGTGGCCGGAGGTTCCAACTCACAGCTAAATCATGAACCCAGGTGGGGCCATATTCTCCTCAGTAGTCATACAGGTTCCCTGTGCGGCTACCAGCAAGGAAGCAGGAAGGGTACAGGCGGTACAATAGGCAACAAACTGACAGATGGAAAACTTACTATTACAAGTCACACAAGCACAGCAAGTGACAAGTGCAGACTGCGCTAATGGGTGTGAACGGTCCTCTTTAAACCCAGACATTATGAGTAACAGAGAAAAGGCAGAAAGAAAAAATGGAAGACTCCACTAAACAGTTACACAAAAAACTGTTAAGAGTGGCTAGAATTAGCCCTTAGTAACCAACAGCCCACTACCTCCACATTGCAGGAATGTGTGCCCCTATGAGTTTGCTATCCCGCAAGGAGGAAGACCCCAAGGTGCTTCTCTGCCTCACACCATTTTTGCACTGAAAGCAGAATGCGGAAGGGGCGGGCCAGAGAGGCGGGAATTCGGCATGCCGAGACACTGCCGCTGATTGGCCGGGAGAAATCCAGCCATCGATTGCCTAGAAACATCCAGCCCGGTGATTGGCCACAACCTCCTGCCAGCATGCACACACGCCCAGACCGCACCCGCGCTAGCTACCACAGAGAGGCCCTCAGTAACAGGAGGAAGTCATGAGGAAATGCTCCACTCCCACCCACCATCAATCTAACCCTGACCCACTAAGGCCGAGGGGACGAGCTGGGCAGGTAGGGCCACCAGTAGCAGCACCTGCTTCCTGCATAGGCTCTGGTATCCACCACCTTAAAGATATAGCAGGGAAAGAGAGGGCATCAGGGGAAGAGGAGCAGAAGAGTGGGAGCGGGAAGGGAGGGAGAGTGGGAAAGGGAAGGGAGGGAGAGTGGGAAAGGGAAGGGAGGGAGAGTTGGAGGGGGAAGGGAGGGAGTTGGAGGGGGAGGGGAGGGAGAGTTGGAGGGGGAAGGGGAGGTGGAGAGCGGGAGAGGAACGGGCTTACGACAGGGATGTACTTACCTGTCCTGAAACTACAGATCCCTTTATCTTCTGCTTCATGCAAACATGGCTATGTGGGGTGGTGGGTAAGAGCTAGTTGGCTTATGGACTTCTGCCCCAGTACTTGCATGACTGTGTCAAGGTACCTTAGTCCGGCCACACCGACGCAGGAGGATATGGACTGCGCAATTACAGCCTGTACTCTCCGTTGCTACGTGGGTGAAGCAGAGTGCATAATTACATTCTATTCCCCTGAGACAGCCATCTAAAAGAAAAAAAACTAAGCAGTTAGCAGGTCTGAGACAGACCTCGCCTCCAACTGACTCTACGCTAAGCCAACAAAAGTACCCCAATGTTCAAGTAAAATAGAGAAATCTTTATTGAAAATCCATATAGGTAAAAAAGATAAAAACAATTAAAAGAAGTCAAACTGCATAGATACAGTGGGGAAAAAAAGTATTTAGTCAGCCACCAATTGTGCAAGTTCTCCCACATAAAAAGATGAGAGAGGCCTGTAATTGACATCATAGGTAGACCACAACTATGAGGGTCAAAATGAGAAAACAAATACAGAAAATCACCTTGTCTGATTTGACAAGATTTATGTTGCAAATTATGGTGGAAAACAAGTATTTGGTCATTAACAAAAGTTCATCTCAATATTTTGTTAAATATCCTTTGTTGGCAATGACAGAGGTCAAACGTTTTCTGTAAGTCATCACAAAGTTGGCACACATTGCTGGTGGTATGTTGGCCCATTCCTCCATGCACATATCCTCCAGAGCAGTGATGTTTTGGGCCTGTCGCTGGGCAACACGGACTTTCAACTCCCTCCAAAGGTTTTCTATGGGGTTGAGATCTGGAGACTGGCTAGGCCACTCCAGGACCTTCCTATGCTTCTTACGCAGCCACTCCTTCATTGCCCTGGCGGTGTTGCTTGCGATCATCATCATGCTAAAAGACCCATCCATGTTCCATCTTCAATGCCCTTGCTGATGGAAGGAGGTTTGCTCTCAAAATCTCACGATACATTGCCTCATTCATTCTTTCATGTACACGGATCAGTCGTCCTGGTCCCTTTGCAGAGAAACAGCCCCAAACCATGATGTTGCCACCCCATGCTTCACAGTAGGTATGGTGTTCTTTGGATGCAACTCAGCGCTCTGTCTCCTCCAAACACGACGAGTTTTGTTTCTACCAAACAGTTCTACTTTGGTTTCATCAGACAATATGACATTCTCCCATTACTCTTCTGGATAATCCAAGTACTCTCTAGCAAACTTCAGACGGGCCCGGACATGTACTGGCTTAAGCTGGGGAAAAGTCTGGCACTGCAGGAGTCCCTGGCAGCGTAGTGTGGTACTGATAGTAACCTTTGTTACGGTGGTCCCAGCTCTATGCAGGTCATTCACTAGGTCCCCCCGTGTGGTTCAGGGATTTTTGCTCACCGTTCTTGTGATCATTTTGACTCCACGGGGTGAGATCTTGCGTGGAGCCCCAGATCAAGCAAGATTATTAGTGGTCTTGTAAGTCTTCCATTTTATTATTATTCCCAGCCTGGTGCAGGGCTACAATTTTGTTTCTGGTGTCCTTCGACAGCTCTTTGGTCTTCACCATAGTGGAGTTTGCAGTGTGACTGTTTGAGGTTGTGGACAGGTGTCTTTTATACTGATAACAAGTTCAAACAGATGCCATTACTACAAGTAATGAGTGTAGGACAGAGCAGTATCTTAAAGAAGAAGTTACACGTCTGTGAGACAGAAATCTTGCATGTTTTTAGGTGACCAAATACTTGTTTTCCACCATAATTTGCAAAATAAATCTTGCCAAATCAGATAAGGTGATTTTCTAGATTTGTTTTCTCATTTTGACTCTCATAGTGGTGGTCTACCTATGATGTCAATTACAGGCCTCTCTCATCTTTTTAAGTGGGAGAACTTGCAGAATTGGTGGCTGACTAAATAGGGGAGAAGCCAATTATATTTAAATGCAATAGTGTCAGCCTCCAGGTGGCAGCAGACTATCCCATAGTTCTGTCTCCCCCAATAAGATGAACAAAAGAGAAACACCAAGGTTAATTATCGGTAGCCATTTTTTCTAGAGCCCATTAAAGCACACCTGAGAGAGGGATCCGCCCCGCAAGGACAGGAAACCTACTGAAATAAAAGGGCGGTACCTGTTCCCTACATCAGTTGGGTTACAGAGCATGAAAGGACCTCCAAATTAATTATATACATACCCTACACCATATAACAAAATCACCCAATCTATAGTGCAAACCAATATGGTGATAAAAGATGGGGAATATATGAGTGCTCTCATGGGCTCTGGAAAAAAAGGCTATCGGCAAGTAACCTTGGTGTTTTCCCTTCACCGATGACAGCACACAACTATATAATGCCCCCAAAGCTGATACCTGGACCTTAAAATTACTAGTAGCTAACCCCAGTTTGAACCCTGTCTGAAGGAATTTTAGGATGGGACCGATTGGAGACTTTTGACCCAATGGTGTAGTGAAACCTCCACCAGGGGGAGCTGCTGAGGGAAGAGAGGTTAAACACTAAGCGTAGCAACACAGAGCAAGAGCACAGGTGTCACAGATAATGAGAGAGTGGTCAGACGAACCGAGTCAGAAATGATCAGGAACAGAAGTACAAGAAGGAGCAGCCATACACATAGTCAAAATACTAAGCTGAGGGTCAAAGAGCTAAACATGAGAGCGGGGTCCAAAAACGTGAGACGGACGACGTGGTTGGGGTACAAGCCAGAGAATCAAAAAGCCAGACAGGGAACGTAGCAGCAGAGACGGATATAAAGAGACGGGGTCAGAGACAAGCTGGGGTCATACACGTGAATACAAGTCAAAGGCAGGAGGGTCACCAAGGTACAAGGGTCAGAGGTTCTAAACTGGAAGCTTGAGCTATCACTAACACTGGTCAGCAGGCTGTGACTGTTGTGAATTTACCTTTTGGCTCCCTCTAGTGGCTACTAGTGATTTTACTCTGGGTATGTCTATCATCCCTTGTATGCTCACCTGGGTCGTTAGGTCAGGGGTGTTGCTATATAAGCTCCCTGGACCTTCAGTTCAATGCCTGGCAACGTTGATATCAGAGCTAATCTGTAGTGCTCTTGTCTACTGATCCTGGTTCCTGCGTGATTAAGCTAAGTCCGCTTTCTTGCTTTTTGCTATTTGTTTTTGTTTGCATTTTTGTCCAGCTTGTTCATTATCTGTATCCTTTCCTTGCTCGAAGCTCTAGGGAGGCTGGAGTTCTCCCCCCGGCCGTTAGACGGTTCGGGGGTTCTTGAATCTCCAGTGTGGAATTTTGTTAGGGTTTTTGTTGACCATATAAGTTATCTTACTACATTCTGCTATTAGTAAGCGGGCCTCTCTTTGCTAAACCTAGTTCATCTCTGTGTTTGTCATTTCCTCTTACCTCACCGTTATTATTTGTGGGGGGCTTGTATCCTACTTTTGGGGTCTATTCTCTGGAGGCAAGAGAGGTCTTTGTTTTCCTCTTCTAGGGGTAGTTAGTCCTCCGGCTGGCGCGAGACATCTAGCGACCAACGTAGGCATGTTCCCCGGCTACTTCTAGTGTTGGCGTTAGGAGTAGATATATGGTCAACCCAGTTACCACTGCCCTATGAGCTGGATTTTTGTACTTCGCAGACTTGCTGATATCTCTGAGACCCTCGCCATTGGGGTCATAACAGTGACGGACTGAAATAGCCCAGCTAGCTCCAGAATGAGGCCGAGATTAACCCCTGCATGACCAGTCCTGAGAGAGGAAAGAAGAAAAGAAACTCCGGACTGGACCATGACAAATGGCTTCTCTAAAAATTCCATTAATTTTTTCCATATCCTACCGTAAATTCTTGTTATTATAGGCTTTCTACTTCTTATCAAGGTGGAAACTAACCCTGGCAAAAAAACCCTAGGTTACTCAATATTGCCCTTTCAAATTCCAAGATGCTAGATGGAGGCAAGCAACACAAGTGTGGAATATTGGACCTTGCATAAGAAGGCCCGGGATCTCCAACAGGATCCATGGATCTGACAGTGACATCCTCCATGATCTTTTTCAGGCCAGAATCAATACTATTGGAGAGAAGGGCATAAGCAATCCTGAAGTCCCATGGAATCTGGAGGGCATCTACCGCAAACGGGTTTTCCTTGGGTCTAGTGAACAGAACTTTTTTACTTTTCTGTTGCATCAGTCAGCAAACAACTCTATTGCTGGCAACCCCCATAGATGAACTACCTGGGGGGAACACTCCGGAGTTTGGGGCCCATTCCCCGTTTCAGCTTGTTGCGGCTTAGGAAGTCTGCCTCTGTGCTTTCTGCTCCCCTTATGTGCAGTGCTGTAAGGGACAAAAGATGTTGCTCTGCTACCTGAAAGAGTTTATTTGCTGCTTCCATTAAGGAGTGTGAATTTGTTCCCCCCTGGTGGTTGATATACGCCACTGTAACCCGGTTGTCCAACATAACTCGGACATGACGACCCAGGAGGAGAGGAAGAAAGCCCTTTAGAGCACTTCCCACTGCTCACAATTCTTTTAGGTTTGATGACCTTCCTTTCTCGGAGAGTGTCCAAGACCCCTGAATAGTATGACTTATGACGTGTGCCCCAAACCAGAGTTGCTCACGTCTGTTATTATGTTGTTTACTGGCCTCAGCCCAGATTTTTTAAGACGGCTGTCACCTCTTTCAACTGTCTAGCACAGTGCTCTTCCGATCTTCCTACTATAAAGAAGTCATCTAGGTAAGGAACGATTACTGTGTTCCAGATGTGTAGAAAGACTGTCATTTTGGCTATTAACTTGGTGAAGACCTTCTGAGCCACTGACATCCCGTATGGAAGGGCTCGGAATTGAAAAAGTCTGATCTCTCTTTGTATGTATAGGGCCACTCTTAGGTATTTCTGATGGTCTGGATGAATCAGGATATGATGGTAAGCATCTTTTAAATCGGCAACCACCATAAAACAATTGTGGTGAAGAAGTTTTATGGCCATATTCACAGACTTCATCTTGAAAGTGTAATTTGAGCAGAGATCCTTCTTCCAGTCCACTGCTAGTGGGTTTTTGCTTAGCGCACACTCCCTGCTCCTCTTCTTAGCACTAGCTTTTGTAGGCCTCTCCTAGTGATTTAAACAAACAATAAGTGGCCTATTAACAAATGGTGACATTCACGAAGATCACTCACCACCTGCTGTCATTTAAGAATACCGGATTAGGAGGCTGTTGTGGGATACGCAACGCATCCTCTCTGAATACTGAGGAGTCTTGAGATGCTCTGCTCCTCTGGCTGGGTTGCCTGCTGCTCCTACCACTCAAATGGCTGCTTCCCCTGTGTCCACATTGATGGTGAGCTGATGGCTGCTGCTGATTGGTTGTCATGGAGGGCCAAGGCAGACAAGGCAAGCTGGAGAGTGAGCAGCATTCTGCTCCACTGCTCTCCCTTAAGAAGGAGGAGCCAGCGCCATATTCTTAGTCTGCATCTTCCAATGATTGGTGCCCTCCCCCCCCCCCATGGAAAGCCAACAGGACATGCCGTTCCTCGGTGCCCTGGCCGGCGACCATTTTCTTCCGGCGCGCCCCCTGACGTCACTTGGGCACACCCATTTCCTGGGTGCCTTGCAGCTGTGATGTCAGCGGTGTGCACCAAAGGATATGCTTCCCAGACGCTTTATAACGATGAGACAGACACGGGGAGTGAAGCAGGGGGAAGGCAGCGCAACGGTCCGATACTAGCTTCAGATCTGTTTCTGCCACCCACATGTGCATAGAGCCCCCATGTGACCCGGGAACAGCGCTTCCAGTTATCTGAAGGCCGGGGCCACAGGCATGCAGCCTGCTCTTACGGACACCAGGACAGGCCTAGGTAAGGGTTCTTCTTGTTTTAATCCACTGCGTATTTCAGTACAAGGTTTCCATCAAGGACAGAAAACCAACTGATGCATGGGAGGGGTATGGACCTTTTATTTTAGTAGGTTTCCAGTCCTTGCGGGGTGCATCCCACTCTCAGGTGTGTTGTCATGGGTGAAGGGAAAAATCACTGTTTTCTCTCCTGCAGATCTACCAGTTCTCTGAATGATCAGCTCTGTATATCCCCGCTCACACCACTGATTGGCAGCTTTCAGTGTGCACTGTGCATAGTAGAAAGTTGCCAATTACTGGAGGGTCAGGGCTATACAGGACTTATGGATAATGCAGGACTACATGGAAGCAGGTTTACTTGTCCTCTAGTGATAATGTCCTGCTGATAAAACAGTTATTTTATCAAAACTACAGCAGCCCAGTAACTGACAACTCTGGAATCAGGGTCTGTCTATATATCATGCTGCTCTCAGATCAGGTGGCAAAAAGCGGTGTCAGATTTCCTTTAAGGAAGACATTGTTTTAAAGAAAAAGTAAAACTAAACATAATTTGGAAGTTATAGCCAGGTACGGGCTGAGTAAGACAGTCCACAATGGCCATGTATGGTGCAGACTCCACTTCTGAGCCAGCTCCATACACTCCCACCAAACAACACGTATTAATACGTCCTACTTTGAGAAGGAAGAAATTCTTGAAAAATATGGATTTTTGTGATAATGAAAGTGCTGTAGAGCCAGCTGAATAGCCCGAATCTCCAGAAGGTTGATCAAGAGGGCTGAATCCCGTGAAGACCAGCGTCCCTGGGCTGTATATGTTGGTGAAACACCACTCCCCATCAGAGGAGACTGGCATCGGTCATGAGCACCAGCCATTGGACTGGGGGAAAAAGTTTCCCCTGTTGAAGGGAGGATCTCATTGCCCACCATGTAAGCGCCTGTCTGACCTGAGTGGAAAGACGGCACCGGAGATTGAGAGAGAATGGGTTCCTGTCCCAAGCTGCCAAAAGGGCATGCTGTAGGGGACGTAGATGGAGTTGCGCAAACGGAACAGCCTCTATCGCTGCCACTATCCTTCCTAAGACTCTCATGCAAAACCGCATGGTATGAGGGACCGGCTGGCGAAGGACCCGCACTTCCTGCTGGAGTGCTAGGACTTTGTCCCGGGGGAGTATTGTGAGCCCTCGGGAGGTGTCGAAGATCATCCCCAGAAAGGTGATCCTCTGAGATGGCACAGGAGATGACTTTTTAAAATTCACCAGCAAGCCCAGGCAAGCAAGAGTATCTAGCGTGATGCTGACACTTTCCTCGCAGGCCCGAAAAGATGGACCCTTGACCAGGAGGTCGTCTAAATATGGCAAGATGACTATAACCCGGGAATGTCGGATGGACACCACGGCCGCCATGACCTTTGTGAACACCCTGCTGGCGGAGGTCAGCCCGAAAGGCAAGGCTGTGAACTGGAAATGCAGATTGCTGATGGCAAAACGATGAAACCTCTGATGCGGAGGGAATATGGGGATGTGAAGATAGGCGTCTTGGATATCTATAGACGCCAAATATTTTCCCTTTTCCATGGCAGCAATGACTGAGAGGAGAGATTCCATTCGGAAATGACGAATGCTGACAAACCTGTTCAGAAGCTTCAGGTCCAGAATAGGCCTTACTGCTCCGACCTTTTTGGGGACTATGAACAGGTTGGAATAGAAACCTTGAAACTTCTCGTCATCTGGTACAGGGACGATAACTCCACTGAGCCGAAGAGACTTGACAGCCTTGAATAAGGCCTGTGCCCGGAATTCTGAACTGGGAAGCCGAGACAGAAAAAATCGACTAGGGGGGCAGCTGAAAAATTCTATCTTGTGCCCTGAGGATACCAGCTCTCTTACCCATCTGTCGTGTATAAAGGCGAGCCAGACTTGATGAAACCAGAGTAGGTGGCCGCCCATTTTGCTGGTGACGACCGGAGACTGCCTCCAGTCATTTGTATGAGAGAATCTGGAGGGCCTAGATCCTCTAGATCTTGGCTGGTGGGACCGCATCCTGTCCAACGGGTTGGTTCTGTATGAGATCTGACGATCCCTGTTCTGATTAGGCCGACCTGAACCGATAGGATCAGCCGCCGTGGTCCACCCCGGGTTTCGAAAGGACCTAAACCGTACCTGAAACCGATGACGAAATGGCTGCTGAATCCTTTGCTGCGGAAGGAAGCTGCTCTTCCCCCCCTGTGGAATCAGAAATTAGTTGATCTAATTTTTCGCCGAATAACCAGCCACTCTGATAGGGCAAAGAAGGGACTTTTTTGAGGTTGAATCTGCACGCCATGTCCTCAACCATAGAGCCCTCCTAATGGAAATTGCGTTTGCGGCAGCCAGTGCCGCGCAGTTCGCCGCATCCAAAGATGCATTAATCAAATAGTCTCCCGCTAGAGCGATCTGATTTGAGATTTCGGCCACCTCGGATGGCAGGTCCTTATCCTGCAGGGCTCTATTCAATGACTCTGACCAGGATATCATGGCCTTAGCTACCCAAGTCGCCGCAAAAGAGGGCAAAAGGGCGGAACCTGAAGCTTCAAAAACTGAGCGAGCCAGGCTCTCAATGAGCTGATCAGTGGGATCTTTAATAGAAGAACCATTAGGGAGGGATAACAAAGTTCTAGAAGCCAATCGTGACACGGGAGGATCCACCGAAGGGGATTCTGCCTACTTCTTACGGAGTTCAGGAGCGAAAGGATATCTTGTGTTCAGGGCACTCTGACCAGAGAAGCGCTTGTCTGGTCGCTCCCTGTGACGTTGCACTATATCCTCAACCTCTGGGTGAGTGCAAAATACTCTATGAGACTGCTTTGTCTGTTTAAATGACACACTATGACCCGAGGCCAAGGTGGATTCATCGTCTATACTCAGGGTTTGGTTGACGGCCTCAATGAGGCTGTCGATTGTCTCCTGGTAATTAGGTGCCTCTAAATTGAGGGACCCTTCGGAATCGGAATCCGAGTTTTGTTCACTAACCTCTCCTGGAGAGGGAGAGCGAGAGACGGAACTCATGGATGCCGAGGCACCAGACGGACCAGAGGACGCTGTGTGGGTTAGTTTCCCCAGTGTCTGCTCACAGAGAGAGCAGACCCTGCAGGCCGGAGGTTCCTGTGAGATGGAGGATTCCTCCAAGACAGGCAAACCACTGTTCCTGCCCCTATCTAGAGCCTGAAGGGACTCGATTGCTCTAGTTAGCGACACCATAGATTGCGACAGAGACAGGGCCCATTCCAGGGGACCCGACAAACTGGGCTCAGTCACAGGGGAGGGCTCCTGAGCGTGCTCGGAATCGCAGGCCTCACAGAACTGATTGCTCTGGGCACGCGGAAAAGCAGACCGACAGGTAAAACATGAGGTATATAATACCGTATGGGTCTTGGACCGGTCCTTCTAGACATGGTGGGCCTGCTGCTGAAAGAATCTCCAATCTAGATTAGATGCAGCAGGGAGAGAGAAGCTGCCAGACTGGGAGTAACACTTACCCCACTCCTGTGTCCCTGGATCCTGCGGAACAACGTAGAAGAAACAGATCCTCTACCGATGCTCCTTATCTTCAAAAAAGCGCGCTCTGCTCGTAGGGGCGGAACCGGAAGCAGACGCGCTCTGGAGGTGGGACTTTCACCTGCGGCCTAGTACCAGCAAAAAACCGGGGACTAAATTTCCGGCGCCCGCCTGAGGATACGGGGGCGGGGCCCCCGGAAGCAGATGTGTTCCGGAGGCGGGACTTTCACCCACAGCCTAGTACCAGCAAAAGCCGAGGACTAAATTTCTGGCACCCACCCGAGAATACGGGGGTGGAGTCGACGTGAAGCCGCCAGAAGACTCACCGAAAGCCGAATTTCCGCCCGCCGACCCGGACCTGCCAGACCATACAGGGGGGAGAGGTTTGCGCATGGAAGTGCCAGGAAGAGCGCTGTAACAGGAGCCCTTCCAGCCCCCTACTCCTGCAATGGTTTCCAGCTTCAGGTTAGAGAGGGGGCTGCGTAAAGGATGGTGCAGGCACCCTAGCGCCATCTTCCCTTCAAGGGATGAGGAGAGGGACCGTCTGCCTCCTTCCATCACCGCAGTCTTAGCATTGGTGATGCAGTGGGGGCCGCAAGGACTGCACATATGCACCTGTACAGCCTAGGGTTTCAATACCTTAGGGTGGTCAGGGCTGAGTCCGGCATCTTGTCACATGTTGCGTGAGAGGATACGTGGAGGCGACACTCCACGTGCTCGCCCGCTGTTGGTTTGGGGAGATTGGACCCCTTCAAAAGGGTCCGTCGCCCCTGTCACATCTTCATGGTAAAAAAAAGAGAAAAGAAGTTTGGGAAAAAACCAGACATGTGCCTCCTAAAGACACTAAGCATGAACTGGGTTAGCCTGCGGCCAGTGTCAGGGTGTATACGGCGGCGGAGGAGCTAACTTTCTTTATGTTTACTTAGTGTCAGCCTCCTGGCGGCAGTAGCATACACCCACGGTCCTGTGTCCCCCAATGAGACGAAGGAGAAAAAAATGGTATATGTTTGTAAATGGTGGAACAATTGTGAATAAAAACCAAGCTGATGTAATAAAATTTGAAGTGCTCTGAATGGCTCCTGTGACAGTTTTTCTAAAACTATTTGGTTGGGCCAAGAAAGAAGTCACCACGCATTGAATATTACGTAGAAGGATTGTGATTCATTCAAGTGCAATTTTTTCCTTTAAGAAGCAAACAATCTGAACAGCAGTGAAACAAAACGAGATGGGGCGGTAGCCTTCACACAATGGCTCTGGTTCAGGAAAGTAAGGAAGTTTGTAAAATGTGGGGCCCAAATACACCTCTACATCCAGGGTTCCAAGAATTTTAAATCAAGTGTGTAAATCTTTTTACTTGTGTCTCATTCAGACATCCGTTTGTCTTTTCTCATGCACAAAAAAAAAGTCTAGACTATTTTTCAACACTGCACTATATCCGATTTTCATTTATTTTTGGTCTGTTTGTCCGGTTTGAACATTGGTGAGGAATTCACTTTTATGTTTCGCAAATGAAAAGCATAAATAAATACAATTTTTCATGCTATCCATTAATCAGCAAAAAACAGACAGCACTCATATGACCCATTAATGGCACCAGAGAAGTGCCCCCCCCCCCATCTCCAAAAAAAACCCACATACCAGAAAAGTGGTCATCTACTTGAGGCCTTAGGATAATGTTTATGTCCATGGTGTATTGTAGTTGTTCAAGCAGAAGACACCATAAGTTTAATTTTTGTTGCTTATTTTGTCATTTTTGTGACAGCTTTGCGCTTTTTTTTCAAATTATAAACAAAAAATAGTGGTGGCTTCTTGACACTGCGGTGCATTTGTTCATTATTGTTATAGTTTACAAAGGGCTTTTTAAGGCAGTTCCAGACAGAATCCACCTGAAAAAGATGCCATATGCACATTCCGATTTTCCGCAAATGTATGAAATAATATTCTCACAACTATATATAATATTAAGATAATTTTCTATTCACCGTTTCATTCCCCGCCTTAGCTCAAACAGCTTCTGACCTTCTGGAATGGAAAAAACACGGATCACTGTGCCCTGTAGAGGAAAGTATCATGTCAGAGAATGTATACAAGGAGACGATGGCTGTACGGCACTAAGGACAGAACAATGCTACCCTCCTGTCTAAATAACTACATTTTCTGACAAAGATAATAAGACATTTCACTGTAAGGCTACTACGCTAAAGAAAACAACTACATTCATACTACAAACAGATGACCAGAAGGGCAATAAACAGACCACCTCCCAGAATGGTGGTATGAAGTAGTAAGAAGGAAGATGATGTGATAAATTGTGGCAAAAATCCTACAATTAGTGGGTCCAGAACAAAAACAGATTTAGGAATTTGAAAAAAACATGACAGTCAAAAAAAGTAAATATCGGCCATTTATATAATTTACATGACGTCATTACATATAGTGGGGAAAATAAGTATATGATATACTGCCGACTTATCAAGTTTTCCCACCTACAAAGAACAGAGATGTAGTTTTTATCGTGGATACAATTCAACTGTGAGCGACAGAATCTAAAAATAAAAAACAGAAAATCACATTACACTTGCAAAATCGGCAGTGCATCAAATGCTTCTTTTCCCCACTGTACACATTGTAAGGGTTTTGTGATTCCTGCTATTTGCCATTATTGCATATTTTTTACATTACTTTTCTATACAGACCAAGTGCAAAAAAAAAATAGTATACATTTTTTTGACATGGGAGGTGACAGAGGGCTTTTACCATTGTATGTCTCTGGAGTGACATCTACTGCAGCCTTTTGCTGGACATTTGTAAAAACAATCATGTGGTATGAACAGAGCTTTATTGAGGCCCCTCTTCCTACATAAATAGCAGTTAGCAGGTTCACACCAATAATATGCAGCCACAAAGCAAAAAAAAACCCAAAAACCTAAACAATAACCATGTGCCATTCCATTTCCTAACTACCGAGTGGCTCCTCACAGGACTCCTCCGTCATTACAAGTGCAGGCTTCAGCTGTCGCCACTCTCACCCAAGCCATATTTCAATGACAAAGTTACTTTTATTTCTAAATCACAGAAAAACCCCTATATTAAAAACTTACTTCTTTATTAATCATTATTCTAAAACCTGGTGCACACAAAACCATTACCAAAGGAAAAAACAGTCATAAAACTTTTATAAAAAAGGCCATAGGAGGTGCCTGACCCTATGGTCTAGTGCTCACTAGCATCCTACCTAACAGCGGAGGTTGGCACCCTACAAACTATACCGTGGCGCCCACGCTCACCGTCTGCTGTTCCTTCTAATCTTAGAATCCCTATGGGACAGTGGGTATGGAAAGAAAAAGATAGAGTACCAATATAAATAACAATTAATAAGGATTATTTTGGGCCCAGATAGATAAATACTGGCCCTATATTCCGGCCCTACCTCACAGCGGGGGTTGGCACCCTAAACCAATAACGACATGTGGCGCCCCCACTCCTCGACTGCTGTCCCTAGGGCTTACCCTTATAGAGGAACATAAAGCGCTAAAGTGCAGGGAAACCAAAACCTACATGGGCAATATAAATTGGGCTTCAAATAACCGTTATTTCCACTTTAGCCATAAGATACAGTATTGGCATTAGTTCCAAAGGGCCCGTTTTATGGGTGCTGATTAATAAACCATGTAAGGAGCCTTCCACCTCCAATCAAAAAATAGGACTGAGGGTTTTCTAAAGACAATGCTTAACATCCATTAGCAACCTCTTACTGGATGTACCCAACCTCTCATAAAATATCCTGCCCAACCATATGTATATAGACAAAAGCTCATAATCATAGCCTATATGTGTATATGAAGATCACAATAGATATAACTCGACGCGTATCCCCTCTCAAACTGAGGTTCATCAGGAGAATATACACATCTCATTGATAATTGCTACTTAGCTCCATAGATGGCAATGTCCATAGCAATGATCATCAGCACATAGGGCCAGTCCCCTCCAGATAGTGAGCCTTGAATGAAATGCCCAGAACACCCAAATTATAGACTCCATTGATCACAAGAATAAAATCACATGAGTGTATACATACCAAGAAGTAATGTGTAGGCGGTATCCACGTGCTTATACAGCGTTTCACCCCACGCAGACGCTGACTCCCCAAGGCGCAGTAGGGGAAGCGGCCACCATGTCAATCGCTGCATAGCTTACTTCCGGTATCCAATGCGCAGTAACGGAAGCGGCCACTACGTCATCGCCGTACGTGGATACATCCGGCGTCCGTGCGCTTCACTGGCATTCCAAAGTTGCGCAGGCGCACAAGATTCTGCATACTGTTTGCAATGCGCAATAACGGAAACAGCCACCAAATTATAGTCGCACAGGATCCGTGTATTCCACTAGCGTTCCAAATTGCGCAAGCGTATTAAATGTACGTACCAACATCATATGCGCAATAGGAGAGAACAGCCACAGCGTTATCATAGCACATCATTTTTTTGGTATCTGTGGATTTCACTATTATTCCACATTGCGCAGAGGCACAAATTGTACCTCCAAAATTACCGCTTTTCTGCATTTTACCAAAATTCTCACACCGGCGTCTAGGATTTAAAAGTACACGCAATGGATCATGATTCATTCTTGCATTCCACAGGTATCCCATCCGGCGCATGCATAAGCCATAAAGGCTCAAATGCTCATTACAGCCCTATCCAAATGATGTATATATCTGCATAGTATCAATCCATATCATAACATCGTTTAACCTATCAGACACCATTAAATTGTAAACGCCACCATAGTGTTAGTCAGTAATTGGGTGAAAATAGATATGTTAAATTGACAGATGATCTGTCTGTCATGAAAGATGCAGTCTCAACAGTGGAGAGTAAATAACAAACAAATGACCTATTTTGGTCTATATTTAAAGGCTTTATCAATAGAAAGGGAATTAACCAATGGGAATCAATTTACATCACAGAAAACACCCAAAATTCATCTGTTCGTTAAGACCCATAGGGTAAACAGTGTCCATCCTATGGATCCATTTGAGCTCCTTTTGGAGAATCTTTTTATCCAAATTCCCACCTCTAACTGACGGGGTGATAACTTCAGTAACACAGAATGAGAAGGACTTAAGATCACTATTGTGCACCTCACGGACATTCCTCGGTATGGGAGTATCCCTCGCATGTCTAATGTCCCCAATGTGATCACCGATCCTCCTTCTGGGCTCCCTTACTGTTTTACCAATGTAATCCAATGGACAGGTACATGTGAACATATACACCACCCCAGTGGTCTTGCAATTGGCAAAATGTCTGCTTTCAAAAGTCCCTCCCATACTAGCACAGGTAAATTGTCCCCCAATCCTTACATAATCACAGAAAGAGCAGCTTCCGCACCTAAAGATGTCCACTTGCCTTCTGTCCAACCAAGTACCTTCCTTTTTTGGTGGAGTAAAGGTACTATGTATCAATTAACCTTTTATAGATCTCCCCCTTCTGAAGGTAATGGCTGGTGTTTGTGACAGACAGTCCTTAATATCTGTATCGGCCAACAGTATATCCCAATACTTAGTGATAATACTTCTCACTTCACCTGAGCAGACATCAAAATTACCTATCAGCCTCAAAAGGGAATCTTCATTAGCCTTAGGCCTAGGTTGAAGGACCTCTGACCTTGATAGGGGTTCAACCTGCTTGAATGCATCATATAAAACAGATTCAGGATATCCCCTTTCCCCGAATCTGCTTTTTAGGTCTCGCGCCTGGGTATAAAACGATGAATCAGATGAGCAATTCCTGTTCACTCTCAGATACTGTCCTTTAGGGATCCCCCTCCTAAGGCCAAACGGATGGTGGCTGTTCCATCTAAGCAGATTGTTAGTAGAGGTGGGTTTTCTAAAGATGCTAGTTTGTAATCTGCCCTCCGAATCTTTTCTGATCGTGATGTCAAGAAAATTGATTGAATGTAAATCAAGTTCAGAGGTGAATCTTAGGGTACCGTCTCACAAAACGATTTACCAACGATCACGACCAGCGATACGACCTGGCCGTAATCGTTGGTAAGTCGTTGTGTGGTCGCTGGGGAGCTGTCACACAGACAGCTCTCCAGCGACCAACGATGCCAAGGTCCCCGGGTAACCAGGGTAAACATCGGGTTACTAAGCGCAGGGCCGCGCTTAGTAACCCGATGTTTACCCTGGTTACCGTCGTAAATGTAAAAAAAAAAAAAAAAAAACAGTACATACTCACATTCCGGTGTCCGTCAGGTCCCTTGCCGTCTGCTTCCCGCACTGACTGACTCCCGGCTGTAAAGTGAAAGCAGATCACAGCGGTGACGTCACCACTGTGCTCTGCTTTCACTTTACGGCCGGGAGTCAGTCAGTGCGGGAAGCAGACGGCAAGTGACCTGACGGACACCGGAATGCGAGTATGTACTGCTTGTTTTTTTTTACATTTACGACGGTAACCAGGGTAAACATCGGGTTACTAAGCGCGGCCCTGTGCTTAGTAACCCGATGTTTACCCTGGTTACGAGCGAACGCATCGCTGGATCGGTGTCACACACACCGATCCAACGATGACAGCGGGAGATCCAGCGACGAAACAAAAGTTCCAAACGATCTGCTACGACGTACGATTCTCAGCAGGGTCCATGATCGCTGCTGCGTGTCAGACACAGCGATATCGTATGGATATCGCTGGAACGTCACGGATCGTACCGTCGTAGTGACAAAAGTGCCACTGTGAGACGGTACCCTTAGGCCTATATCATTAACATTCAAAGCTTCAATGAATCTGTCAAAGGAATTGGCATCCCCAGTCCACAAGATAAAAATATCATCAAAGTAGCGTCCCCAGAACAGTATCTGGGGACGCCACCATGCGGACCGGTTCTCACAAAAAAATCACTGTGTCCTTCCACCAGCCCAGGAGCAAATTAGCATATGCCGGTTTAGCCAGAGGTAAGTGTTCACACTAGGCAGACAGGTCAGGTACCCATCCGATCTGAGATTACCTTGACGTTTGGTGGATGGGCTCACAATTTTTGGCTAAATCTTGTGCTAAGCATCTCATATGTTTTTTCATAGATTTCACAAGCCATTATGCTATTCACATTTTATGTATCGCACATTTCCTTGCTTTAGTACAGTAAAATTGAATGCAGCCATTGATCTATTTGCTATGTAAGTCTTTTTGGTTATGCACCGGTTCAGACTAGATTGCTGTTCAGTCAGTTTTCCTATATTTACTATGTACTATATTTTCTGACATGAACTCCCCGCCCTTCACCATGCTGTGATTTTAATTACATCCAAACACAGTTAATTCTGACCTTCCTATAAATGCAGGCTTTACCTTGTTATTAGCCAGAGGTAAGTGTTCACACTAGGCAGACAGGTCAGGCACCCATCCGATCTGAGATTACCTTGACGTTTGGTGGATGGGCTCACAATTTTTGGCCAAATCTTGTGCTAAGCATCTCATGTGTTTTTTCATAGATTTCACAAGCCATTATGCTATTCACATTTTATGTATCGCACATTTCCTTGCTTTAGTACAGTAAAATTGAGTGCAGCCATTGATCTATTTGATTTGTAATGTCCCCAATGTGATCACCGATCCTCCTTCTGGGCTCCCTTACTGTTTTACCAATGTAATCCAATGGACAGGTACATGTGAACATATACACCACCCAGTGGTCTTGCAATTGGCAAAATGTTTGCTTTCAAAAGTCCGTCCCATACTAGCACTGGTAAATTGTCCCCCAGTCCTTACATAATCACAGAAAGAGCAGCTTCCGCACCTAAAGATGTCCACTTGCCTTCTGTCCAACCAGGTACCTTCCTTTTTTGGTGGAGTAAAGGTACTATGTACCAATTGACCTTTTATAAATCTCCCCCTTCTGAAGGTAATGGCTGGTGTTTGTGACAGACAGTCCTTAATATCTGTATCGGCCAACAGTATATCCCAATACTTAGTGATAATACTGCTCACTTCACCCGTGCAGTCATCAAAATTACCTATCAGCCTCAAAAGGGAATCTTCATTAACCTTAGGCCTAGGTTGAAGGACCTCTGACCTTGATAGGGGTTCAACCTGCTTGAATGCATCATATAAAACAGATTCAGGATAACCCCTTTCCTTGAATCTGCTTTTTAGGTCTCGCGCCTCGGTATAAAACGATGAATCAGATGAGCAATTCCTGTTCACTCTCGGATACTGTCCTTTAGGGATCCCCCTCCTAAGGCCAAACGGATGGTGGCTGTTCCATCTAAGCAGATTGTTAGTAGAGGTGGGTTTTCTAAAGATGCTAGTTTGTAATCTGCCCTCCCCATCTTTTCTGATCGTGATGTCAAGAAAATTGATTGAATGTAAATCAAGTTCAGAGGTGAATCTTAGGCCTATATCATTAACATTCAAAGCTTCAATGAATCTGTCAAAGGAATTGGCATCCCCAGTCCACAAGATAGAAATATCATCACAGTAGCGTCCCCAGAACAGTATCTGGGGACCCCACCATGCGGACCGGTTCTCACAAAAAAATCACCGTGTCCTCCCACCAGCCCAGGAGCAAATTAGCATATGCCCGGGCACAAGCACTGCCCATTCTGGTGCCCGTGAGCTGGTGGTAAAACTTCCCATCAAATAAAAAATAATTGTAAGTATGTATTGAAGTAATTGAACAGTAAACCGATTGTGTTCTTTAAACTGGACCCCTCTCGTTTTTAGATAGAAGTCAACTGCCTCCAAACCCCTATCATGAGGTATGCTACTGAACAGTGCTTCAACATCTATAGATGCTAGATATGTTTCTTTACTGACAGTAACATCCTCAATTTTCAATAATAAGTCAGATGTATCACGTACATAAGATGGTAGAGCAGTGACGAAATGTCTCAAGATTTTATCCACATATATGCCACAGTTCTGGCTTATTGAATCATTACCGGATACAATTGGCCTTCCCTTTGGAGGTGAAGTGCCCTTGTGCACTTTAGGGAGAGCATAAAACACTGGTATCATTGGTGTTTTCTGTAGTAAAAAAATACTCTAAGTTTTAGATATTAAGCCTCTGTCGCATGCATCCAAAAGTAACACTTTCAATTCTGAATTGAAGCTATCCGTGGGATCATTACGTATTCTACCATATGTTGATGTATCAGTCAAGACACATTTCCCTATATTTAATATAGTCCATGATCACCAGGTTGCCACCCTTGTTTGATGGTTTAATAACCAGATCTTTCCTCGTAGATAACATATCGAGAGCCTTCCTCTCTTCATGAGTAAGGTTTGATTGCACCCTTCCTTTGTTTAACCTTAAGCTTCCTTAAATCATTCACCACTAGCTGGGTGAATATACCAATACTGGTATTTGTAGACAAGGGTGGCATCCTGGTACTACTGGGTTTTAAATCAGTAAATGGGCCAAGTCCCATCGGTCTCAGATTCTCCTCCAGGAGGTCAGTTAGAATCCTCACATCCGTGAGGTCTGCCTCATCAATACCCAAAGCCAAACACTCTGCTTGATCATGATTCTTAAAAATTTTTTTCCATTTGCGTTTCCTTGCAAATAGATTTACAGTATATACTCGAGTATAAGCCGACCCAAGTATAAGCCGACCCCCCTAATTTTGCAACAAAAAACTGGGAAAACTTATTCACTCGAGTATAAGCCTAGGGTGGAAAATGCAGCAGCTACCGGTATATGTCAAAAATAAAAATAGATACCAATAAAAGTAAAATTAATTGAGACATCAGTAGGTTAAGTGTTTTTGAATATCCATATTGAATCAGGAGCCCCATATAATACTCCATGCAGTTCTTTATGGCCCCATAGATGCCCCATATAATATTCCATGCAGTTTTTTATGGCCCTATAGATGCCCCATATAATGCTCCATGCAGTTATGGCCCCATAGATGCTCCATGCAGTTAGGGCCCCATATAATGCTCCATGTAGTTCTTTATGGCCCCATAGATACTCCATATAATGCTCTATGTAGTTATGGCCCCATAGATGCCCCATAAAATGCTCCATACAGTTCTTTATGGCCCCAAAGATGCCCCATATAATGCACCATACAGTTCTTTATGGCCCCATAGATGCTCCATATAATGCTCCATGCAGTTATGGCCCCATATAATGCCCCATATAATACTCCATGCAGTTCTTTATGGCCCCATAGATGCTCCATATAGCATTGTGCCACATATAATGCTGCTGCTGCAATAAAAAAAAAATACATACTCACCTGTCATCGCTGCCCTCTGCTCCTCAGCGTCCCGTCTCTCCGCACTGACTGTTCAGGCAGAGGGCGGCGCGCACACTAATACGTTATCGCGCCCTCTGACCTGCACAGTCACAGCAAGAGGACGGGAAGACGGAGCGGCGCACGGCGAATGGAACGCGGACAGGTGAATATGAAATACTCACCTGCTCCTGACGCTGTCCCTGCCTGTCCCATGGTACCGCAGCATCTTCCTGTAATGAGCGGTCCCTGGTACCGCTCATTACAGTAATGAATATGTGGCTCCACCACTATGGGAGTGGAGTCCATATTCATTACTTTAATGAGAGGTACCACGTGACCGCTGAATAGAGGAAGAGCTACAGCGCGGGAGACCATGGGACAGGCTGGGACAGCGTTAGGAGCGCCGGGAGCAGGTGAGTATGCGACAGTCCTCTCTCCCCCTCACCAGCCGACCCCGCCGCCGAACATGACTCGAGTATAAGCCGAGAGGGGCACTTTCAGCTCAAAAATTTGGGCTGAAAATCTCAGCTTATACTCGAGTATATTCGGTATGTCTTTTATCCATTCAAATTCATTAAACCTAACAGTGGGTACAAAACCGAGGCCCTTATTTAGGACCAATATTTCGAAATCGGACAGTTGATATGATGAAAGGTTCAAAATCTTATTATCATTCGATTCTCTAATCAATACCGTGGAACTCCCAGTCTTTTCCTCAGTTGGTAAGGGAAATTTTTCATATCTAAAAAAAGAGGGTGTAGATGATGAGGAAGTAGAGGGTGCCCTCTGTGAGGGTGCCTGATAACTCGCACTTCCTCTTGATTGGCCATATCTTCTCCTTCCCCCCTTCCCCATCTACGTTGTCTATTTTCCCTGTAAGTAGTGTTGACACTCCTATTGGAATCGCTCCTTTCGCTGTCCGAAACCTCAATATCTGATGAAGATATATTAGAGGCCCATCCTATTTGCACTGGACCCTTCTCAACCAAAAAAACAAATAATTTATTCTCCTTGAAATCTCGACTGTCTCTGTTAAACTGTTTATGCTTTTTATCTTTTATGTCAGCTTGGAATTTCTCAATATTTGTCTGTAAAATCAATTCACGTCTGCTGAAGTCCGGATCACTTTTATGTTTAATGATATTGTCAATCAGCTCTGTTAGTTTCTTATATGTCCTATCAAAAATATTTCTTTCCTCCTGTAGAAGTATCTGCATGAACCTAATTGAACTATCGACAAGTTCGTTCTGCCACTTATGTAGGAGCTCGGGTGTTCTAGTTCTCTTTGCTGGAGAGATGCATAGCCTTAGGTCCCTTAGGCACAACTCTATTTTTAATATAATTTTCGAGGGACCTCCCACCAGGACCTGATGTTCTCCCTATAGCACCCAGTTAGGTCCTATGCAGATATATGCATCATTTAGATAGGGCTGTAAAGAGCATTTGAGCCTTTATGGCTTATGCATGCGCCGGATGGGATACCTGTGGAATGCAAGAATGAATCATGATCCATTGCGTCTACTTTTAAATCCTAGACGCAGGTGTGAGAATTTTGGTAAAATGCAGAAATACCGGTAATTTTGGAGGTACAATTTGTGCCTCTGCGCAATGTGGAATAATAGTGAAATCCACAGATACCAAAGAAATGATGTGCTATAACAACGCTGTGGCTGTTCTCTCTTATTGCGCATATGATGTTGGTACGTACATTTAGTACGCTTGCGCAATGTGGAACGCTAGTGGAAAACACAGATCCTGTGCGGCTATAATTTGGTGGCTGTTTCTGTTATTGCGCATTGCATACAGTATGCGCAATCTTGTGCGCCTGCGCAACTTTAGAACGCCAGTGAAGCGCATGGACGCCGGATGTATCCATGTACGGCGATGACATAGTGGCCGATTCCGTTACTGCGCATTGGGTACCGGAAGTAAGCTATGCAGCGATTGACAGGTGGCCGCTTCCGCTACTGCGCCTGTATAAGCACTTGGATACCGCCTCCACACATGTGGTGTATAGGTATGTGGAGGTGATTACTTCCTGGTATGTATGCACTCGTGATTTTATTCTTGTAATCAATGGAGTCTATAATCTGGGTGTT
This sequence comes from Ranitomeya variabilis, assembly GCF_051348905.1. Lineage (NCBI taxonomy): Eukaryota > Metazoa > Chordata > Amphibia > Anura > Dendrobatidae > Ranitomeya > Ranitomeya variabilis. Next base: position 97,262,331 of record NC_135238.1, on the reverse strand, counting down.
CTGGGCACTTCATTCAAGGCACACTATCTGGCCCTATGTGCTGATGATCATTGCTATGGACATCGCCATCTATGGAGCTAAGTAGCAATTATCAATGAGATGTGTATATACTCTGATGAACCTCAGTTTGAGAGGGGAAACACGTCGAGTTATATTTTGATCTTCATAAACACATTATTATGAGCTTTTGTCTATATACATATGGTTGGGCAGGATATTTTATGAGAGGTTGGGTACATCCAGTAAGAGGTTGCTAATGGATGTTAAGCATCGTCTTTAGAAAACCCTCAGTCCTATTTTTTGATTGGAGGTGGAAGGCTCCTTACCTGGTTTATTAATCAGCACCCATAAAACGGGCCCTTTGGAACTAATGCCAATACTGTATCTTATGGCTAAAGTGGAAATAACGGTTAATTGAAGCCCAATTTATATTGCCCATGTAGGTTTTGGCTTCCCTGCACTTTAGCATTTTATGTTCCTCTATAAGGGTAAGCCCTAGGGACAGGCGTCAAGGAGTGGAGGCGCCACATGTCGTTATTGGTTTACGGGTGCCAACCCCCGCTGTGAGGTAGGGCCGGAATATAGGGCCAGTATTTATCTATCTGGGCCCAAAATAATCTTATTAAGCTATTTATATTGGTACTTTATCTTTTTCTTTCCATACCCACTGTCCCATAGGGATTCTAAGATTAGAAGGGACAGCCGACGGTGAGCGGGGGCGCCACGGCGTAGGTTGTAGGGTGCCAACCTCCGCTGTTAGGTAGGATGCTAGTGAGTACTAGACCATAGGGTCAGGCACCTCCTAAGGCCTTTTCTATAAAAGTTTTATGACTGTTTTTTCCTTTGGTGATGGTTTTGTGTGCACCAAATGTTAGAATAATGATTACTAAAGAAGTAAGTTTTTAATATAGGGGTTTTTCTGTGATTTGGTTCAGCTTGTTTTGTACTCCTAATAAATCTAGATTTACTGTGAAACTACTTTTAGTTCTACATTAATGATGCGGAACCAACACATTTTAACATCGGTTATCAGATAGACAGAATCCCTTTATGTCTTACTGACTGAAGACGGAATGGTTATAGGCCATATTAACATGCAGAATTAAAAGACATCCTCACTTGACAATATATCATACCACAAAACAGCTAATTAGGCTTCCTTTTAACAGGCAAACAGCAGCAAGCAATAATAATAATAATAATAATAATAATAATAATAATAATAATCTTTATTTATATAGCGCCAACATATTCCGCAGCGCTTTACAGTTTAACAGTTTCAAACACAAGAGTCATAGGTAACAATGTTAACAATAGCAAAGCTATTTCCATACAACAGAAACATGACCGAAGGGAAACCAACAGAGCTGATCCCGACACTTTCTGTACAGGTATCTCAGGGTAGTTCTTTCCTACAGTCAGCTCCGTGCGATGCAGTAAGGCTACGTTCACACTAGCGTTGTGCGCCGCTGCGTCGGCGACGCAACGCACAACGCACGCAAAAACGCGGCAAAACGCACGCAAAAACGCTGCGTTTTGCGACGCATGCGTCGGTTTTTGCCGAAAATCGGACGCAAGAAAAATGCAACTTGTTGCGTTTTCTTGGTCCGACGCTTGCGGCAAAAAAGACGCATGTGTGGCACAACGCAACAAAAAAAAACGCATGCGTCCCCCATGTTAAGTATAGGGGGCGCATGACGCATGCGTCGCCGCTGCGTCGCCGACGCAAACCCGACGCACATTAGCTTAACGCTAATGTGAACGTAGCCTAAGACATGAAGAACCCTGCCAGACCAATGGTAATCAGTGGGATCCATCCATAGTCATTACAAAATGTAGCACACTGATTAAATAGAAAGCCCTGACTAGTGATCTCCTTCTAGAAAAGAAGCTACAGCGCTTTACACAAAACAAGAACATTACCTTTTCTGAAGCTGTTGCCAGTTTTGTGCCGCTTGCATCAAAAGCCAACGCTGCCAGAGGGCTATTATGGGCAGGGATCATATTGGCTGCTCTCTGTAAAGTATAAACAGTGGAAACATTTTTATTTAACTACATTTTTTAAGTGGTTTAATTTTGTTTTACAGTGCACATTTTCACAATATATCACAGCGGGCACCTCCAGTGGATGGTATGGGCACAGCTCCTGGGTCCAGACCACCCACTGGACAGTACTGCATGCCCACGTGTGACAATGCATTCACGTAAAATGATACCTGAATGCAGGAAGAGGTTAATGTTTAAGACATACTTACACTTACATACCCATCACTCACCAAGTTAACAGTGTCAAAGACCTGGACTTCTCCAATGGTGGCACTCCCTGGATACGCCAAGTAGCAATTGTCTCCATTAATTGACAGAGCGCAAAGGCCTTAAAATACACAAAGTAACTGTGAGAATAATAGGTACAGCAAAGAAAGAGATTTCATACATACTTTTTTAATACAGCACTCTTTAAAGGGGTTTTCCCACAAAGTTGATTTTAATCAATAGATCTTGGAATAATAATTAATTCCACAATTGGATGTGATTCAATAAAGCCCCGTCACACTTAGCGACGCTGCAGCGATACAGACAACGATGCCGATCGCTGCAGCGTCACTGTTTAGTCGCTGTGTGGTCGCTGGAGAGTTGTCACACAGACCGCTCTCCAGCGACCAACGATGCCGAGGTCCCCGGGTAACCATCGGGTTGCTAAGCGCAGGGCCGCGCTTAGTAACCCGATGTTTACCCTGGTTACCAGTGTAAAATGTAAAATAACAAACAGTACATACTCACCTTCGCGTCCCCCGGCGTCCGCTTCCTGCACTGACTGAGCGCCGGCCCTAACAGCAGAGCGGTGACGTCACCGCTGTGCTGTGGTTTCACTTTACGGCCGGCAGTCAGTCAGTGCGGGAAGCAGACGGCAAGGGATCTGACGGACACCGGAATGTGAGTATGTAGTGTTTGGTTTTTTTTACATTTACGATGGTAACCAGGGTAAACATCGGGTTACTAAGCGCGGCCCTGCGCTTAGTAACCCGATGTTTACCCTGGTTACCAGTGAAGACATCGCTGAATCCGTGTCACACACACCGATTCAGCGATGTCAGCGGGACCTCAACGATCAAAAAAAGGTCCAGGCCATTCCGACATGACCAGCGATCTCACAGCAGGGGCCTGGTCGCTGGTACCTGTCAAACATAGCGAGATTGCTACTGAGGTCGCTGTTGCGTCACAAAACTTGTGACTCAGCAGCGATCTCGCTAGCGATCTCGCTAAGTGTGACGGGGCCTTAAGCTGCTCCTGTGCTGAGATAATATTATAAATGAGCCCCTGCTGTGTACTGTGTAATGGCTGTGTCTGACTGTGCAGGAACTGGTTATTACACAGCTCCTGGGCAGGGGAGGAAGCAAAAGAGTATACAGACATTACAGCATAGGATCACAGGCAATCTCCTGATGTTGCGGCTGTCCTACAGCCACAAATCATGCAGCCATTGCTTATTCAATGCACGTTATATTTCGTGCTTAAACTTGTAGCTAGATTATGTGATTATTACATAATTTTCTGTATCGATAATTTAATTTTATATGCTTATTTATACTATGATAAATGGAGTTTGTATGTTCTCGCCGTGTTTGTGTGGGCTTCTGCAGATTCCCCACTTTCCTCCCACACTCCAAAAACATACTGATAAAAAATTTAGATTTCGAGACCCATTGGGGACAGTAATGATAATGTCTGTAAAGCGCTACGGAATAGGATAGCGCTATATAAGCAATGAATGATATACAATGTTATTCTTCCATTTACTAGATGCATAAGAGTGTATGTCCCCATATACTTGTCCATGTCAAGCATCCAATTACATATACCATATATACTCGTGTATAAGCCGAGATTTTTAGCTCGTTTTTTTTGTGCTGAAAACGCCCCCTTTGGCTTATACACGAGTCACGGTCCCAGAATGCCGGCTGGGGAGGGGTGGCGTCGGAGCAGCGGGTCACAGAGGCCAAAGCCGGCTGCCAGCACTCATCATACACACCTACCGGAGCGCCCTCGGTGCTGGCACTGCATCTCGTTCCGGAAGCCGCCACCTCTAGCTGTTCCAGCCGAGTGGTCTCGTGGAACCGCTCATTAAGGTAATAAATATGCACACCACGCCTATTGGAGTGGAGAGGCGTGCATATTCATTACATTAATGAGCGAGGCCACGTGATTACTCGGCAGGAAGAGTTTTTTTTTTTTAAATTCTTTATTTAGAAATTTAAAAATACAGAAAAAATAAAACATACAAGGACTTACATCTGAAAAGATTCAAAACTGGTGTCGTGGGGATACTTAGCCCCACCAGAGAATAGTAAAAACCAACAGATGAAAGTCATTAAATGAGAAAACTGAACAACACAACAGACAGGTATAGATCAATGAACGATGAGTTGAAGAAACCGCAGCTCCGGGGTACAGGAACATGAAGACCAGAGCTGTTTAAAGGTTAGAGACATAATAAAACTATAAGGCACTGAAAAAACAGGTGGGATACATGGCGAGTAACCAAGAGTAGATGTAAACTAAGCTGAGTATGCAAATTAAATGAGGAGTTCGGGTCCAATCACTGCGACTATAGGGCAACCCAGGGAAGCCATATAGCGAGAAATTTGTCATGCGTACGAGAATCCCAACTGGACAATTCCTCCATCCTCCGTATTTCATTGACTTTGGATATCCATTCACTTAATGAAGGGGGGGACGTTTGTCTCCAATGCAATGAAACCAAATGCTTAGCTGCGGCCACCAATAGAGGGAGTAAATCATGTTTCTTAGGGTTATACGATTTTGAGGGGAGAGACAACAGGACTTCTTGGGGGGTTACATTTCTTTTAATTATTCCCAGCTTGCGGAGGAAATTAAATATTTCAATCCAGTATTTAGCAATCACTGGGCACTGCCAGAAGATGTGGAAGAGGGAACCTACCGAACTCAAACATCTCCAACAGAGAGGGGAGTCAGATAGGCCTAAGTGGTGGAGTCTTTCAGGGGTTTTATACCAGCGGGAAAGGATTTTAAAGGCGTTTTCCTGTAGCAATACACACCTGGAGAAACAGCGAGAATTATTTAGAATCTGTTTTGTCTCATTAGGAGACAACGCCAAGTTCAATTCTGATTCCCAGGAGGAAAGATATAGTGGTTTGAAAAGAGAGGAGGGGGAGAAAAGGTTGACATATATTTTAGAAATAAGTTTTGGTGGCAGGGATTTTAACCTAAGAAAGAGCTCCAGCCAGAGCCAGTCGGAGTTATGTGTGACTTCGGACTTGAATTTAGAGATGATAAGTTGAATATGGTATTTTTGTAGGAAGTCGCGAGGACGTTTAATGGCCTCTCGAGGCCACGCCTCCCCACACTGAATCTGATTAGAGAGAAGATGCGAAATAGGTAGATTAGGTAAGGTTTCCCATAAATCGTATACATCCACATAATTCGAGTCTGTGAGCCAAGGGATAATTGTTAAAGGTATGTTATCTAAAAACAGACACTGCGGTAGTTTATTAGGAATAATATCTCGCCTAATAGCTAAAGTATTATTCGTTATTGCATCTATGGAGTGGGGTGGGGGGACAACAGAGGTCCAGAGATAAATTTCCGCTTTCTTACTTAACAGAGTAAGTTCCAGGCTAGAAGCGCTGCGTTCGGGCCTAGGTTTAACTAGGTTCACCCAACGGGCTATGTGTATAGCGTGGTAGTACGCCTTGAAGTTGGGAAGTCCAAGACCTGCGGCATTTTTTGGTAGGGCGAGGATTTTGAAGGGAAGTCTGGCTCTCTTAGCTCTCCATATAAATTTAGAAATCAGTTTATTTAAAAGAGAGAAGAACGCGTTAGGGAGGTGTATGGGGATCATATTCATAAGGTAGAAGATTTTGGGGAGAATATAGGATTTGATTATATTAATCCTGCCAATCCAGCTAAGGTAGGGCAAATCATATGATTTGAGCAAGGATTGTAATTTTTCTAACAGAGGAGGGAAGGTATGTTTATATAGTGTGGAAGGATCTGCCGTAAGGAAAACACCCAGGTATTTTAGTTTCTCAGAAGGCCACTTAAAAGGGGTGAGCAGTTTCAGTCTGGAAACCACCCCCTCCGATGAGGAGACATTCAAGGCTTCGGATTTGTTCATGTTAACCTTGAAATTGGAAACAATACCAAACTCTTCAAGTAAGGCCAGAAGATTGGGGAAGGCTGTTTTGGGGTTTGAGATGAGGAGCAAGAGGTCATCTGCGAAGACTGCTGTCTTAAATTCAAATTGGTCTATTACAAGACCTCTAACCTCTGTTTCCTGTCTTAATTTCTGAATCAGGGTCTCCATCACCAGCACAAAAAGGGTAGGCAAGAGAGGGCAGCCCTGCCTGGTGCCATTTCCAATCGCGAAGGGATCCGAAAGCAAACCATTCACCCTGACTCTGGCAGTTGGGGTGGAGTATAGAGTCATGATGGCATCTATAAAAGGAGGAGGAAAGTCAAACTTCCGTAAGGTGCATACCATGTAATGCCAGCTGACTATCAAAGGCCTTCTTGGCATCTGTTGATAGAATGGTCAAAGGGGTGCTGGAACGTCTCGCGTAGGAAATGGCTAGAAGTATTTTTGTGGCATTATCTTTACCCTCACGGCCCTTAACAAAGCCCACTTGATCAGGGTGAATTAAGGACTCCAGAACAGTATTAATTCTGGAAGCCAGGATTTTTGCCCATAATTTTATGTCCGTATTAAGCAGTGAAATAGGTCTGTAATTACCACAAAAGCTGCCATCTCTCCCCTCCTTAGGAATAACGGTAATGTGAGCCTCTAGAGTCTGCTTAGATGGAGAGTCTCCTGACAGGAATGTGTTAAAGAGAGAAACTAGCTGAGGTAAAAGTCTAAAAATTTCTTATATAGTAACCCACAGGGAAACCATCCGGACCTGAAGTTTTATTATTAGCCATTGAATGTATGGTGTCTTTAATTTCTTGAGGAGTGATTTGGGAGAGTAGAACTGAATAATCCTTGGGATGGATTTTAGGGAGGGAGAGGGGAGACAGAAACTGTTGAATCCTTTCAGCGGTGGTCAGAGGGTCCTTCATAGGTTCAGGTGGGTCTAAGTTATAAAGGGATTCATAATAAAGTCTTAACGCCTCAGCAATCTCATCAGATCTTTCCACCCTTGAATTAGAATTTGTGTGTATATGTTTTATAAATTTATTACCATTTTGAGTTTTGAGCATTCGGGAGATGAGCTTACTGCTCTTGTTCCCGTAGACGTAAAATCTATGTTTGCAGTGCAAAAATAATTTTGAAGAATTGACATTGAGTAGGTCTTTTAGCTTACAGCGAAGGGAGGAGAGGTCCTGTCGAAACATCTGAGCGCCAGACTTTTTATGGAGACGCTCTACGGTACTTATTTGGTGTAAAAGGGATAAAATTTCCTTTTCTTTCTTTTTCTTGGTATAAGAACCAATGGAGATGAGTTCACCTCTAAGTACCGCCTTATGTGCTTCCAAAATATTAGGTGTGAGGGAGTCCTCTATGATATTTTCTTCAAAATAATGTGAGATAATAGATTTTTTGTTTTCAAAATTCTGAGGGATGTCCAGTAAAGATTCGTTTAATCTCCAGGACGTTGCGGGACGGGGTAAAGTATTTATGGTAATATCAATAAAGATTGGGGCATGGTCAGAAATTGTGATTGAACCTATATCGGCAGACTTAATTAAGTGCAGGGCTTGGGACTGGATTAAAAGAAGATCGATACGGTGATAAGAAGAGTGCGGGGGGGGAAAAGAATGTGTTATCTTTAGTGGTGGGATGGAGAATACGCCAGGGATCTATAAGATTTAGGGAATCCAAATTGTATAGAAGTTTTCTTCTCAGCCCTTGGGAAATAGGAGATAACCCGCTAGATGCGTCCAAATTAGGATTGAGAGTTAAGTTAAAGTCTCCCCCCACAATCAGAAGTCCCTCCCCAAATAAGTGCAGTACTTCGAGTGTTTTGGTAAGCCATTGTACCTGGTGTTTATTGGGAGCGTATAAGTTGGCAAAAGTAACTGTGGTATTAGCTAATGTCCCTTTAACAAATATATATCTGCCCTCCTGATCGCTCAAACTATCTTTAAGTAGGAAGGGAAGGCCCTTCCTTAAGGCAATACTGACACCCTTAGAGGAGGATGTACTGCAACTATTAAACCATATGGGGTAGGAGGAAAAGGATGTGTTAGGGGTCCTACCAATTTTGAAGTGGGTTTCTTGGAGAAAAGCAACTTGAGAGTGTTGTTTTTTTAAAAGCGAAAGGATTTGGTTTCGCTTAGCAGGAGAATTAAGCCCCTTAACGTTGAAAGAAGCTACAGTGATGGACCCTAAACCCACCCGACTACTCGTACTCGCCATGTCTTGTAGAGAAATCTGTCTCAACCGGATACCTGACAAAAGAGAAGAACAAAATAACCATCAAACTTATTACAAGCATTAGCTCGCCCACCGCGGGGGGGGTGTTGTTATACCCAAACATGGGCGAGATAGTCCAAGTTGTGAACCTAAAAATGGAAATATCGAATAGAGAATATGACAAAATAAAGTAGAACAGACTAATGTATAAACAGTCCAAGGAGATCCGTGGACATCAAAATGAGAAAGAATGCGAGGAAAAACATATTTGAAAAAGTGAGATCGAAAAGAAGGATGCTCAAGGAGGGTGTTTCTTGGGGTCATATTTCTTGACTTTCGGCGAAGTATGCTTTTTCTTCAGGGACCATTTTTGTGATTTGGTAAGCGGAGGAAGTCTCCAACTGGTGTCAACAGGCATCCAAGAGGGAAGCTCAATTGGGTCGATATCAAGTGACTCCCAGAGATTTGGCAGGTCCTCTGGAGTACGAACCACAATCTGCCGACCTTTTGCAGTAACCGCTAGACCAAAAGGAAAAAGCCATTTATACGACAAGTTCTTAGCTTTTAAGGCAGAGAGAAGGGGGAGTAGGATACGTCTTTTCATTAAGGTGGAGGAAGCCAGGTCTTGGAATAGCTGAATTTGAGAGTTATCGTATATAATCTTTTCTTGCTCTCTGGCACTTGTTAGAACAGCAGCTATATCAACATAACTGAGAATACCGCAAATGATATCTCTGGGCGGTTTGTCAGTTTTAGGCTTATGTCTCAGCGCACGGTGCACTCTTTCAATAATAATTGTAGATGCTCTTTCTTGGCCTAAGAGATTGGTAAAAATTTCTCTTGTTACTTTCTCTAAGGCTTCTCGTGCAAAGGACTCCGGGATCCCTCTTATACGAATGTTTCTCCTCCTGCTCCTATTTTCCTGATACTCCGCTGCCAACAAAGCAATGTTAAGATGGTGCTATTGTTTAAGGACCTGGTCTTGGAGGCCGGTTAAGGCATCGACTGTCTCTGTGGAAGCCGACTCCAGTACCTCTACTCTTTGCCCCAATTGCTGGAGGTCCGAACGCATGCCCGACAGTTCCTCCAGAAGAGTTTTCATATTCTGGGCCATTAGTTTCTTCATAAAGGCTCTGGAAATAGGGGCAGTATCTTCCAAGACAGTCTCACTATCAGAGTCGTCTCCACTGATATCCGGAGTCATCCATATTGTCCATAGAGATAGATTTTTTAAGGGTACGCCTTGACGGAGTGTAGGAAGAATCACTTTTCTTCTTTAGATATTTGTCAAGATCTCCATGAGTGTTCTTTTTCTGTTCGTCTGCAATAGCTTTGTTCGCTAATTTTTCACGTTCTTTTTGTGATTTAACCATGATGAGGCGTCTTAAAACGTGAATAGCTGTGTTCACAACTTGGACAAAAGAAGAAAAATTATAAGCTCATTTTATGAAGTGAGAACAAGTTCTAGGGAGTCGACACTAGGTGTCGCTGTAGGATCATTAATGAGAGAAAAATGAGTGCAGAACTCTTTCCATGCATGTTCTGGAATAAGAAGAAAATTTTAGACTCAAATGTTTATGTTGAGATCTCTTAACAGGGAAAGCTTAGTAGTTAGAAGGCAGTCTGGGAGATACTAAAAGGGTACTGTGGAAAAACCTCTCACTGCTTGGGTAAAAATATGGCAGTCGTCACAAAAAGCCACCTGGATTGTTTTTATATCGCCTATTTATAGGAACAAACACCAGCAGTTACCATTTAGCAGTTACCAGTTATCACTGGGTATGGGGCAGCAGGAAGTAGCAGGAGGCAAACTGCAGGCAGAGGATAACACAGTGTAGCAGAGCGGAAACAATGCACCTCACCCCGCAGACCGACAGTGCACAGATCCCCAGCAGCCGGATGGGATCAAAGATGGCGCCGGAATTGGCGGTAAAATCTTCGGCGCTGCAGCGTCCCCACAGCAGCACACAGAGCCGGGACCCACCGATGGGGTGGGAGAGCCGCAGAGCACAGCAGCAAGGAAGGCAGTCGGTCTCACACCACGACCGTCTGAGAGCCTCGGACCACGTCGCAGCCTCCCTACTCAGGAGCAGAAGGCGGGAGATGTGATCACAGCGGCAGAAGTCTCTTCGGGCCCCCGATCCGGGCAGGAACAGGTGAGTGATGAGCCGGGGCCAGGGGGTAAGGGCGGCGATCAGCAGCGTTACCTCTGTGGAGCAACCTAGTTTACCGGCAGGGCAGATCTCAAGATGGCGCCTGCATACAGCGTCGTCTCTTCCTCTCAGGAATAACGGCAGTCCAGAGAGACAAAATAAGCTCTGAGAGCGCTGTGATAACTCCCTGGTGAAGGGTGTAGAGGGCTCTCCGTGCAGGGGCCAGAAATTGGCACTTCAGAGGTCCCTATATTCTATAAAAAGCACTTCGGTGCAGGAGCTCCGGGTAAGTGCGACCGATCAGAAGGACAGTCAGGCCACGCCCGTTTTTTTTTGTTGTTGTTTTTTTTAACAGGAATCATACATAGGGGTAAGGAGCCATGCACACCAGGACAGGGACTGGGGAGCCATGTATACAATGACATCGACTGGAGAGTCATGCATACCAGGACAGGGACTGGGGATCCATGTATACAACTGACAGGGACTGGGGAGCCATGCATACCAGGATAGGGACTGGGGAGCCATGCACACCAGGACAGGGACGTCAATCACACCAGGACAGGGACTGAGGAGCCATGCACACCACGACAGGGACTGGGGGGCCATGCATACCACGATAGGGATGTGGGGACAATACATACCCGGCTTATACTAGGGTCAATAAGCTTACCCAGTTTTTCGTGGCAAAAGTAGGTGCCTCAGCTTATACTCAGGTCGGCTTATACTCAAGTATATACGGTACTCCCTTATGCCACATGTCCATGTCTAGCAGCGCAGCTAGTAACATACACATGCCTAGATCAGGTCCATGTCTATGCCATGATGCACAATTGCTATTTGTCTTTTATAGTTGCACATATATACCGGGATGTAAGGGAAAGTTCTGGACACTTATCCAATTAATTTCATACTTTTGCATGTATTCTATTGAAGTGGATTAATGTGCATATTTTATTTATATTATATGTAGTACTTATCAATTTCACCTGTATGTACTGTACTATTCACCAGTAAAGTCAAATGTATTGTAGTATACATATATGTAATTTGTAAAGCGCTGCGGAATATGTTGGCGCTATATAAATAAAAATTATTATTATTATCTCCCCTTATGATGGTTTTCTTTTCCTATATCAATGACCACCCACATATCATGCTCATATATCCTGATGTATGCTAGAATGTACAGCTCGCATATACCATATACTATGGTATAAGCGGATGTGACCAGTCAGCGGATGCACTAAACATGCTACTGGCAACTCCCATTGCCAGTAATCTAAGCTTCTTTTTCCTGCGTCTGAGCTCACTGATGTAAGCAGATCTCATTCTCACATAAGTGACGCGCAATCCTTACGAGATGTCTGTGCATGTGCTGAGCATGTTGCTGGCAAGTCTCGCTGGCAGTAATATATCGTATGCTTCTCTTTCCTCTGTGTGCGCTCACTGACGTAAGCGTATCAATGACTCTTCGTATGGATCTGCCATCAAGCAGACTATACCACTGGCATTAATTACACTAATTACTAATTACTGTATATATAGGTTATTTTCTCCCCAGTCTCAATCTTCTTTCCCCTGATGAAGCAGACCTGAGCAGCAATACTTGTGGGGTTTCCCCTGATGAAGCGGACCTGAGCAGCAATACTAGTGGGCTTTCTCTCCATTGACATCGCTGGCTGCCAATGCTTTTCATGATCGTGGATTCCACATTTTCTGGTTTGATATACTGCATAGCATTAGACTGCCATCTCCTATCATTGGCTAGTTATATAGGCATGTCTGGTTATTGTTTAGTTATATAGGGATGTCCCTCTTTTCATTCATTATCTAAGCACATCTAAATTTAACTACATAGCATTGTTACTAAGCCTATACACTAGCACTTTATCTTGTTTCCTATTGTCATATTTCACCTTATAACTTGGGTTTAATTATTTATTTGTGCATACGTCAGATCTATAATATAACGCTGGGAGCGTCACTCTGTCCGAAGCCTTTATAGACTGCGCAAGTGCCGGCGCAGTCTGGACCCCACAGAGTGAGCTCCCAGGAGATCGCGGTATGCGTAAGCACTGAACGCACACCGCGATCTCCAACGGAGAAGCAGGGACGAGCCACGGAGCCAGGAGGGTGAGTATATTTACCTGTCCTCCGTTCCACCGCTGCGCGAGCCTCAGTCCTCCACATCCTCTGCCTGAGACGTTCAGTTCAGAGGGCACGATGACGCGCTTAATGCGCGCCGCCCTCTGACTGAACAGTCACAGCCAGAGGACAGGACCCGGAAGATGGAGCCGCGCGCAGCAGTGGAACGGGGGGACAGGTAAATATAGCAAGTGCCGGGGGGCCTGAGCTAGCGGCGACTCCGGCCCTGACCCCCACAGCGTGCCAGTGTCCCCGCCTGCTCAGGCCCCCAGCACAGCCATGCACAGCAGCCGCACTCACCAGAGCCACGCACAGCCGCCCGCACTCACCAGAGCCAAGCACAGTCGCCCGCACTCACCACCGCCACGCACAGCCGCCCGCACTCACCACCGCCACGCACAGCCGCCCGCACTCACCACCGCCACGCACAGCCGCCCGCACTCACCACAGCCACGCACAGCCGCCCGCACTCACCACAGCCACGCACAGCCGCCCGCACTCACCACAGCCACGCACAGCCGCCCGCACTCACCAGAGCCACGCACAGCCGCCCGCACTCACCAGAGCCACGCACAGCCGCCCGCACTCACCACCGCCACGCACAGCCGCCCGCACTCAGCACAGACGCCCGCACTCAGCACAGACGCCCGCACTCAGCACAGACGCCCGCACTCAGCACAGACGCCCGCACTCAGCACAGACGCCCGCACTCAGCACAGACGCCCGCACTCAGCACAGACGCCCGCACTCAGCACAGACGCCCGCACTCAGCACAGACGCCCGCACTCAGCACAGACGCCCGCACTCAGCACAGACGCCCGCACTCAGCACAGACGCCCGCACTCAGCACAGCCGCCCGTACTCAGTACAGCCGCACTTGGGCAGTAGAGCCGGAGAGAGAAAGATGGGAGCAACATATGGCAGAATGGAAACAGGAACAGGCAGAATGGGGGCGCAAGATGGGAGCAGCACATGACAGAATGATTGCGCACGATGGGAGCAGCACATGACAGGATGGGGGTGCAGGATGGGAGCACATGACAGGATGGGGCGCAGGATGGGAGCACATGACAGGATGGGAGCAGCACATGACAGAATGGGGGCACACATGACAGGATGGGGGTGTAGGATGGAGCAGCACATGACAGGATGGGGGCGCAGGATGGAGCAGCACATGACAGAATGATTGCGCACGATGGGAGCAGCACATGACAGGATGGGGGTGCAGGATGGGAGCACATGACAGGATGGGGCGCAGGATGGGAGCACATGACAGGATGGGGCGCAGGATGGGAGCACATGAGAGGATGGGAGCAGCACATGACAGGATGGGGGTGTAGGATGGAGCAGCACATGACAGGATGGGGGCGCAGGATGGAGCAGCACATGACAGAATGATTGCGCACGATGGGAGCAGCACATGACAGGATGGGGGTGCAGGATGGGAGCACATGACAGGATGGGGCGCAGGATGGGAGCACATGACAGGATGGGAGCAGCACATGACAGAATGGGGGCACACATGACAGGATGGGGGTGTAGGATGGAGCAGCACATGACAGGATGGGGGCGCAGGATGGAGCAGAACATGACAGAATGATTGCGCACGATGGGAGCAGCACATGACAGGATGGGGGTGCAGGATGGGAGCACATGACAGGATGGGGCGCAGGATGGGAGCACATGACAGGATGGGGCGCAGGATGGGAGCACATGAGAGGATGGGAGCAGCACATGACAGGATGGGGGTGTAGGATGGAGCAGCACATGACAGGATGGGGGCGCAGGATGGAGCAGCACATGACAGGATGGGAGAGCAAGATGGGAGCAGCACATACCAGGATGGTGACCATATACCAATATAAATGCTCGCCACCCGAGCGTAGAACGGGTTCAATAGCTAGTTCATATATAATACATTTTCTAGGTTTATTTATCTTTATGTGTGTGCATGCATGAGATTCATACCTGATTACGTGGCACACAAATACTTGGATTGGCAGTGCCACTCCTCTGTGATATTATTACTATATACAGGGTATATTGAATATAGAATGTCAATGTGGACATTTTGGTTTTAATTGCTTTTAATTTTGGAGTATTGCTGTCTAAATAAATAAATAAACTATATTTTCTAATATATAGGTGGGCACAACATTAGGGTATGTGTCCACAGGCTGTTTTACATCCAGAACAGCTGCGGACTGAACACGGCGTAGAGCCGCAGCGTTCAATCCGCAGCGTCTAGATGTTACAGCATAGTGGAGGGGATTTTATGAAATCCCATCTCCACTATGCGTGCGAACACGCACCCGGTGGCCCTGTGTTTCAGGACATGCAGCTCGTCTTTTTAGATTGCAGCATGTCTGTTTCATAAGGCCGCAAGGTAAAACACAGGGCCCTATAAATGGGGTGCGGAGATTCATTGTGTTCATTGCACACATCCGGAATCACTGTGTGTATAGAAGGAGGTAGCGCTTTGGGCGGAGCGAGTTATCCGCTCCGTCCAAAGCGCCGGCAATCCGGATAGTGGAAACATACCTTTACTGTATTCCTTTCTTCTGTGCTTTGGACTGATTCCTCTATACAGGTGTTAGCACCCTTTATATGAATTACTGGCTGTGCATCTATCTCATCCACATTCTTAGACACAATATTCCCGTATGTGGTTCTACCATTATTCCAAGCAACATGCCCGCTGTCTTGGGGTCACACTCTATTCAGATCTTTCATTCACTCCCTACATCCTTTCATTCGTTCGAGGAAGAGGACAAGTCCATTGAGGTACAAGGCCAGTTGACCGGAGGGTCAAAACCTGGCTTCTCCGAACATCTCCATGGAGCCACGTGACCCATTCCTGGCTTTCACAAATGTATTCATGGAGCTCAGGTGACCGGTGGGTCCAAATCCTGACTACCCCACACATATTCATGGTTCGTATATTCACGGTTCAGTGATGGTCAATGGAGCAGATCTGTATTCTTTTCAGCCGGGGCCGTGGTCCCCTAAGCTGACATCCCGTACAATGTCAAATCTGAGGACCTCATGATAGCAGTCAAGACATCATGGCTCTATCTTGTGAACAGTCTCTAATTCTTTGGATTGCTAGATGTCTTGGCTGACTGAATGACTGGATGTATATCTGTCTCTCTTGGCTGTCTGGATCATATACCTCACCAACCGTTACACCGATGCCTCTTGCCAGCGCCAGTCGTTGCACTGGTTACCCATTCACTACACAGTTTAATATTAACTTATCACTCTCACCCACAATGCGCTCCACACTTCTGCAGCACTCTACATCTCCGCCCTCATCTCACTCTACTACCCTACCCGTGCCCTCTGTTCTGCTAGTGACCTAAGCTTAACAAATCCCGAACCTCCCACTCCGGTCTCCAAGACTTCACTTGTGCTGCGCCAATTCTTTGGAATGCACTACCCAGGACAATTAGATTAATCACCAATACCCACAGTTTGAAACGTGCCCTAAAAATGCATTTCTTCAGACTGGCCTACCACCTCAACATATTTATCCAACTATACCTGTTTTGCCCACAGAAAATTTTCTTCAAAACCAGGACCCTCGTATCAGCAGTTCTCACACACTTTATGCATTTAATAGCCCTTTGTGTCTGTATTTTTACACATTCGGGTAGATGACAGGTTCATGCAGCATTATGTGAACACCCTATTTATTACATTGATGGTTGGGCCGGACAATGAAAGCAATTGTTACCATCCACCTTTCATGTCTGCCCTATTTCCTCCATAGATTGTAAAATTGCAAGCAGGGCCCTCACTCCTCTTGGTGTGAAGGAGAAAAGTTGTTTACGTGATTGTTATTCTGCAATGTCTTTTATTGTCTGTGCAAGTCCCCTCTAAAATGTAAAGTGCCAAGGAATATGTTGGCACCATAGAAAAAATTATTATTAGTGTAAGGGTATCATTACTGAATAATCTGTGTGCTATGAGTGATCAACATTGCAATATTCTAATTTTTTCATTGGTAAAAATCAAGTGCAGATGGTAAAAATGGACACTGACCGAAAAATTATGAAATTCTAATCCAGAACACTGATTAGCTACAGTCTGTTTTATGTACAAGAAAAATCACTGTCATCTGAATGAGGCCTTAAAGCTACAGCTAGAGTTCTGAGCCTCCACGATCATCATACTGGGTATTATTTAGGATTACTCACCCTTTCGGATTTATTTCTTGTTTAAAGGTTAATTACCATTTTATGTGATTTGTCACGAAAAGCTAATGTGTGTATACATGAGGAATAACACTATTTTTGACAATTCCATGACTGGTATCTGCGTTAGAAGTTTCAGAACAGTTCCAGTTGTCAATGTTTCCCTAAGCTTAGTTCTGGAGTGGTTGGAGACTAGCTGCAATGTCATCTTCTATACACCACTGCACACAGAGAGAAGACCCTGCTCCCAATCTGTGTATAGCATGACCTCAGAAGCAGGATCAGCATTGTGGGCATTCTACAATAGTACTGAGAAGTACAGCTGTGAATCAAGCACTAGGGTGAGGTAAAACACTCATTAGAAGCTGCAGCCATGTCTTTGTGCATCTCCCTGCCTCAGTCGCCCTCCAGTGACGACTCCTATTGCCCTCTTTATAGACTTCTGTTGCCTGAACCATGTAACGTTGGCTCTCTAGACTTTCTGTATATAGATTTTATTCTGTAATTCAGATAATAAGTAGAAAGACCAGTGAAACAGGCTGGAAGGAGGGAGGGAACTAGCATGAAAGTGGAGAAAGAGGCATTTTTTTCTATTATGGGCTTGTTCCATTCTTTTTAGGAGGGCAAAATTGCAAAATCATGCAGCTTTGTAATCTGCTTAATATTAAACTTTGCCTTCGTTCTCCAGATATCTTTACTTTTTGAGTTTATTGCTCATTGTCAAGGAGACCTGCCAACATTGTCTAAAATCTGTGGCTAGACATGCACAGGCCTTCCAAGCTCTTTGGGGTTGAGCTTGTAAGCACTGGACTGAGACTAACAGACTCCTGGAGCAGCTTTCTAATATTCCTGAATATGAGCGCACACAGTTCAGGCCAAAAGTGCAAGAATGCTGCTTGTTTGACCAGTCAGCATCCAAGCAGGAGCAGCAGCCTCCCAACAATCAAGGAGGCTAGGGAGAGGTGCACTCCTGAATAATGAAGATTAAAAAAAAACGTTTTTAAGATACATTAGAAAGTTATTTACACTACACTGTGTGCAGAATTATTAGGCAAGTTGTATTTTGATCACATGATACTTTTTATACACGTTGTCCTACTCTAAGCTGTTCAGGCTTGAGAGCCAACTACCAATTAAGTAAATCAGGTGATGTGCATCTCTGTAATGAGGAGGGGTGTTGTCTAATTACATCAAAACCCTATATAAGGTGTGCTTAATTATTAGGCTATGTTCACACGATCCTTTTTTGGATCCTTTTTTTTTCAGGTCCTGTTTTGGAAAATCCGCAGTGCAAAACTGCACTGCTGATTTTCCGACTGTTTCTTCTGCGGATTCCTCTGCGGGTTTTCAACAGCACTTTCCTATTGGTGCATGTTGAAAACAGGAGCGGAATCCGCAGCAAGAATTGACATGGTACTTCTTTTTTTCCGCAGAAAATCCGTGCGGATTTTCCAGGGGAAAAAAGGATCGTCGGCACAGCGGGTTTTGTTTTCCATTGGGTTACATTGTACTGTAACCTGCATGGAAAAAGGATGCGGATCCGCAGCTGCAATTCCGCTGCGGATCCGCAGCAAAAACCGCAGCGTGTGAACATGGCCTTAGGCAACTTCCTTTCCTTTGGCAAAATGGGTCATAAGAGAGATTTAAGGGGCTCTGAAAAGTCCAAAATTGTGAGATGTCTTGCAGAGGGATGCAGTAGTCTTGAAATTGCCAAACTTTTGAAGCGTGATCACTGAACAATCAAGCGTTTCATGGCAAATAGCCAACAGGGTTGCAAGAAGCATGTTGGGCAAAAAAGGCGCCAAATAACTGCCCATGAATTGAGGAAAATCAAGTGTGAAGCTGCCAACATGCCATTTGCCACCAGTTTTGCCATATTTCAGAGCTGCAACGTTACCGGAGTAACAAAAAGCACAAGGTGTGCAATACTCAGGGACATGGCCAAGGTAAGGAAGGCTGAAAAACGACCACCTTTGCACAAGAAACAAAAGATAAAAAGTCAAGACTGGGCCAAGAAATATCTTAAGACTGACTTTTCAAAGGTTTTATGGACTGATGAAATGAGAGTGACTCTTAATGGGCCAGATGGATGGGCCAGAGGCTGGATCAGTAAAGGGCAGAGAGCTCCACTCCGACTCAGATGCCAGCAAGGTGGAGGTGTGGTACTGGTATGGGCTGGTATCATCAAAGATGAACTTGTGGGACCTTTTCGGGTTGAGGATGGAGTGAAGCTCAACTTCTAGACCTACTGCCTGTTTCTGGAAGACAACTTCTTCAAGCAGTGGTACAGGAAGAAGTCAGTATAGTTCAAGAAAAACATGATTTTCATGCAGGACAATGCTCCATCACATGCCTCCAACTACTCCACAGCGTGGCTGGCCAGTAAAGGTCTAAAAGAAGACAAAATAATGACATGGCCCCCTTGTTCACCTGATCTGAACCCCATAGAGAACCTGTGGTCCCTCATAAAATGTGAGATCTACAGGGAGGGAAAACAGTCCACCTCTCGGAACAGTGTCTGGGAGGCTGTGGTGGCTGCTGCACGCAATGTTGATCGTAAACAGATCAAGCAACTGACAGAATCTATGGATGTAAGGCTGTTGAGTGTCATCATAAAGAAAGGTGGCTATATTGGTCACTAATTTCGGGGGGGGGGGGGTTTGCATGTCAGAAATGTTTATTTCTAAATTTTGTGCAGTTATATTGGTTTACCTGGTGAAAATAAACAAGTGAGATGGGAATATATTTGTTTTTTTATTAAGTTGCCTAATAATTCTGCACAGTAATAGTTACCTGCACAAACAGATATCCTCCTAAGATAGCCACATCTAAAAAAACCAAAACACTCCAACTTCCAAAACTATTAAGCTGTGATATTTATGGGTCTTTTGGGTTGATTGAGAACATAGTTTTTGATCAATAATAAAAATAATCCTCTAAAATACAACTTGCCTAATAATTCTGCACACAGTGTATTTATGGTGGAACAATAAATACTGTACAATCCAACTGTTTGGGTTTTGTTTTTTTTTTGTTTGACTTGATAATCCTCATCTTTGCTTACTACAGACCTGGGCATCCGGCCCGCCTGATGATTTTAAACGGCCCGCCAGCTAGCTGTCACTTCTGACAGCCGCCCCCGGCACCGCTCGGCCAGCCGCCAGACGCTTCTGAGGAGGACCGCTGGCGGCTGGAGTGAAGGCTCCGAGCTCATCCACACGCTGTCGGAACTGTATGCGCTTGCAGCACATACAGTTCCTCCAGAGTCGAGGGTCAGGATGTGATTGACACAGCATCAGGAGCCATTGGCTCCCGGCTGTGTCAATCATTCTTGTGACCGGAGGCAGCATTATGCCACCAGTCACAAGAGGCTGAGCTCCGCATCGGCCCTGTACGTCACGTGCAATGTGAGCAGCAGAGCCGGGTTGATCACCTGTTTATCGTTGGCGGCGGCCATCTTCCCGAGGCCGCGCGTGCGCAGATGGGAGTGCTGTGCTTCACGGGGCTTCAGGAAAATGGCCGCGGGAGGCCGCACTTGCGCAGATGGAGATCGCGGCAGCCATTTTCCTGAAGCCGAGTTTGCAGATTTAGATCTCGGCTTCAGGAAAATGGCCGCCGTGATATCCATCTGCGCACGCGCGGCCTCCCGCAGCCATTTTCCTGAAGCCCCGTGAAGCACAGCACTCCATCTGCTCATGCGCGGCCTCGGGAAGGTGGCCGCCGCCACCGTTATTCAACCCGGGTCCGCTGCTCACATTGCATTCTTGGCCGCTGCGTCACCTCACCGGTGGAAGGGACCCTGCGCACGCCATACCGCACCTCTGCCGTCGCCACACCACTGCTGCAACACCCCCATGGACACCAGGCCGTGGCGTCGCCCACCTAAGCAGGAAGGAACCCTGCTCAGGTGCACGCCACACCACATCACCCCACCTCTGCCGATGCCATGCCTCCTGTGACCCTGCTCTGCCACCGCCAGCCCTTAGGTAAGATACTGTAAATTCGGACAATAAGACGGACCCCCATCTTAGAAAAAAATCTTTTTTTCTGCAATTTTCACCCCAAATTTGGGGTGCACCTTATGGTCCGGTGCGTCTTATAGTCCGAAAAATACAGTAATTATATTAGTGTGGCCCTCTAAAATCATCCCAATTTCTCATGCGGCCCCATGGCAAAATTAATTGCCCACCCCTGGCTTACTAAATACTTACTTCCAGCATGGGGAACAGAAGGATTACATAGTCACTTTGAGCAATTATTAGTATGAAACTATCGATTGAAGACAAAGAAGTTACAATATATTGTTTATCAAGGCGAGTATCTTCTATAAGCTTCAGTTCCAATATAAAAATCACAAAAATGTATCCTACACAGCTCGAATAATGAAAAAAAAAAAAAACTATTATAAAGGACAATGTAAGTTGGACGTAGTTTGACATTGAGAACAAAGCTAACAAACACATTTTGGATACCTGCAGGGTTTGGGGGTGTTTCTCGGATAGTGTGTAGAACTTTCATGTCTCTTATATTGTGTATGTACAGAGATTCTTCCAGACATACAATCAGCCTCTGGGGAAGTAAGAAGATAAAAAGGAAGGTATCAAAAAAGGTCAGAAGCCATAGGGGACTTTATTTTTTTTTTACTTTATTTAAATGCTTGTATATTGGGCTACTGAATTTTTGCAACAGAGTTTTGATAACTTTGAACAATTTATATATTTATCATCTATAGCCTCTGTGTTGCACTGTCTATTGCGGACTGCAAAACGAGTTATTAAGAATCTATCAATGAGCTCAATCTGACAGGACAGTTTGCTACTCTTATTTATTTTTTTCTGAGCTCCTCTGTGCTGACTTATGACCACAGACTGAGCTGAACATTAAAGGTCAGAAATAAGCTGTGACGAGATCAGAAGCAGCCAGATAAAAGTGAAAAACTCTTCTTTGAGAACAAGCTGACCAACCAATGGATTCTCAGTTAACTCATTCAGCATCCATCACTGTGTTGGGAAACAAAACAGTCAAATGGTGGAAAATTATTAATGAAACTCAATTGCAAAATTGTTTTTGCATGCAAGAAAAAATGTACCCAATAGTGTCCATATATTTTAAATTCATGAATCTATCATGACAATTTCTTACAAGAAAAGCTACATCAGGCCTCATTCATCAAACTGTCTTTGTTGTCACAAAAACTAGATGTCAGTGTGGAGACATGGGGGGTCAGCGGGTGCCCTGGTCTGCTAGCCGCAACCGAATGGACCAGGGATCGTACCACCAAACGCCGCTCTCCTTCTACTGTGGGCGTAATACTACTCAGACAATACAGGGTGAGGGTAAAACAATGTGGCAATGCTTTATTGAACCACAAAATAGGCAAACAACACATAAAAAAAAAATCTGCAAAATACCCAAGATGATGCAAAATTGCACAGTCTCACCCTTCCGCTGACTTGCCGGGATAACAGCAGCTGTGACTTTAGAGCTTCCAGCACTGATTACCCCAACTGGGCTACGCACACAGAGTGGAGGTAACGACAAGCTTAGGAAGAGGACAAGTCCATTGAAGTACAAGGCCAGTTGTCTGGAGGGTCACAACCTGGCTTCTCCGAATATCTCCATGGAGCCAGGTGATCAGTGGGTCCCATTCCAGGCTTTCACAAACGTATTCATGGGGCTCAGGTGACTGGTGGGTCCAAACCCTGACTACCCCACACATATTCATGGTTCATATATTCACGGTTCAGTGATGGTCAATGAAGCAGATCTGGTATTCTGTTCAGCCGGGGCCGTGGTCCCCTAAGCTGGCATCCCATACAATGTCAAACCTGAGGACCTCATGATGGAGCCATGATGTCTTGACTGCTATCTTGTGAACAGTCTCTGATTCTTTGGATTGCTAGATGTCTTGGCTGACTGAATGACTGGATGTCTATTTGTCTCTCTTGGCTGTCTGGATGTCTCTGTATAGGGAGGTATACATACCCTTTTTTAGTTAACAACTGACCTTCAAGCCAGCAATCACAGGTAAAGGGGAAGAATGGTGACAAGATCAACTCGCATTGTTTGGTTAAGTAATCTATTTGCTTAGTTTTCCTTATCTGTTTTGCAAGTCAACAAACTAGCTGGCCTGGACAATGTGTAATCAACTTATCATCAAACATCATTGTTCAATGACCCTGTATTACTGTCTTGCAAAGATGGCTGACAATAAGTTGTAGGAGCTGATATAAGATGCAAAACACATTAGACATTCATTTAGAAATATCAATTTAACCTACAAGAAGAGTCAACATTTCAGACTCTTGACCAACAAGAAAGAAACACAAATTGAAAACTCAACATATAGATAACAGTCTATTCTCTCTTTCTCTCTGACTTACTGAAAATAAACGTCCGGTTAATTAACATAAAAATGCTGTGTCAACACAAACAGCTTTCATTCTACCAAGGTTGTTTTATAGTCCACCCATCACACATTAGATGGTCAGCCGACAGCTATCACAGCAGTCTCTGCCATAGAAAAGGGCACTCTGCTGGTGGCTTATCTAAAGAAAAACAAAAGGCTCAACAGTTCGAAATCGGACATGTGGGATCTTTAAGTCCCCCGACAATCAATTGTTAGGGGCACTTATATACTGTAGATTAGACTGTCAGCTGAACTCTTCACTGTGCGCAGGTTCATCTGATGTTTGTCCCATAATGTGTATGGGTGGGGGGCTTAAGAAATGAATGAATCTGTTTCCTTCTTAGCCAATTGACTGGTATTCTTTGAGAAGGAATGTAGTGTTGTAAGTGAGTGTAACCAATATACATACACACAGAACAAATTAACACATCCAGCTTCATCCAATGTAATGTGTTAAATTGCGATAGCTGGTCATGTGCACTAGCCTTAGGGGAGATGTCCAACGAAAAAGATTTTTCAAACCGTAGGCTACGTTCACACATCGTGCTCGTCATCGAACAATAGGTCCCTGAAAAACTGTATTCCGACTGGAACCCTGACATAGTCGTTCACTTACATGAAGTTGACCAAGTCACTGGACACTGTCTGATTTCCAGCCTGGCAGTATTTATCTTTTTAGACATGCACAAAAACATGGCTTCCTTGCTAACGCCCTTGACAACACTAAATGGTGGCCATCTGCTTTAAAAAGGCTGCTCACATCATTTTGTTAAATGTTGTTTAGGATCCTGAAGGTAGATGTATTCTGGTGTTCCAATGGCTCCAATCACCTCGGTCTCCTAATTTTGCAGCAAACCATCAAACATAGAGCAAACTGTTCTTTTCTGTATAAATAGCCTAAGGTGGTAAAACCGTTACATGGGAGTAAAATACATCCAGAGGGTCCAGGCTGGTAACTATATGTGATCATGCACTACCTATTAGAAATGTTTGCTTGCCCTGTGTTTGGGAAATAGTTATATGTCTATTGATTTATACATTTGCACTTTATTGTAACCACATACAATCCATTTACTAATGTATCTGTCCTGTCCTTTGGGAGGTATCAATGTGCTAGCTGACTCATGCACTTACATTTTATAATAGATCCTAACATTACCAGATCCCTGAATACATGGATAGCAGCTCAAAAACAAGAGTTTTATGTATGTCATTTTATGGGTCTGAGCACCTCTGCACTTCCACTCCTGCAACTGTGCAATTTTCTTCTACAACACTAGGTGGAACCTCCATATATAAAATTTAAACAGAGCGAAACTGCATGTGTGCACCCACACGTATATTCATATGCAACTTACGTACATATTCTCCTTTCCCTTTCCTGTGGATCAATTTAACTACCGCCATTTAATAATGTACAGAACATTAGCATGTATTTGTGTTTACATCAATATTCCAGCCCGGTCATATTCTGCATATTCGTGTATCGCCTTTAAATGTTTTTATCCATTTTTGTTATGTTATTTAATAAAGATTATAGAATTTACCGTATATGTTTGTCAATGGGAGTTTTTCTGTAGGCTTGCTGTTCTCTTCTGTGTAATAGGGCAAGGCACTCCTGTTACAGGTGTACAAGTAGGGGCAAAATCCACAATAAAATAAATGGAAAGCTTGGCACTTAAAATCATGTGAAGAAGTGTTTAATTGCAATCTGCAGTAAACATTTTACGCTTCAGCCTAAAGTAGACCTTCTTCAGATCAACATTCAGATACCCCATTTGGTGGTGCTGTATTTGATATATGCTACATCTGTTACCTTCCTGTATTTTATAGGTAGTTTTATATCTAATCCTTACTGGTGCTAGTAACATTAAATAATAAATGTGAAATGCTACTTAGTAAAACTGCATATCCCATCATCTATTCTAGTAATTTAAAACAGGTTTTGTCTGCGAAAGAACACTGCTGGTACATGTAATATCTGATTGTATGTACATACATGCTAATATATAAATACAAGCTACTATGTAAATACCGCATTTATATTGTTGGATTGTGTTTCTTTCACTATGATTCTGACATCACTTATTTTCTTTGTACACAATTTTTGATCATCTGCTATTTTTCTTGCACACAGTTGATCTGTGGAAGATCTACTCTAGACCGAAATGTCGTACGTTTTCTGTAGATTGCACTTATTCACACGATTGTGAGTGCCAAGATCTTCATCTATTTGTTCTCTTCTGTAGTCCGTTTACGGTCATTCATCCTCACGTGCACAGAGTAATTTTTACAGTTGCAACTTTGACCCCAAACTGGACAGATACTTCTTTCCAACCTCTTAGTTTGTTCCAACCCCTCCTCTCTCTCCCACTTCCTTCAAGATCAGCACCACTGGGCCCTGTGATGGAAAGTACTTCAGCGAGGGAACACTATAGTCACTGCACTTATACTGTTTCATTTTATACTAAGATAGACCAAAATACTGGTCTCTCCAGTATTTCTCTCCCCAGATTGGCCGTTGAGTCCTTCCCTTCTATGTAAGTGCAAGTAGGTTTTAAAAGAAGCTATCAGAAAATGACATTGTTCGAAGCAGGTTTTTTCCCCCCGGCTTCATTGGCGCACTGCCAGGGAGAATGAGAATTGCACACAAGATTAGCAAGAAGCTGGCTGTGACGCTGCTCTTGCAAATCATGTTCCTCGCGCCCACAGGGGTGTAATAACATGAGTAACCACTCATTAGTTTGTATATCCCTAGAAAAATTATGAAAATTATTTTAGGGAAATGTAGTAAAAAAGAACCAACCAAAAGGGGCTTGTTTAAATAATAGGAAAAGTGAAGTAAACACATGGCAGTTTGGGGGACATGTTAGGCTACGTTCACATTAGCGTTGTGTCAGGCGCAGCCGCGGCGACGCATGCGTCATGCGCCCCTATATTTAACATGGGGGGCGCATGGACATGCGTTGCACTTGCGTTTTGTGACGCATGCGTCACTGTGGTGCATGCGTCAGGGCGCAGAGGACGCAGCATGATGCAGTTTTTTCTGCGCCAAAAACCATGCAAAAGTGGACGCATGCGTCACAAAACGCTGCATTGTGCATGCGTTTACATTTGCGTTGTGCGTTGCGTCGCCGACGCTGCACCGCACAACGCAAATGTGAACGTAGCCTTAGCCCAGCTTACAGGAGCAGCAGCTACTCCCTTCCAGTCATATGGGCGGTGCATATGTTGTGGATAAACTTGGCACACACGTGGTCAAATGAAAGTGAGATTTAATCGAAAGAGAGTACATACAATATTGACGTTTCGGTCTCAGATTAGACCTTCATCAATGTACCTCTCAGAGTATTTCACAGATTGACGTTCTAATAGGAGATTAATCCCTCTGCTTGTGGCTGGTACAGCTATAAATAGCAGGCTACACTTGGTGCCGGTGCTGTGCTATGCGGACGCAGGACGAGCGGTGGATGCCGCGTCCGCATAGCACAGCACCGGCACCAAGTGTAGCCTGCTATTTATAGCTGTACCAGCCACAAGCAGAGGGATTAATCTCCTATTAGAACGTCAATCTGTGAAATACTCTGAGAGGTACATTGATGAAGGTCTAATCTGAGACCGAAACGTCAATATTGTATGTACTCTCTTTCGATTAAATCTCACTTTCATTTGACCACGTGTGTGCCAAGTTTATCCACAACATAAGTACGGTTTGGGCACCTACTTGTGCACGACAATTTATAGTAGTGCCTACGGCTATCTTCCACATATGGGCGGTGCAGTGAGCAGTTACACTTGGCTGTAATCACCACCTGGCACTGCACCAGATACGGCATTGTGATACAGCCTCTGCATGGGAATTGTAGCACTAAAACTTCACTTCACAAAATAAATCCACAGTAAGAAACAACAGTTCTAAGAATTTCAAACCAGCTAGGCTTTAGCGCTACCATCCCCTTGTGGAAGCTGTATCATGCTACTATCTCAAATACATTTACTTATCCAGGAGCCTATCCACGCACCGCCCGATACGCCTGAACTTCATGTGGCAGAGGGGAGCTACAGTAATATTCATCTCCTTTTTTCTTTGTTTTTACTCAATGGCCGTCTGCTCTGCAGCGTTTTTTTCTGGTCCTGCATATTGACTCTGAAGGTGTGGTGGACTGTTCAAAATGTCCTCCACATTTAATTACTAGTCAACAATCAAAAAGGCAAAATTGAAATGCGTAATAAAAATATGAAGCTACACATTGCTAGTAGATCCTCAATGCTATACTGTGTTATCCAGATGGAAATTTATTTTAAAATAGCAATCTCTTACTTGAATTGCTTTCTTAACAAGCTGGAAAACTTTGGACAATAAGCCTACTCTCTCGAGTACTTGTTATATAATCCAGAGCTCCTCAAGCTGGAAGGCTGTCTATCAGTAAAGAGACCGCCAGATGAGGCACAGCTAGGGAGGCAGCTTTCAGTAAAGTGACTATATGATGCAAAGTGCCATTTAGGCTAAGGTTACATGGCGACTGAAACAGCATTGTCACACAACATCTAAAGAGTTCCCATTGTGTCATGCTGCGACCAGCGACTTGGTTCCACAAAATATCTGACTAATTTTGTAGTTATTTTGTTATACAGTTAGGTCCATATATATTTGGACAGAGACAACATTTTTCTAATTTTGGTTATAGACATTACTACATTGAATTTTAAACAAAACAATTCAGATGCAGTTGAAGTTCAGACTTTCAGCTTTCATTTGAGGGTATCCACATTAAAATTGGATGAAGGGTTTAGGAGTTTCAGCTCCTTAACATGTGCCACCCTGTTTTTAAAGGGACCAAAAGTAATTGGACAGATTAAATAATTTTAAATAAAATGTTAATTTTTAGTACTTGGTTGAAAACCCTTTGTTGGCAATGACTGCCTAAAGTCTTGAACTCATGGACATCACCAGACGCTGTGTTTCCTCCTTTTTGATGCTCTGCCAGGCCTTCACTGCAGTGGTTTTCAGTTGCTGTTTGTTTGTGGGCCTTTCTGTCTGAAGTTTAGTCTTTAACAAGTGAAATGCATGCTCAATTGGGTTGAGATCAGGTGACTGACTTGGCCATTCAAGAATATTCCACTTCTTTGCTTTAATAAACTCCTGGGTTGCTTTGGCTTTATGTTTTGGGTCATTGTCCATCTGTAGTATGAAACGACGACCAATCAGTTTAGCCCCATTTTTGGCTGGATCTGAGCACACAGTATGTCTCTGAATACCTCAGAATTCATTCCGCTGCTTCTGTCCTGTGTCACATCATCAATAAACACTAGTGACCCAGTGCCTCTGGCAGCCATGCATGCCCAAGCCATCACACTGCCTCCGCCGTGTTTTACAGATGTTGTGGTATGCTTTGGATCATGAGCTGTACCACGCCTTCGCCATACTTTTCTCTTTCTATCATTCTGGTAGAGGTTGATCTTGGTTTCATCTGTCCAAAGAATGTTCTTCCAGAACTGTGCTGGCTTTTTTAGATGTTTTTTTTTTAGCAAAGTCCAGTCTAGCCTTTTTATTCTTGATGCTTATGAGTGGCTTGCACCGTGCAGTGGACCCTCTGTATTTACTTTCATGCAGTCTTCTCTTTATGGTAGATTTGGATATTGATACGCCTACCTCCTGGAGAGTGTTGTTCACTTGGTTGGCTGTTGTGAAGGGGTTTCTCTTCAACATGAAGATTATTCGGCGATCATCCACCACTGTTGTCTTCCATGGGCGCCCAGGTCTCTTTGCATTGATGAGTTCACCAGTGCTTTCTTTTTCAGGATGTAACACACTGTAGATTTTGCCACTCCTAATATTGTAGCAATTTCTCGGATGGTTTTTTTTCTGTTTTCGCAGCTTAACCCCTTCCCGACCTTTGACGCATACGCTGCGTCATGAAAGTCGGTGCCAATCCGACCTGTGACGCAGCGTATGCGTCATGGAGGGATCGCGTCCCTGCAGATCGGGTGAAAGGGTTAACTCCAATTTCACCCGATCTGCAGGGACAGGGGGAGTGGTGCTTCAGCCCAGGGGGAGGTGGCTTCACCCCCTCGTGGCTACGATCGCTCAGATTGGCTGTTGAAAGTGAAACTGCCAATCAGAGCGATTTGTAATATTTCACCCAAAAAAAGGTGAAATATTACAATCCAGCCATGGCCGATGCTGCAATATCATCGGCCATGGCTGGAAAACCTAATCTGTACCCCCCCACACCTGCCGATCTCCTCCCCAGTCCTCCGTTATGTGGTCAGCCCCCTTAAGTGGTCCTGTCCGCTGCCCCTGTGCTCCGCCCCCAAATCCGATCACCCACCCCCCCCCTCATACTTACCGGGCCTCCTGGTGTCGGTCCGTCTTCTCCATGGGCGCCGCCATCTTCCAAAATGGCGGGCGCATGCGCAGTGCGCCCTCCGGATCTGCCGGCCGGCAGATTCGTTTCAGATATATTTTGATCACTGCGATATAGCCTATCACAGTGATCAAAATAAAAAAAATAGTAAATGATCCCCCCCCTTTATCACCCCCATAGGTAGGGACAATAATAAAAATAAATAAAATATATTTTTTTCTTTTTCTACTAGGGTTAGGGTTAGAACTAGGGTTAGAACTAGGGTTAGGGGTAGAGTTAGGGCATGTGCACACAGTGCGGATTTGGCTGCGAAGCCGCAGCGGATTGGCCGCAGATCCGCAGCGGATTGGCCGCGGATCCGCAACGGATTGGCCGCGGATCCGCAACGGATTGGCCGCTGCGAATTCGTAGCAGTTTTCCATCAGGTTTACAGTACCATGTACACCTATGGAAAACCAAATCCGCTGTGCCCATGGTGCGGAAAATACTGTTCGGAAACGCTGTGTTGTATTTTCCGCAGCATGTCAATTTTGTGCGGATTCCGCAGCGTTTTACACCTGTTCCTCAATAGGAATCCGCAGGTGAAATCCGCACAAAAAAACACTGGAAATCCGCTGGAAATCCGCAGGTAAAACGCAGTGTCTTTTACCTGCGGATTTTTCAAAAATGGTGCGGAAAAATCTCACACGAATCCGCAAAGTGGCACATAGCCTAAGGGTTAGGGTTGGAATTAGAGTTAGGGTTGGATTTAGGGCTAGGGTTGGAAATAGGGTTAAGATTAGGCTTGTGGTTAGGGCTAAGGATAGGGTTAGGGGTGTGTTGGGGTTACAGTTGTGGTTAGGGTTGGGATTAGGGTTAGGATTAGGGTTGGGATTAGGGTTAGGGTTGTGGTTAGGGGTGTGTTGGGGTTAGGGTTGTGATTAGGGTTATGGCTACAGTTGGGATTAGGGTTAGGGGTGTGTTGGGGTTAGTGTTGAAGTTAGAATTGAGGGGTTTCCACTGTTTAGGCACATCAGGGGTCTCCAAACGCAACATGGCGCCACCATTGATTCCAGCCAATCTTGCGTTCAAAAAGTCAAATGGTGCTCCCTCCCTTCCAAGCCCCGGCGTGCGCCCAAACAGTGGTTTACCCCCACATATGGGGTACCAGCGTACTCAGGACAAACTGGGCAACAACTATTGGGGTCCAATTTCTCCTGTTACCCTTGCGAAAATAAAAAATTAGTTGCTAAAACATAATTTTTGAGGAAAGAACAATTATTTTTTATTTTCACGGCTCTGCGTTATAAACTTATGTGAAGCACTTGGGAGTTGAAAGTGCTCACCACACATCTAGATAAGTTCCCTTGGGGGTCTAGTTTCCAAAATGGGGTCACTTATGGGGTGTTTCTACTGTTTAGGCACATCAGGGGCTCTGCAAATGCAACGTGACGCCCGCAGACCATTCCATCAAAGTCTGCATTTCAAATGTCACTACTTCCCTTCCGAGCCCTGACGTGCGCCCAAACAGTGGTTTTCCCCACATATGGGGTATCAGCGTACTCATAACAAACTGGGAAACAAATATTGGGGTCCAATTTCTCCTGTTACCCTTGTGAAAATAAAAAATTGCTTGCTTAAACATCTTTTTTGAGGAAAGAAAAATTATTTTTTATTTTCACGGCTCTGCGTTGTAAACTTCTGTGAAGCACTTGGGGGTTGAACATGCTCACCACACATCTAGATAAGTTCCTTGGGGGGTCTAGTTTCAAAAATGGGGTCACTTGTGGGGGGTTTCTACTGTTTAGGCACATCAGGGGCTCTGCAAACGTAACATGATGCCCGCAGACCATTCCATCAAAGTCTGCATTCTAAATCATCACTACTTCCCTTCCGAGCCCCGGCATGTGCCCAAACAGTGGTTTACCCCCACATATGGGGTATCAGCGTACTCAGGAGAAACTGGACAACAACTTTTGGTGTCAAATTTCTCCTGTTACCCTTGGGAAAATTAAAAAATTCTGGGCTAAAAAAATATTTTTGAGGAAAGAAAACACATTTATTATTTTCAAGGCTCTGCGTTATAAACTTCTGTGAAGCACTTGGGGGTTCAAAGTGCTCACCATACATCTAGATAAGTTCCCTTGGGGGTCTAGTTTCCAAAGTGGGGTCACTTGTGGGGAGTTCCTACTGTTTAGGCACATCAGGGGCTCTGCAAACGCAACGTGACGCCCGCAGAGCATTCCATCAAAGTCTGCATTTCAAAACGTCACTACTTCCCTTCCGAACCCCGACGTGTGCCAAAACAGTGGTTTACCCCCACATATGGGGTATCAGCGTACTCAGGAGAAACTGGACAACAACTTTTGGTGTCCAATTTCTCCTGTTACCCTTGGGAAAATAAAAAATTGTGGGCTAAAAAATCATTTTTGAGAAAAGAAAAATTATTTTTTATTTTCATGGCTCTGCGTTATAAACTTCTGTGAAGCACTTGGGGGTTCAAAGTGCTCACCACACATCTAGATTAGTTCCTTGGGAGGTCTAGTTTCCAAAATGGGGTCACTTGTGCGGGAGCTTCAATGTTTAGGCACACAGGGGCTCTCCAAACGCGACATGGTGTCCGCTAATGATTGAAGCTAATTTTCCATTCAAACAGCCAAATGGCGTGCCTTCCCTTCCGAGCCCTGCCGTGCGCCCAAACAGTGGTTTACCCCCACATATGGGGTATCATCGTACTCAGGACAAACTGGACAACAACATTTGGGGTCCAATTGCTAATATTACCCTTGGGAAAATAAAAAAATTCCGGGCTAAAAATCATTTTTGAGGAAAGAAAAATATTTTTTTATTTTCATGGCTCTGCGTTATAAACTTCTGTGAAGCACCTGGGGGTTTTAAGTGCTCACTATGCATCTAGATAAGTTCCTTGGGGGGTCTAGTTTCCATGCCATGCACCCAAACAGTGGTTTACCCCCACATATGAGGTATCGGCGTACTCAGGAGAAATTGCCCAACAAATTTTAGGATCCATTTTATCCTGTTGCCCATGTGAAAATGAAAAAATTGAGGCTAAAATTTTGTGTGAAAAAAAAGTACTTTTTCATTTTTACGGATCAATTTGTGAAGCACCTGAGGGTTTAAAGTGCTCACTATGCTTCTAGATAAGTTCCTTGGGGGGTCTAGTTTCCAAAATGGGGTCACTTGTGGGGGAGCTCCAATGTTTAGGCACACGGGGGCTCTCCAAACGCGACATGGTGTCCGCTAAAGATTGGAGCCAATTTTTCATTCAAAAAGTCAATGGCGCTCCTTCCCTTCCGAGCCTTACCATGTGCCCAAACAGTGGTTTACCCCCACATGTGAGGTATCGGTGTACTCAGGACAAATTGGACAACAACGTTCGTGGTCCAGTTTCTCCTTTTACCCTTGGGAAAATAAAAAAATTGTTGCGAAAAGATCATTTTTGTGACTAAAAAGTTAAATGTTAATTTTTTTCTTCCATGTTGCTTCTGCTGCTGTGAAACACCTGAAGGGTTAATAAACTTCTTGAATGTGGTTTTGAGCACCTTGAGGGGTGCAGTTTTTAGAATGGTGTCACTTTTGGGTATTTTCAGCCATATAGAACCCTCAAACTGACTTCAAAT
Organism: Ranitomeya variabilis; assembly: GCF_051348905.1. Lineage (NCBI taxonomy): Eukaryota > Metazoa > Chordata > Amphibia > Anura > Dendrobatidae > Ranitomeya > Ranitomeya variabilis. The sequence goes on along the minus strand of NC_135238.1, from coordinate 97,229,042 downwards.
GTGAGGTGGTCCCTAAAAAAATGGTTTTGTAAATTTTGTTGTAAAATAGAGAAAACACTGATCAAATTTTAACCCTTATAACTTTCTAGCAAAAAAAAAAATTTGTTTCCAAAACTGTGCTGATGTAAAGTAGACATGTGGGAAATTTTATTTATTAACTATTTTGTGTCACATAACTCTCTGGTTTAACAGAATAAAAATTCAAAATGTGAAAATTGCAAAATTTTCGCCAAATTTCCGTTTTTTTCACAAATAAACTCAGAAATTATCGACCTAAATTTGCCACTAACATGAAGCCCAATATGTCACGAAAAAACAATCTCAGAATCGCTAGGATCCGTTTAAGCGTTCCTGAGTTATTACCTCATAAAGGGACACTGGTCAGAATTGCAAAAAATGGCCAGGTCATTAAGGTCAAAATAGGCTGGGTCATGAAGGGGTTAAGGATGGCTTGTTTCACTTGCATGGAGAGCTCCTTTGACCGCATGTTTACTTCACAGCAAAACCTTCCAAATGCAAGCACCACTCCTCAAATCAACTCCAGGCCTTTTATCTGTTTAAATGAGAATGACATAACGAAGGGATTGCCGACATATGTCCTTGAAATAGCCTTGGAGTCAATTGTCCAATTACTTTTGGTCCCTTTAAAAACAGGGTGGCACATGTTAAGGAGCTGAAACTCCTAAACCCTTCATCGAATTTTAATGTGGATACCCTCAAATGAAAGCTGAAAGTCTGAATTTCAACTGTATCTGAATTGTTTTGTTTAAAATTCATTGTGGTAATGTCTATAACCAAAATTAGAAAAATGTTGTCTCTGTCCAAATATATATGGACCTAACTGTATTAGGCTAAAGAAATTAAAAATAAAAAGGAAAATTTAGGGTATGTGCAGACATTCAGTAATCAGAAGTTTGAACGCAGCACATGTCCGCTACGTCCAAAGCGCTGCCGGCTATTGAACACAGGTGAATCCGCATGTGTTCATTGAACAGTGCCGAATCACCTTGTCCAATATATTGTACAGGTGAAATTTATCTTGCGGAGAGTGAGCGTCGCATGCCCGTCTCCGCAGGGAAGCCGGAGGCGTCCGTGCACACATAATGGAGATGGGATTTCTTGAAATCCCATCCTCTAGTCTACGCTGTAACATCTGGCCGCTGCGGGTTGGACACTGCTGATGTATACAGCGTCCACCCCGCAGCGTTTACTGACTGTGTAAAGATTTTTATTTTGACTATCTTGGTGTCCATGGTGAGACCTGGGCATCATCTTGTTCTCTCAGATGAGGTTCCAGTAGAAATCCTTTGATAAGTCCTGTTATTGTCTGTAAATAGAGACATTAGTGACTGGAACTCAATTAACCCCTTGTCAACATTAGCCGAAGAAACCACCCCACAATAGGGTGTCAATTGTTATGGCAGTCAGGGGCCTACTGAAGAACCCAGTCTCTACCATCTTTTCACGCTTATTTGGCAACTTTACAATAAACTACTGTACATAAGCAATCCAGTGATAAGAAGTTCAAGTCCTCTAAAAGGTACTAAAGCAAACATTTTGAAAAAATACATATAATTTTCTAAGTATAAATGACCAATTTTGCCCTCCTTTTCCTGAAACTGAAATAGCATAATTAAAAAAAAAAAAGAAGAAGCTTAACAGACTTGGGTTTCCCCATGCTTAACCGCCGTACATGTATGATGTAACAATTGAGGGGCTCACTCCGAGACCCTGCACGATCAAAAGCGAGTGTCAGCGCTGTATGAGAGCAGACACCCTGCAGCAATACCCATGATCGGTGCTAACACCGATCGCGGACATTTAACACCTTTGATGTCGCTGTCAATAGTGACAATGACACTGATCGGTATAGCAGAGGGCGACAGCTCCCTCTCTGCTCAGATTGGCAAAACACCATTTTGCAATCGTGTTGTGCCAATTGTCTCCACAGTGACCCCGGGCCAAAAGATGGCCGCGGAGCCACCAATGTCTGGCCTCTTCCCCTTCTTTGATACACTGAGCTAATGCCCTGCAATGCAAAAAAAAAATAAAAAATTTGAAAGATTATAAAAATATAGAAAAAAAAGTCACAAAATAAAGAACAAAACAAAAAAAAACTTAAAAAGTATTAATCCAATAAATATATATATTTATATAAAAACAAATATAAGTACAAATATTTGGTAGCGCTGTGTCCAGAACGACGTGACCTATGAAATGGTCCCACTAATTAACCCTGTAGAGTAAACACACAATTTCAAATGTGACTTTATATACTGGTGAAAGAAGGGCTCACTCACACGTGACGGAAGGGAAAATAGGAGTGCCGTCATGGGTTCCAAAATATCTTGTTACCGGTAAGTAACTAAGACTTTATTTGATCACCCAAGACAGCACCAAGAGAGAATTACAGAGAGGTAAGAATTTGGGGAGGGACCAAAGGCTGAAACACCCTTCTTCCAAAAGTGTGATCGGAAGAGGAACCCATATCAAAGTGGACGGAGAAGACAATGTTGCTGCTTTACATATCTGCTTGATCAAGACATCCAATCTCTCTGACCAGGAAGCTGCCATGGGCCGTGTGGATTGGGCTCTCACACCTTCTGAACTACAGTACCACATGCTGTATAAACTGAGGAAATAGCCTCCCTGATCCACCGAGTAATCGTGCATTTCAAAGCTTTAAGCCCGTCGGGGTCCTCGAAGGATACGAATAGGGAATAATCCTTTCTCCAAGGATCACTAACTGTCAGATATTCTAGTAGACACCTGTTAACGTCCAGCGTATGGAGATTTTCTTCTTTCTGATTTTTTGGGCAGGCACAAAAAGAGGGAAAAACTATCTCCTGCAATCTATGAAACTTGGAATCCACGTTTGGAAGGTAGGATGGATCTGGCTTAAAAACCACTCTGTCTTCCATAAACTGAGTGAATGGTGGAACTCTGGAAAGTGCTTGAAAATCACCAACATTTTGGGCAGATGTTAAAGTCACCAGAAAGCCCGTCTTAAGGGAAAGAATCTTTACTGGTGTTAACTCGATGGTCTCAAAAAAAGACTTTGTCGTGACTGTCAAAACTAGATTTCAGTCCTATGGCAGTACTCTTTCTTTAAGGATTGGCCTAGATTTTGATGATGCCCTAATAAACCTAAATACCCAATTATTTCCTGACAGGTCACAGCTAAAAAAGGGCCCCTAGACCTGACACCTGGACCTTGAGGGTGCTAATGGATAGGCCTAACTCAAGGCCCTTTTGCAAGAACTTTAGAACTTGACCTACTGGATCCTCATCCTCAATCTTCGACCCCGAAGTAGACAGGAACTTCCTCCAAGTTCTACTATATATTCTGGTAGTTGAAACTTCTACTTTGAAGTAGAGTGGCTACTAGAATGGGAGAAAAACGTTTTTCTATCAACAGCACCCTCTGTACTCAGTCTGGCTAATAGCTGTAAATCATTCAGCTGCGGCGATGAAAACTTAATCTCCAAACACTAACAAATACTCGGGAGATCACCCAAGCGTGCTCGGGAAATCCCGAGCAACGAGTACAGTAGCTCATCACTAGTGTCTAACTGTATCGTCCAGGACTACTGCAACTCTGAGGAACTGCTGATGGTTTACATGTATAGGCACATGGTGGTAAGCATCTTTCAGATCTAAAACTGCCATGAAGTAATTTTTAAAAAGTAACTTTACTGCTGATATTATGGACTCCTTCTTAAAAGGGCGTACTCTCAGGAATTTGATTAGAACTTTTAAATTTATTATAGTCCTAAATAAACCATCTGGTTTCTTAATCAGAAAAAGGGGAATAAAATCCCTTGCCTCTTTATGATAAGGGAACCTCCAACAGGAGTGTCTTCTGCAACAATTCTAACACCTCTAGAGCCTGTTCCGCTGTGGAGGATCGAGAGGAAGTTACCATAAACCTGTCCCGTGGAACTGAAAGGAACTCCATCAATAGCCAAGATTTTATTAGGCTATGAATCCAGTCACTCCCCAATATCTCTTTCAAAAGAAGGAAGGCCGAAAGCCACCCCACCTGTGCCAAAAGTCATTAGGACTTTTTTGGGGTTCTTGGGAGGAGGTTCAGAACATGAACCCTCTATCTTCATTCCTCCTGTCATACCACTTGATCCAGTCTCTGGATGGCTTCCCTTGGGCAAACCTTTTTTCACCGAAGGAACACTTGTAGGATGGGACAGACAAGCTAGGGAATCGTTTCTTATCATCGTCCGCCTTTTCAAGAAGTTCGTCCAAAGCCGGGCCAAACAAGTATTCCCCCTCACACGGGCTAGCACTCCAACCATAATTCCCTGCAGGCCGTATTTGGGAGGGCTGCTGAGGTGTCTGACAGCTGCGGCTCCTTTCCATCAGTGGGATAATGGATAGTATGCAGTCTCTAGAATTCTTAACCTTTAACTGAGACTCTGGAAATTTAAGGGGCTTCCACGTTACTGGTAGCACAAAGGCCCTGGAAAAGAAAAATGGCTCTTCACTCCCTGTGAGGTTCCGAGGTTGTGGGTTATAATAATCACCTAGGCAGGTTACAGGAAAGATACTGTATTTTTCGGACTATAAGATGCACCGGACTATAAGGCACACCCAGGTTATAGAGGTGGAAAATAGGGATTTTGTGTTACTCACCGTAAAATCCTTTTCTCCGAGACGTTCATTGGGGGACACAGGACTGTGTGTATGCTACTGCCGCCAGGAGGCTGACACTAAGTAAACATAAAAAAAGTTTAGCTCCTCCTCCGACGTATACACCCTGACACTGGCCGAAGGCAAACCCACTTTGGTGTAAAAAGCAGGAGAAGAACAAGAAAAAAACCAAATAAATCAGCATTAATACAGAAACAACATGTCTAGAAACAAACCCACTGACAAATAGCGTCAAATAATAAAAAATGAAACAAAAAAGGAGCCATCTGGCTAACAGGGAGGGAGCTGTGTCCCCCAATGAGCATCTCAGAGAAAAGGATTTCATGGTGAGTAACACAAAAATCCCTATTTCTCCTTCGCCTCATTGGGGGACACAAGACTGTGGGATGTCCTGAAGCAGTCCCTGGGTGGGAAATTTACTCACCCGGAATAACATCCAGGCATCTGCCGCCTATAGGTGCGCTACTGCTGCCTGAAGAACCCTTCTACCCAGACTTGCATCTGCAGAAGCCTGAGTATGGATATTATAGTGTTTGGCAAAGGTATGCAAACTAGACCAGGTTGCTGCCTTGCAAACCTGTTCTGCCAAAGCCTGGTGCCGAAGCGCCCAGGAAGCCCCCACTGCCCGAGTAGAGTGTGCTCTGATCCCGGCCGGAACGACCATGCCCTTGACGCGGTAGGCTTCCTGAATAGCCGATCGTATCCAACTGGCTATGGTCGATCTTGATGCAGCGAATTTCCTTCCTGCGACCTCTCAGGGAGGACGATCAGCGCATCCGTCTGCCGAAATGGTGCCGTCCGTGAAATGTACCTTCTGAGCGCTCTCACTAGGTCTAGCATATGGAGAGCTATTTCCACACGGTGCATTGGTGCCGGGCAAAAGGAAGGTAAGACAATGTCCTCGTTAATGTAAAACGAGGAAACCACCTTTGGCAAAAAAGAGGGTGCTGGCCTGAGCACCACCTTATCCTGATGGAACCGTAAATACGGAGCCCGACAGGATAGAGCCGCCAGTTCCGAGATCCGCCTAATGGAAGTTATGGCCACCAAGAACACGACTTTCCAGGAAAGGTAAGTTAAAGAGACGTCCCGAAGAGGTTCGAACGGAATTTCCTGCAAGGCACTTAAGACCAGGTTAAGGTCCTAAGCATCCAGGGGGGCCTTGTAAGGCGGTACCATGTGAGTGACACCCTGTAAGAAAGTCTTTACCTGTAGATTGGTAGCGATCTTGCGCTGAAAAAGAACTGACAAGGCTGATATTTGTCTTCTGAGGGTACTTGGCGCAAGCCCTGAATCCAGGCCGGCTTGGAGAAAAGCTAGAATATTAGGGATGGAGAAACGTAGCGGGGGAAGCTCATGCTTTCTGCACCATGAACGGAAAACCTTCCAGGTGTGAAGATAAATACGTGCTGAGATGGATTTCCGGGTGCTAACCATGGTAGCGGCTACCTTTTGAGAAAACCCGGCCTGCGTGAGAATCCAAGATTCAATGGCCAGGCCGTTAAACACAGGGCCCCTAAGTTCTGGTGGAAGATCGGGCCCTGAGACAGATCCGGGCACTCTGGAAGCTGCCAAGGAACCTCAGCGAGCAGCTGCACTAGGTCTGCGTACCATGACCGATGAGGCCAATCTGGGGCGACCAGGATTGCTGGGACTACCTCTGTCTTGACCTTCCTGACTACCTTCGGGAGCAGTGCCAGAGGGGGAAACAGATATGGGAGACGAAACTGGTTCCAAGGTAGAACTAACGCGTCCACAGCGATCGCCTGTGGATCTCGACACCGGGGAACAAACCTGGGTACTTTGGCATTCATCCCGGAAGCCATCAGGTCCACATGCGGGGTTCCCCAGCGCTGGCATATTTGCTGAAAAACTTCGGGATGGAGAGACCACTCCCCGGATGCAAGGCCCTGACGACTGAGAAAATCCACAGCCCAGTTTTCCTCGCCCGGGATGTGGACTGCCGAAATCACAGAGTGATTCTTCTCGGCCCAGTGGAGGACCTGTTTTACCTCGTGCATGGCCGCCCTGCTGCGGATACCCCCTTGATGATTTATGTATGCCACCGCTGTGGCATTGTCCGATTGAATCATTGAATCCAGACAGGGCAGCCTGCCAGATGATGAAAATGCTGCAGAGCCAGCCGAACCGCCCTGATCTCCAAAAGATTGATCGGGAGGGTTGACTCCCGCGAGGACCAGCGTCTCTGGACTGTGTGGTGGTAAAACACCGCTCCCCAGCCGAGATGACTGGCGTCTGTCGTGACTACCAGCCAATGGGTTGGGGGAAAAGGCTTCCTCTGTCGTAGAGAAGGACTCATTGACCACCATGCGAGAGACTGTCTGACCTGGGGAGACAGAGGGCACTTGAGGATGAGCACGGATTTTTGTCCCATGCTGCCAAAAGTGCATGTTGGAGAGGATGAAGATGGAGTTGCGCAAATGGCACTGCCTCTATTGCCACCACCATCCTTCCCAAGACCCTCATGCAGAATCGGATTGTATGGTAGATCGGCCGGCGAAGGACCCTCACCTCTTGCCGGAGGGAAAGGACCTTGTCCGGGGGAAGGATTGTCACACCTTAAGAGGTGTCGAAGATCATCCCTAAAAAAGAGATTTTCCAAGATGGTACGAGGGATGATTTCTTTAGATTCACCAGCCACCCTAGGGGAGAAAGAGTATCCAGAGTAATGCTGACATTTTCCTCGCAGGCCTGAAAAGACGGCCCCTTGATAATGAGGTCGTCTAGATATGGCAAAACGAGTATGCCCCAGGAATGCAGGATGGACACCACTGTTGCCATGACCTTTGTAAACACTCTGGGTGCGGTGGTCAGTTCGAAAGGTAAGGCTGTGAACTGGAAATGTAGGCTGCCTACGGCAAAACGTAGACATTTTTGATGCGAAGGAAATATGGGAATGTGAAGATAGGCATCTTGAATATCTATTGAAGCTAAGAATTCTCCCTTTTCCATTGCCGCAATGACCGACCGGAGGGATTCCATTCGAAAGTGACGAATGTTGACGAACCTGTTTAAACATTTCAGGTCCAAAATGGGCCTTACAGTTCCATCTTTTTTGGGAACTATAAACAGGTTGGAATAGAACCCCTGAAATCTTTCTTCCTTTGGAACTGGAGTGATGACCCCGAGGAGTCGAAGGGATTCTACAGTTTTGAACAGGGCTTGTATCCGGGATTCTGAACTGGAAAGGCGGGAGGGAAAGAACCAGCAAGGGGGATGGCTGACAAACTATCTTGTACCCTGAGGACACCAGTTCTCTTACCCACCTGTTGTGAACCACCGTGAGCCAGGACTGATGAAACAAGAGTAGACGGCCGCATACTCTGTCGGTGGCGATCAGAGACCACCTCCAGTCATTTGGCCGAAAACCTATGGGACCTAGATCCCCTTGATCTTGGCAGCTGGGACCGCATTCTTCCCAACGGGTTAGCCCTGTAGGAGATCTGATGATCTCTGTCCTGATTAGGTCGACCTGGGCCAACTGGGTTTGACGCTGGGGTCCACCTGGTATTACGACAGGACTTGAAACGAGCCTGGAACTGGAGACGAAAAGGCTGTTTAATCTTTTGCTGTGGGAGAAAATTGTTTTTCCCTCCTGTGGTATCAGAAATGAGCTGATCCAATTTTTCTCCAAATAATCGGCCCCCCTGATATGGGAGAGATGTAAGGGATTTTTTCGAGGTAGAATCCGCCTGCCATGTTCTCAACCAAAGGGCCCTTCTAATGGCAATTGCGTTTGCGGCCGCCAATGCCGCACAGTTTGAAGCATCTAAAGACGCATTGATTAGGTAGCTCCCAGCCAGAGCTATCTGATTTGACATTTCTGTCAACTCTGCTGGTAGATCCCTTTCCTGTAGAATCTTAGTCAAAGATTCTGACCAAGATATCATGGCCTTAGCTACCCAAGTCGCCGCAAAAGAGGGCGAGAGGGCTGAACGAGCCAAACTTTCTATGAGCCGATCAGTTGGATCCCTAATAGAGGAGCCGTTTGGAAGGGATAATAGCGTGTTAGAGGCCAAACGGGAAACCGGTGGATCTACCGAAGGGGTTCTGCCCACTTCTTACGCAACTCTGGGGTAAAAGGGTATCTGGCATTTAGGACCATTTGTCCCGAGAAACACCTGTCCGGACGCTCCCTGTGACGTTGGACCAAGTCCTCAAACTCAGGATGAGTGGAGAACACCCTATGAGGCTGCTTGATCCTCTTAAAAGATACCTTATGACCAGAGGCCAAGGCAGATTCGTCCTCTACTCCCAAGGTTTGGTTGATGGCCTCAATTAGACTGTCTACTGACTCCTGGTAATCAGGTGCCTCCAAATTGAGGGACCCCTCAGAATCGTAGTCCGAACCGTATTCACTACCCTCCACTGGAGGGTGAGCGAGAGGCGGAACTCCAGGATGCAGATGCACCTGATGGACTGGGAGACGCTGTGTGGGATCGTTTCTCCAGCGTCTGCCTAGTGCGAGCGCGGCCCCTGCAGGCCGAAGGCTGCTTTGAGTCGGAGGACCTCTCTAAAGCAGATGAAATGCTGTCCCTGGCCCCCACCGGGGTCTGAAGGGACTCGATCGCTTTCGTTAGGGATGCCATAGATTGCGACAAGGACGTGACCCATTCCGGAGGAGAAACTACAGTTTCTGCCTGAGTCGCAGGGGGGGGCTCCTGAGCGCGTTCGGAATCGCAGGCCTCACAGAGACGATAACTCTAGGCATGCGTAAAAGCGGACCGACAGGCTACACATGCGGTATGTAAACGGTATGGGATTTGGTCCTTCTAGACATGGTGCCCCGCAAATGCTATAATCAGAGCTTCTAGGTAGGCTGCAGAAAAAAAGATATTGCAGCTGTCACAGTCTGGGGAGAGTAGCACTTACCCCAGTCCTGAGTCCTCGTCCGTCCTGTGGAACCTGTCACAGGGCGACGTGTCAGCTCTGACCTTCTTAAAAAGAGCGCTCCTTTGGTGGGCGGTACCGCCGGAAATGGCGGAGTTGCGGCCTATAGGAGGAAGAAGCCAGGGCCTAAATTTCATCCCCAGCATTCGGCGAGGATGAGGGGACGGACCCGCTGGAAGATGACGCGGCCGGAAAAGGCGGGGCATCCGCCCGTGGCCTAGCCTGTCAGAGGCCGGGGACTAGATTATCCGGCGCCCGTCCGGACCGGAAGTTGACGCCAAGATCTCCGGCGCAGCGCCGCCAGCAGTCGAAAAACTGCCGTGCGGCCAGCAGTAGAAAGACTGCGGCGCCACCAGCAATAGAAAGGCCACGGCGTCAGCTGCTTTCCAGACGCCCTTCTATGATGCGCTCCCACAGGAGCCCCCCGGATCCCCCACGCGAGGGATCTTAAGGTTAGAGGGGGGGCTGTATAAAGGACGGTGCAGGCACCCTAACTCAATCTTCCCTTCAGGGGATGAGGAGAGGGACCGTCCGCCTCCTTCCATCACCGCTGTCTGAGCATTGGTGATGCAGTGCGGGCCGCACGGACAGTCCACATGCACCTGTACAGCCTAGGGTTTTTTTACCTTAGGGTGGTCAGGGAGTCCGGCAAGTGGTCCCACGTTGCGGGAAAGGATACGTGGAAACGACACTCACACGTGCTGGCCCGTTGATGGTTTGGGGAGATCGGACCCCTTCGAAAGGGTCGGTCGCCCCTGTCTCGCTTCCAAGGTGAAGAGGAAAAATATGGGAGGTCTGGAAACCAGACCTGTGCCTCCTTCAGACACTAAGCATGAACTGGGTTTGCCTTCGGCCAGTGTCAGGGTGTATACGTCGGAGGAGGAGCTAAACTTTTTTTATGTTTACTTAGTGTCAGCATACACACAGTCCTGTGTCCCCCAATGAGGCGAAGGAGAAAAAATATTTGAGGCAAAAAAATGTGGTAAAATATTTAATAACATAAATAACATACTATTATATGTGTTGTTATTATATATAATAGTATGTTATTATGTTGGAAGCTGCGGGTAGAAGATGGTGCTGCAGGACCAGTGTGGTGACTGTAAAGTACTGTATGAAGACTCTGGAGGGCGAGTATAAGAATGGGGGCACAGGGCTAATATTTAAAGCACCACTCCAGCACTGAAAAATAACACTGGAGTGCTGCTTTAAGAACCCATGGGAGAACTATAACTCCCAGCATGCCATAGCATCTGCAGGACATGCTGGGAGTTATAAGTAATACAAAAAAAACGGCACTGAGTGCCGGGTTTTTTGTATTATTTGTGACTACGGTTTGGGAACCTACCTGTCCACCTTCTTAGGTTGTGCACACGTTATTCTGAATCAAGCTGGGAGTTATGGCATGGTGGGAGTTATAGTTCACCACAGGAGTGGCTTTATTGTGTGTTGAAATGACTAACCTTTTAATTGTGGCAGCCAGCCACGCTGTGGTGAGGTAAAAAGCTGGAGCATCCCATGACTGCACACACAGAGCCCTCCCTCTTGTTGCCTCTCCACACCACAGGTCATAAGAGGAAGCTTGAAGATTCTAGTGCGGTGTCTGAAGGACCTGTGATGACATCAAGAAAAGGGAGGGCTCTGTGCTGTCATGTGATGCTCCAGCCCGCCCACTTCATGACATCACACAGGTCCTTATGCCTCAGCATCCAGCACAGCCCAGGCAGGTATGCGGCGATCTTGTCTCCCCTGGCCCCCTGCTGCTGCCCCCTCCTCCACTGGACACAGATCTCCCCAGCTGCTGCAGGAATCCAGTGCTGGGGAAATCATGTGTGTCCCAGTTTAAGTGAAGGAGTATTCATTTGCTGCTCCCCGCTCACTGCTCTGCTGGCAGGTGGGCAGGGAAGCGACTAATGAATATTCACTGCACTTTAATCATCGGGACCACCTGGTTTCCCCAGCACTGCAGCCAGGCAGCGGGGACATTTTCCTGCCTCCTGTGAGTGGGATCCCAGTGCGATCCCACTAGCTGCTGCCCCCTCCCCACGTTACTTCCGGACCATAAGACGCACCCACACTTTCATCCTAAATTTGGAGGAAAAAAGTGCATCTTATGGTCCAAAAAATACGGTATATATCTTGGTACCGTGTTAGCCAGTGGATAGAAAAATATTTAGAATTGAGAGTCCTCAGTGGTTGATACCTTTTAATGGCTAACTGAAAAGATGGTAACAAATTGCAAGCTTTCAAGACTACTCCAGTCTCTTCATCAGGCACAGACCTGAGTAGTCTCGAAAGCTTGCAATTTGTTACCATCTTTTCAGTTAGCCATTAAAAGGTATCAACCACTGAGGACTCTCAATTCTAAATATTTTTCTAGGCAGGTTAACAATGCAACTATATTTATTCCATACATCCATGGTTGTAAAACAAATCCAGGTAGATGGCCAACATACAATGTCCTCAGTCCACAAGATCCCTTCCCCGGAATCGATAGTGCCACTGTCCAGGTATCAGGCGATACCCACTGTCTCCCAACCTTTGGCTGGCCCACAGATTTTGTATCTCCCGCCAATATAGTCTGTAGTCACAGTTCACGCTCCTCCAAACAATAAATATCACAACCGACGTCTATGTATCCAGGAACAACTATCCTTAAGAAAATTTGTTAAATCCAGAAGACAGATGCCTCAAATGTACCAGGAGGATCCAGCACAGCCGACAACAGATCTCCAAAACTCCATAGACCATCCATCCCAGCTTGGATCCTCTCTTCAAAGTCACTCCAACAACTGCCTGATTCAACCCATGTGTTTTTTTCTCCCTTTCCCTTAAACATTTTCCTTTAGCTCACAGAATGAAGCATATTCCATCACCTGGGATTGCATATAAGACCCCATGTTGTGACGGCTAGCCTGGGTCTACAATCACCATACACACAATGGGCATAGGACAGGTAGAACAAAGGATTGATAGGATGATTGCTTTACATTTACTTTTAGCAATCACATGGGGAAATGGGGAATAATGGCACCAAATTTGTCGTACAATTTCTGCTAAAATTGGAAATAACCCATATGTGGCTGTACTGTACTGCATGCAGTGCAAGAGTTAATCTGTTCAGTTGAAGCCCCTGGAGCTTTCCTACCTAGATTGTCTCAGCTGTTCAGTGTTTGCCAGTCTGCTGTATATGCTCGCCCCTGGCACTTAGTGTTTGTTTTTACTGCCTGGTTTGAAGTTGGTGTTTGGAGATTTGTTCAGGAGATTGTTGCTTGGAGGTTTGTGTGCACATTTTCATCTTCTAGTTGGTTTTTCCTTCCTTGTACTCCTGTGTGTTCCACTTTGATGTCTGGCGAGTGTATTTTGCACGATTGTTATTTTCATTTATCCCTGCTTGTCTTCCCTTGTTTGTCTGGGTAGTGTTATCCAATACACTTCGGCTTCCCATCTCCCTGGGTGGGGGGAGGGGACAGATAATGGTCGATATAGGAGCATAGCAAGCACGTGAACCCAGCGTCTCCACCTTCAGGGGTAAACAGGGGGTCAGGGACAGTTCTAGGGACCTGGTTAGCGCTCACAGTCCCAAAAAACTGTGTGACACATGGGTGTTTTCCAGAAACGAGCAGCAGTGGATGTTGCTAGGTGAAAATTGCAAATCTGCCAGTGTAGTGCCCGTACATTGCAGTGCTCTGTACATTATGCCAAGCTCGTGCTTCTGGAGACATGCACCCTGTAAATTAGGTGGGTTTTCATCATTACAGAAATGCCAAACATGTGAACGCTATATGTGGTTTAACCACACTCTGGAGCTCAGAATTTGCAGAATTTCTTTTGGGGGGTGAGGAGCCATATCGCTTTTCCAGAGCCTTTTTGCTACCAGTAAACATGGAAGCACCTATATTTCCATTGAGAGTTGGCAGACCTAAGTGGGGACATGATTTTTTCATGGATAGAGTTGAAACTTCTATTCGGAACATTTTACATAACATTTAGGATCATATTTATCCGGCGCTCTACGCTGAGCACTTACATCATGATTTCAATATAAATCTCCACATGACGTGAGTTTGACGATGCCCTAGAGGAATCCATTCACTATAATGAGGCAGCTGATTTACTCTGGACTAGAGATGAGCGGTGTTCGAGTTGAACTGTTCGCCAATTTCAAATTCGAACTGCTTTGGGCGGTGTTCGAGTCGTTCAACGAACCCGAACAATATGCTTAAAATTCGTCTGTTCGAGTTTCTGTTCGATAACTGTTCGTTCACCAAAAGCCTAGCTTGATTTGCACATTAAAACTGGTTATCATTGTTAATAGACTGTTTCAGTGTATAGCGGGCGGGGGATAGATCTGTGCTGAAATAACGCCGATCTCCATTTTTTTTTCTTTCCCGCATTTACAGAGGGGCGGTGCATTCTCTCAGCCTATCAGCAGTGCATACACACACAGCAATGTGCATGTGATGCACACAAGCAAGGGCATGTGTCATTGGCTGTGTATGTCACATGTCCTTGCCCTATAAGAACCAGCCATTTGCCCCGTCGCCACTATTTCCTCACTGCTGCAGCTTAGTGTTAGACGGCACCGCTGCTGCTGTGGGCGCTATACAGACTAAGGGTATGTGTCCACGTTCAGGAAACGCTGCATTTTTGACGCAGCGTTGAGCAGCATGCATAAAAAACGCAGCGTCCAGATGTTACAGCATAGTGGAGGGGATTTCATGAAATCCTGTCTCCACTATGCAGTAAAAGACGCATGCGGCACACCCGAGAAAACTCACATGCGGCGCGTCTTTTAATAACGCAGCATGTTCTTACATAGCAGAAAAAACTCAAGGACAACGCAGGTGACCTGCCAGTGACCTCAGGTGCAGATTTGGTCAGGATTTTACCTGCATAAAATCCTGACCAAATCCTGAACGTGGACACATACCCTAAGAGTGTTTTTTTGGAGCGAATTGTCAGAGAGATAGGTTTAGGGAGTCGGGACGAGTTGTAATATCAGCCCTTTTCAGGGTAGGTTACAGCAGTTCATAGCACTGTTTGCCAGGCAGGTCTGAGCCAGTGCTGTGCAAGTGTTAGGGTACTGTCACACATTGGCACTTTGATCGCTACGACGGCACGATCCGTGACGTTCCAGCGATATCCATACGATATCGCTGTGTCTGACACGCAGCAGCGATCAGGGATCCTGCTGAGAATCGTACGTCGTAGCAGATCGTTTGGAACTTTCTTTCGTCGCTGGATCTCCCGCTGTCGTCGCTGGATCGTTGTGTGTGACAGCGATCCAGCGATGCGTTCGCTTGTAACCAGGGTAAACATCGGGTTACTAAGCGCAGGGCCGCGCTTAGTAACCCGATGTTTACCGTGGTTACCAGCGTAAAAGTAAAAAAAAACAAACAGTACATACACACATTCCGGTGTCTGTCCCCCGGCGTTCTGCTTCTCTGCACTGTGAGCGCCGGCCGGCCGGAAAGCGAGCACAGCGGTGACGTCACTGCTGTGCTTTCCGGCTGGCAGACACAGTGCAGAGAAGCAGAACGCCGGGGGACAGACACCGGGATGTGAGTATGTACTGTTTGTTTTTTTTTACTTTTACGCTGGTAACCACGGTAAACATCGGGTTACTAAGCGCGGCCCTGCGCTTAGTAACCCGATGTTTACCCTGGTTACCCGGGGACCTCGGCATCGTTGGTCGCTGGAGAGCTGACTGTGTGACAGCTCCCCAGCGACCACACAGCGACTTACCAATGATCACGGCCAGGTCGTATCGCTGGTCGTGATCGTTGGTAAATCATTTAGTGTGACAGTACCCTTAGTCACAGCATTTTGTGTAATCTAGCTCAGCCAATCCTTTTGGGCTAGTAGCATTGTCTGATAGTCATCTGAGTAGCCCACCTGTGAAGCTAGCTACACAGCCTGTGTATCTCAATTTTTACTGCATCTAACCCAGTAAATCGTTTTGGAGTTTTGGGCTTAGTAGCAGTGTCTGCACGTCAGCAGAGTAGCCCGCCTGTGAAGCTAGCTACACCGCCTGTGTATCTCAATTTTCACTGCATCTAATCCAGTTAATAGTTTTGGGCCTAGTACCACAGTTTGGCCACTCAGTTCTGTTCGGTTTTCAACCATCGGTTGTTGTGCCAACAACTACAGAGTTGCCAATTAGTTGCACTAAAATGAGTGGCAAAAGGCCTGCTGCTGGTGGAATGGGGAATAGGCATGATGGAAAGGGAAAAAAAAGGTTGTGTCCGTGGGGTAGGTGGTAAAGCAACAGTAACATCTGCAGAAGAAAGACCATCTTCCAGCCAAAGTAAGAGGTCTACTTCTTTTCGTGGACAATGTGATATGATCCCTTTCTTACGACCATCGCTACAAGCATCGCCAAAAATTCCAGATGAGGCACAAAAACAGCAGGTGCTTGAACGGATATCAAGTGCTCGTTCAAGTGGGCTCTCCTCCATGTCAACTTCAACATCACAACTACTCCAGTCCTCAGAGTTGTCACCCCAATCGCACTTGCTTCCTCACAGCTCCCAAGTCTCCAGCTGCCCGTCTGAGCATGGGGAAACACACATGGTTGAGTCTGTAGAGCTGTTTACGCATACTATAGCCTGGGAATCAGAGGTCAGCTCCAGAGCTTCTGTAAATCCAGACGAGGAAATGATCTGCACTGATGCCCAGAATCTTTGTGAGTCGGATCCAGGCCCAGATGAAGAAGGTTCTGAGCATAATGTAGACCCTCGTTCCCAAACTGTAACTCATGTTGGTGGAGACAATGAGGAAGAGGATGATGAGACTGAGATACATGATTGGAACGAAAACTTGACTTTTTGGTCGGGGCAGGAAGAGGTTGGCTCTGAGGACGACGGGTGTGAGAACACACAGGATGATGATGATGACGAGGTTGTAGACCCCACTTACTGTCAACCCCCAGTCCGCCAGTCCATGAGGTCAGCAGAGGAGGTGGAGGAGGATGCTAGTGACGAGTTTGACGACGAGGTAACGGTGCGCCTTCCTGGACAGAGACGGAGTACTGGAAGCACGTCATCAACTGCATCCTCAACCCCATCTGTGCCTCAGACCAGAAGTCGTGGAGGCTCTTCAGGTCGCACAGGCTCTAAGCCTTGCATAGCCTGGGCATTTTTTGACATTGCAAAGGATGACCCAACTCATGTTGTCTGTAAGATTTGTCAACAAAATCTCAGTAGAGGACAAAAAATCACTAGCCTGAGTACTTCATGTGTGAACCGTCACATGGATATGAGGCATAAGTTGCAGTGGGAAGCTCACTGTGCTACAATACGGCCTATTGGGCCGGGTCAACCACCGTCTGCCCCATCATCCGCGTCCTCTTCACCCTCTGTGACAGTGGGGACAGCAGTCGCACTTGGTTTTGGGTGCAGACCTTCCACCTCTTTACCCGCGACAGCCAGTGTGATTGGCAGGTCGTCAGGACATTTGCACGTGGAAACACCTGCTGGTGTTGAGAACTCTCCGACATCGACACCACATTTTGATCAAGGCAACATAACATCTCCGCCTGCACCTTCCTCACAGACCAGCAGTTTGCCGGGGACACCCTACTCAACTCCGTCTAAGCACGGCAGCCAGCCCTCAGTCCCTCAGATGTGGACAAGTAAAAGACCATTTCCTCCTAGCCATGACAAAGCTAAGAGGTTGAATTTCTCCATCTGCAAGCTGTTGGCTACAGAAATGCTGCCTTTCCACCTGGTGGACACAGAGGATTTTCGAGACCTTATGCCCGTTGCAGTGCCCCAGTACCAGATGCCCAGTCGCCACTACTTCTCAAAGAAAGCTGTGCCTGCGCTACACCAGCATGTCGCACACAACATCACCGCTTCCTTGAGAAACTCTGTGTGTGACAGGGTGCATTTCCCCACAGACACTTGGACGAGTAGACATGGACAGGGGCGTTACATGTCGGTGACTGGGCACTGGGTAACTACGGCGACATCAGAAGGGGCTGCTGTCCAAGTCTTGCCGTCCCCACGAGTTGCTCGTCGATCCTCTGCATCTAGAAGTTCCTCCACTGCTTCTGCCTCCTCAACCTCCTCTGGGTCCTCCACCTGCATCCAAAGCCTGTCTGGTAATGCCACCCACGATGTAACTGCGCAGAAGGAATCCTGCACACCTCCTCACTATGCTGTCACCAGGGCTCAACGGCATCAGGCAGTGTTTACATTGAAATGTCTGGGAAATGTGAGTCACACAGCTGAGGAGTTGTGGTCAGCTCTGGAGAACGAGTTCCATCACTGGTTGTCTCCACTCAACCTGCAGCCAGGGAAGGCTGTGTGCGACAATGCTGCAAACCTTGGTGCGGCCCTTCGCCGGGACAATGTCACACACGTGCCTTGTATGGCTCACGTTTTGAACCTGGTTGTCCAGCAATTTTTATCCCACTATCCCGGACTAGATGGGCTTCTGCAGAGGGCACGGTCGCTGTGTGCTCACTTCCGCCATTCGCATCCCGCAACTCGACGACTTGCATCTCTACAGAAGTCGTTGGGGCTGCCAGTTCACAGGCTGAAAGGCGATGTGCCCACTGTGAAGAAACCAGATTGTATTTTAGTTTCCCAGACAACCATGTTATTGCAGACCAAAAGAACTGGCTTTTTATCTGTATATTGGCTTGTGAATTTAAGTGTTCATGTCTGGTGGGTCAAGAAGACAGACTTGCCAACTGATATACTATCTAACATACTGTGTAAGTGTTGTGATCCTAGTGGCAAGGATCGCAAGTTTGACTAGCTAAGTAACTAAACCGACGACCAGCTCTGGGGAAGTGGTATCTGGATTGACCGCAACCTGATCCTATCCGCAAACAACTATAGGCAGCCGTGGAACGTTACCTGGAAATCCTAGACGTCTCTTCACGGCCTGAGAAACTACCTATTCCTAGAAGGAAAGTTAAGTCCTTACTTGCCTCAGAGAAATGACCCCAAAGATATAGAAAAGCCCCCCACAAATATTAACGGTGAGTTAAGGGGAAAGCACAAACGCAGAGATGAAATAGATTTAGCAAATGAGGCCCGCTAACACTAGATAGCAGGAAATAGGAAGGGAGCTGTGCGGTCAATAGAAAACCCTAAGCTAAATATCCACGCAGAGATTGCTCGAGCCCCCGCACCAACTAACGGTGCGGGGGAAGCAACTCCGTACCCCAGAGCTTACCAGCAGCAAGAACACACATATTAGCAAGCTGGACTAAACTCATCATACACTGAAATCATATTGCAGACTGATGAGCAAAAAATAATCAAACAGAAACTTAGCTTCTCCAGAAGAGACTGAAAACGAAGATAATCAGGGGAGATCAGAATAGCACTGAATACATCGACAGCCGGCAACAAGTGGAGGTGAAGCAGAGCTAAATAGGAAACTCCCTAGTGCATAACGAGGCAGCTGATCCAGCCACAGATCCGCAGGATAACAAACAAAGCCACCAGGGGGAGCCCAAAAACAAAACTCACACAATACCACCTGTGACCACAAGAGGGAGCCCGAAAACAGAGTTCACAACAGTACCCCCCCCCCCCTTGAGGAGGGGTCACCGAACCCTCATCAAAAAACCCCAGGGCAATCAGGGTGAGCCACATGGAAGGCACGAACCAAATCAGCCGCATGAACATCAGAGGCGACAACCCAGGAATTATCCTCCTGACCATAGCCCTTCCACTTAACCAAATACTGAAGCCTCCGTCTAGAAATACGAGAATCCAAAATCTTCTCCACCACGTATTCCAATTCTCCCTCAACCAGCACAGGGGCAGGAGGCTCAACCGAAGGAACCACAGGCACCACATACCTCCGCAACAACGACAAATGGAACACATTATGAATAGCAAACGATGCTGGGAGGTCCAAACGAAATGACACAGGGTTAAGGACTTCCAAAATCTTATAAGGACCGATAAACCGAGGCTTGAACTTGGGAGAGGAGACCTTCATAGGAACAAAGCGAGAAGACAACCATCCTGGATAGCATCCTGGATAGGACCTGTGCACAGTATATACCGTATGGGAATAAACATACTAGAAATAGGAGGAAACCAATATGGCTAACTCTGCAGGGTAATCAATACAGGGGAGGACAATTTTATATTACAGGATGATTTATGTAAACTAGAAGCTTGGGCTGATAAATGGCAAATTAGCTTTAATGGGGATAAATGTAAGGTCATGCACTTGGGTAGAAGTAATAAGATGTATAACTATGTGCTTAATTCTAAAACTCTGGGCAAAACCGTCAATGAAAAAGACCTGGGTATATGGGTGGATGACAAACTCATATTCAGTGGCCAGTGTCAGGCAGCTGCTACAAAGGCAAATAAAATAATGGGATGTATTAAAAGAGGCATAGATGCTCATGAGGAGAACATAATTTTACCTCTATACAAGTCACTAGTTCGACCACACTTAGAATACTGTGCACAGTTCTGGTCTCCGGTGTATAAGAAAGACATAGCTGAACTGGAGCGGGTGCAGAGAAGAGCAACCAAGGTTACTAGAGGACTGGGGGGTCTGCAATACCAAGATAGGTTATTACACTTGGGGCTATTTAGTTTGGAAAAACGGAGACTAAGGGGTGATCTTATTTTAATGTATAAATATATGAGGGGACAGTACAAAGACCTTTCTGATGATCTTTTTAATCATAGACCTGCGACAGGGACAAGGGGGCATCCTCTACGTCTGGAGGAAAGAAGGTTTAAGCATAATAACAGACGCGGATTCTTTACTGTAAGAGCAGTGAGACTATGGAACTCTCTGCCGTATGATGTTGTAATGAGTGATTCATTAATTAAATTTAAGAGGGGACTGGATACCTTTCTGGAAAAGTATAATGTTACAGGGTATATACACTAGATTCCTTGATAAGACATTGATCCAGGGAACTAGTCTGATTGCCGTATGTGGGGTCGGGAAGGAATTTTTTTCCCCATGGTGGAGCTTACTCTTACCACATGGGGTTTTTTTGCCTTCCCCTGGATCAACATGTTAGGGCATGTTAGGCTATGGGTTGAACTAGATGGACTTAAAGTCTTCCTTCAACCTTAATAACTATGTAACTATGTAATACCACCTGTGACCACAAGAGGGAGCCCGAAAACAGAGTTCACAACAGTAAAGGTACCTTCACACGAAGCGACGCTGCAGCGATAGCGACAACGATGCCGATCGCTGCAGCGTCGCTGTTTGATCACTGGGGAGCTGTCACACAGTCAGCTCTCCAGCGACCAACGATGCCGAGGCCCCCGGGTAACCAGGGTAAACATCGGGTTGCTAAGCGCAGGGCCGCGCTTAGTAACCCGATGTTTACCCTGGTTACCAGCGTAAAAGTAAAAAAACAAACAGTACATACTCACCTGCGCGTCCCCCAGCGTCTGCTTCCTGACACTGACTGAGCTCCGGCCCTAACAGCACAGCGGTGACGTCACCGCTGTGCTTTCACTTTCACTTTAGGGCCGGCGCTCAGTAAGTGTCAGGAAGCAGACGCTGGGGGACGCGCAGGTGAGCATGTACGGTTTTTTTTTTTTACTTTTACGCTGGTAACCAGGGTAAACATCGGGTTACTAAGCGCGGCCCTGCGCTTGGTAACCCGATGTTTACCCTGGTTACCAGTGTAAAACATCGCTGGTATTGTTGCTTTTGCTTTCAAACACAACGATACACAGCGATCGGACGACCAAATAAAGTTCTGGACTTTATTCAGCGACCAGCGACATCACAGCAGGATCCTGATCGCTGCTGCGTGTCAAACGAAACGATATCGCTAGCGAGGACGCTGCAACGTCACGGATCGCTAGCGATGTCGTTTCGTGTGAAGGTACCTTAAGTCTGTAGTAGTGACTGTACATAGAGTGTGTTAGGCTTTGTTTACTGATGTGTGCTGATATGCTAATAGTGCTACCTTGATCCCATCACCATTGTTTACCTTATCTTGATGTTGGACTGAAGGACCCTGGATAATTCTAAAAATAGCTTACATGCCTTGGGTATAAAAAGACTCAGAGATCACATCCTGGGAGACTGAAGTAACACAGAGCTATCAGCCAGACATTCTGCAAACCACCCAACAGACAAGAGAAAGGACTGCAGCCAATTCATCATGGCACCATCACGAGGGACACTGATCTATGATTCTATAGGAAACAACCCAGGGGTTTTCGGCTCCGGTTGGAAGGACACAGATCTGATCCAGTGACCATCTCTGAATCATGGATATGTTTGGAGAAAGCCAGGTTTGGGACCCGCTGGTCGCCTGGTTCCATGGAGATGGTCAGATAAGCCAGGTGGTGACTCTCGTGTCAACTGGCTTTGGACCTTGTATGGACTCTATGGACAGTTCTTGGTCATCTCCCTATGCTTGTCGTTACCCCTTCTCTGTGCGTGCATCCACAGATGGAGTAGCGACCCTGGGAGCTCTGACATCATGTCAACTGGCTTTGGACCTTGTATGGACTCTATGGACAGTTCTTTGTCATCTCCCTATGCTTGTTGTTACCCCTTCTCTGTGCGTGCATCCACAGATGGAATAGTGACCCTGGGAGCTCTGACATAACATCTACCATTATCTCGGCGAGTCAGCGGAAGGGTGAGGCCCTGTAATTTGCACCATCTTGGGGTAATTGGTGGGATTGTTCTGTTTGCTATTGTGTGTTGTGGTTCAATAAAGTATTGCCACACTGTTTTACCTTAACCCTGTGCTGTCTGTGTAGTGTATTGCCCACTGGGAGATAGAGCGGGCGTTCAATGGTATGAGCCGTGGTCCATGCAGTCTTGCTAAAGACAGCCGGGCCAGCGGACGAGAGCACCCACTGACCCCGTTTCTCCACACCCACACGGTGGAATTCAACTCTGCACATGTTGCGGCGACTGTGGCAGCACCGACGAGCCCTGGTGCAATACGTTATGACGTATAGCCTGGCCAACGAGATCAAGAGGTGGGGAAAATCACGCTGCAGGAGTGGTCTCAGATCAGGGACCTATGCACCCTTCTGCACAGTTTTGAAATAGCAACGAAGATGTTTAGTGCTGACGATGCCATTATCAGCATGACCATTCCAGTGATTTACATGCTGGAGCACACCTTACACAGTGTCCGGAGTCAGGTGGTGGAACAAGAGGAGGAGGAGGAACAGGAGGAGTCGAATGCGGAAGGGATCATATCTCCAAGGTCAAGAAGGTTGGCAGCACCAAGGTGGCTGGCATTGGAGGCTGGGGGAGAGGGATTACCGATGGCGCATGGTAGCAGCCAAACTGTTGAGGAAGGTGCAGGAGGCGAGGAAGAAGTGGAGGACGAACTGGCGCTGGGCATGGAAGACTCATCAGATAAGGGAGACCTTGATCAAATTTCTGTTGTGCGAGGTTGGGGGGAGAGGGCAGACGAAGGAAGCATGATTCTCACCTCACCACCACCAAGACAACAAGGACTTGGTCCTCCTGGATGTGCAAGACACATGAGTGCCTTCTTGCTGCACTACCTGCAACATGACCCTCGGATTGTCAGAATCCGAAGTAATGCCGACTACTGGGTTGCCATACTCTTAGATCCCCGGTACAAAAGCAAATTTGGCTAAATAATTCCTGCCATAGAAAGGGATTCACGCATGCAGGAGTATCAGCAGAGACTGTTACAGAATCTAACATCTGCTTTTCCACAAAACACCAGTGGTGCACGTAGTCAATCTCTGAGTTCTAACTTGCCAACCGTGGGACTATCGAGTCATCACTCTAACCGTAAGAGTAACATCGTATCTGGTGGTAACAGCAATTTTTTCCAATCGTTTCAAGATTTTTTTTTACACCGTCCTTTGCAAGGCCACAGGAGACAAGAAGTCTGACGCACAGCCAACGCCTAGAGAGGATGGTACAAGAGTATCTCCAAGTTAACATCGATGCCATGACTGTGGAACTGGACCCTTGCTCATTTTGGGCTTCCAATCTTGAAAAATGGCCTGAGCTCGCCACTCACGCCTTGGAGATCTTGTCGTGCCCCGCAGCCAGCATTCTCTCTGAACGTGTGTTCAGCGCTGCTGGTGGTGTGCTGACAGATAAGCGCACGCGGCTGTCCAGTGACAATGTAGACAGACTAATGTTCATCAAGATGAACAAATCCTGGATCCGCAAGGACTTTTCTACCCCTGTGTCATCTTGGGGAGACTAAAAGCTTGATGATTTTTGAAAATCGCCTCACCAACTGTTTTAAAAAACTCTGGCGAAATTGATTCCACTTAAGTGGTGTCTGTGGCCGAATTTTTTTTAAAAATGGAGACTCTTATTTAGTCCCCTTGCTGAGTTTTACATGACTTTGCCATCGTCAATTCCAGGTGGGTGGGGTCGTCTGCAGAGTTGTTTACTCATACTATGGCCTGGGATTCAGAGGTCTGCTCCAAAGCTTCAGTGTCTGCTAGTCAGCAGAGTAGCCCAGCCACCCACCGCCTGTTTACCTAAGTACTATTTTTAACGGCATCTGGCCCAGGAAATCCTTTTGGGTCTAGTAGAATTTAGTGCTACTCAGCAGCGTACCCCACCCATGAAGCAAGCTCCACCGCCTGTTTACCTAACTACTATTTTGTAACGGCATCTAGCAAAGGAAATCCTTTTGGGCCTAGTAGAATTTGGTGCTACTCAGCAGCGTACTTCACCCATGAAGCAAGCTACACCGCCTGTTTACCTAACTACTATTTTGCAATGGCATCTAGCCCAGGAAATCCTTTTGGGCCTAGTAGAATTTAGTGCTACTCAGCAGCGTACCCCAGCCATGAAGCAAGCTACACTGCCTGTTGATCTAATTACTAATGTTTAACTGCATCTAGCCCAGGAAGTCGTTTTGTACCTAATAGCATTTTGTGCTACTCAGCACAGTACCCCACCCATGAAGCAAGCTACACCGCCTGTTTACCTAAGTACTATTTTTTAACGGCATCTGGCCCAGGAAATCCTTTTGGGCCTAGTAGAATTTGGTGCTACTCAGCAGCGTACCCCACCCATGAAGCAAGCTACACTGCCTGTTTACCTAACTACAATTTTGTAACGGCATCTAGCCCAGGAAATCCTTTTGGGCCTAGTAGAATTTAGTGCTACTCAGCAGCGTACCCCACCCATGAAGCAAGCTACACCACCTGTTTACCTAACTACTATTTTGTAACGGCATCTGGCCCAGGAAATCCTTTTGGACCTACTAGCAATTTCTGCTACTCAGCAGAGTACCCCACCCATGAAGCAAGCTACACCGCCTTCTTTCTTTCTGAATCTAACCCCTCAGCTCTGGAGTGTCCACTCTCCCTCCAGCTCTCTCCTTCTCACAGGTGGACTACCGCGTGTTTTCACACTGTGGCGAATCTTTTGGGCCCAGGCATAAGAAGTCATCGAGGTAATGGATAATATGTGCCGCCTTACAAACGTCCATGACGACACATTCGAGGAAGCAACTAAATGCCTCAAATAGTGAGCAGGATATGGAGCACCCCATGGGCAAACAGCGATCTATGTAGTATGAAGCTGCCCAATGGGAAGACACTATTCGGAGGCAGGTAGTAACCGGAACGCCCCCTCAATGTCTGTTTTGGCCATTAGGGTGCCCCTTACCAACTTCTTGACCCGCCTGATTGCCTCGTCAAAGGAGGTACAGTACATAGTACTGTACTTGGTTCCGCGTCAATGTTGTCGTTTACTGACCTGCCCCTTGGATATGACAAATGGTGGATTAGTCTGAATGTATTGGGTTCATTTTTTGGCACAACTCCCAACGGGGGTACCACTACGTCTTCTAAGGAAAGAGTTCTGAATGGACCCGCCGCCATTCTACCTAAAGATTTTTTATTTTTTTTTGTCAAGACGTCTCGGTGCTGGTAGAGTGAGTTTAGATTTTTACTCCAGCCTTTCTTGATTTTAGAAGGGCATGACATGGCTATATCTGTGTCTCCTCCTCCTTTTACTCCTCCACCTCTTTTCTTTTCGCATTACTATATGTAGTTGTGACTTTTCCATGTGTTTGTTGTGTCTTCTGAGCAGTTTGTCAGCTTTTGGACACCTTTTAAGGTGTTTTCTATGTGTTTTCCATGTGTTTGTGTTTGCCTGCCATTGGTTTCAATGGGGTTCGACGGTGTTCGTCGAACATGTCCCTGTTCGACGAACCGAACACTAGGGGGGTGGCTCGCCTCTACTCTGGACTTGATCTGGCCTCTGTTCGGCAGTGTCCTTCTCAGATGTGCACAAAACTGTGGTTGACGACATTTTTACACACGCTTAAAAAGACTGACACTGCTGAATCTTAGGAGAGATTGTGTCCACAGTGCCTCCATCTGTCTCATTATAGGGAATCTTCCACCGGGGGTACCACCTGAATTACGTATTTCAGAGATTTACATCAAACCCTGATGCAAGCCTTACTGCGATATTTGGGAGGCAGACTGAACAAATTCAACAGCAGGAGACGAATTGGTTTTATCAATTTTTTACGTTGTTCCTTGTGAAGTATAAGTAATTAGACTTTATTCTTCGGGACGGTGCGATTACAGCGATACCAGATTTATATCAAGTTTTTTATGTGTGGCTGCTGTATATACTGTATATTACTTTTTTTTGTATATTTTTGCTTTTTTTATATATATATATTTTACCTCTATGGAACTAACTGTTATTACTTTGATCACTGCATTAACCCTGTGAAGGGGTTAATAAATACATTTTAAACAAATGGCAGCATCTACAAGGGTTTACAGCAAACTGTTTCCATAATATTTAGCATTCTTTACTCACCTGTCTATTTAATTTTACTGCCAAAATTGTGTTGGAATAACTGTAGTTGCAAATCTCTGTTCCTTTTTTAAAATGACATACTTTTAGTTTTCGAGGTGCTTTGAGGCTGACAATAGCCACAAGACTACTGGAGAAGAGCCGTTCCACAATGCAAACATCTTCTGTGTCGGCTGCAGAAATAACAAGACAAAAATATAATTTAGTTGACACTAAGTGTTGAGTGTATATTCACTTGCTTGTAAGCAACACGAAAATGCTTGTGTGCATCAATAATAACATTGTCAGTCATATGAATAACTCAAGTAGGGCTGGGTGATTAATCAAATTGATTAAATGGCAGTTGATATGCTCAACTATTTTTTTTCAGAATAGAGGAATCAAATTGCACCCCGTCCACACAGCAATGATGTTTTACCATTGGTAGAGGAGGGCTGCTAAGTTACAAGACTGAACAGATTGCTCTTCAGCGGGAACCTTCCTATGACCTGTACAGAGCTGTAGCACATACCCAAAGAGCAGATACCTGGCAAGTATTGGAGGACGTTTAGCCCAAAATGCAAGCTGCGCCGGGCTTGGAACCTGAAGCCCCTAGCAGCCACAGAACAACTCACAAGGCAGTAGGAGTGAAAGGCAGGAAGAGCAACTAATCGGCAACTCCTAAATATCCCTGCAACTTCTGTTAGCATTGAAAAATAGAGAGATATGGAGCATGGGCCAAGTGATCCTGATGAATACTTAGGCCTACAGTGAAAAACCTCTTCTGCATCCAGCCTGTGTGCAGTTCACTGTGTTGTCTCTCTTGGGCAGAAGATGAGGTAAGAGATATCCCCTCACATTTATCCATTTCTGTTCTCAGTCTCTTCTGGCCCCATGCCCTCAATAAACTGCAAAAAAAGATAATAATTGACCCCCTTTGTTACGGAACCCCCCAGCACCCAGAATATGTTGTGCAGTTATATGTACCGTATATACTCGAGTATAAGCCGACCCGAGTATAAGCCGACCACCCTAATTTTGCCACAAAAAACTGGGAAAACTTATTGACTCGAGTATAAGCCTAGGGTAGGAAATGCAGCAGCTACCGGTGAATTTCAAAAATAAAAATAGATGCTCCATACCGTTCATTATTGCCCCATAAGATGCTCCATATAAAGCTGAGCCACATATAATGCTCCATACATTTCATTATGGCCCCATAGATGCTCCATGTAAAACTGTGCCATATAGAATGCTCCATACATTTCATTATGGCCCCATAAGATGCTCCATATAAAACTGTGCCACATATAATGCTCCATACATTTCATTATTGCCCCATAGATGCTCCACATAAAACTGTGCCACATATAATGCTCCATACCGTTGATTATTGCCCCGTAGATGATCCATATATAGCTGTGCCATATAGAATGCTCTGCACCGTTCATTATGGCCCCATAGATGCTCCATACAAAACTCTGCCATATAGAATGCTCTGCACCGTTCATTATGACCCCATAGATGCTCCATATAAAGCTGTGCCATATAAAATGCTCTGCACCGTTCATTATGGCCCCATAGATGCTCCATACAAAACTGTGCCATATATAATGCTGCTGCTGCAATAAAAAAAAAAATGACATACTCACCTCTCTTGCTGCCCGCAGCTCCTCAGCGTCCCGTCTCGGCGTCTCTCCGCACTGACTGTTCAGGGAGAGGGCGGCGTGCAGATTACCTGCAGATTGACCTGAACAGTCAGAGCAAGAGGACGGGAAGACGGAGCGGCGCCCGGCGTGTGGAACGTGGACAGGTAAATATGTAATACTCACCTGCTCCCGGCGTCCCTGGCTCCTTATCCCGGACAGATGGTCTCAGGGTGCCGCAGCCTCTTCCTCTGTCAGCGGTCACCGTTACCGCTCATTAGAGAAATTAATATGTGGCTCCACCCCTATGGGAGTGGAGTCCATATTCATAACTTTAATGAGCGGTCCCACGTGACCGCTGAACAGGGGAAGAGCTGCGGCACCCGAAGACCATGGGACAGGCAGGGGGAGCGCCAGGAGCCCTGGAAGCAGGTGAGTATATGACAGACCTCTCTCCCCCTCACCCGCCGACCGTGACTCGAGTATAAGACAAGAGGGGCACTTTCAGCCCAAAAATTTGGGCTGAAAATCTCGGCTTATACTTGAGTATATACGGTATGTATAATAGGTTCCATGTGAGATGCATGTCCCTAATGCATCAGCCCACAGGCTGCGCCCCTGGGCAGAGGGGACAAGATATCCCCCTTCTGACCTCCCCCACCTTTGTAATTCCCACAGTAAATATCGGCAGGCTCCGGCCACCTGCGGCTATTGTAATGTATGTCTGGCCTGCCGCTTTTCAATTGGCCCGCCCTCTGTAACTCTGTGATATATTCTGTGTCCTGTGAGTAAAGTGTTGTCATACTGGAAATACGTGGAGAAGCAGTGATCTTTTATATGCGCCCATGTAACCAAGCAATTCCAGCCAGCGTCCTTCATTCAGACTCCAGCCAAAGCAGAGTGGACCTCCTGAAACACGGGGTGGTACTGAAAGAGGTACTCCAGCATGGTAGACCCCGTTACACTGGTGGCAGACAGCGGGATGTGATACCCCGTCTACAGGAGGAAAGGAATGAATGGAAAACAACTACCAGAAGTTAAAGAGGACTACATTAAAAGATCTGGTGGAAGCCCGAGGGTTAATCGCCAGCAACAAAACAAAAGCGGATTTGATAGCAGCCATCATGGAACACGACAGTGCAGCGCCCCCCAATGTGAACGTGGAGGAGACTGAATTCCAGAGGGAGGTAGAGAACAGACTGGCGTTCTATGGCCCAAACCCTGCAGTAGAGATCATACGAGAGGTGATGGCTGATGTGCGTCATGATCTGAAGGAAAGGATGGCCGAGCTGACCAGGATAGAGCTAGCCAAGATGGAGTTGGCAGAGCGGACCAAAGTGGAGCTGGCCAAGATGGAGAGTCAGAGAGCAGGGGGAGATCTGGCCTCCGCCCAAGTCCTTCAACAGTAAGCCACAAAAAGATCCAGTATAATGCCTTCCGACAGTTGGGAGAGGCAGAGGAAGACATTGATGGCAGGACTTTGAGCAGCAGTGTGCCCTTCATCAAGTGAAGCCGGAGGAACGGGTTCAGATTCTGGCCAGCAAGCTGACAGGCCGGGCAGCGGACGCCTATCGCACGGTACCTGATGAGGACTGTATGGACTATGAGCGGATCAAAGAAGTGATCTTGCGCTGACACCAGAGGCATACCGCCAAAAGTTCCGCGGACTTATAAAACTAGTAACCGATACCCACGCTGAATGGGCCTGTAAATTACGGCGGTCACTGCTACAGTGGGTACAAGGGAGCCAAGCAACCACTAAGGAGGACGTCCTCCAGCTCTTCTTGTTAGAACGATTCTTTAATGGACTAACCCCCGAGACACAGGAATGGCTTCGGGACAGGCGGCCAACGACTCTTGAGGAGGCCGCTCGTCTGGCCGATGAACACCATGATGCCAGGAGGCCTCAGTTGTCCGGATCAAAGATGGTCACTAGGGGTCCGCCCATGGACCTGCAGGCCCCCAAACCACAGAAGATTGTAGGGGGACCAGCTAAAAACCCGGCCTACCAGTCCCCCTGGGGGGCGAGGCCACACCTGCCATCAGCTGGGCCACCTGCAAAAACAATGTCCCAACCGGACTCAGCATACCCAGTGGCCAAAGGCGGGAACAGCTACCTTCAGCCGGGCCGCTGTGCACTGCTACCAAGGCGAAGCTGACCAGGCATTGGGGGCTACGACTAACCAGGGGGTGGAAGAGATGGAGGAAGTGCTGCATGAAGTAGACCCCGTGCAGGCAGCCCGGGCAGATAATCGACAACAGCATCGACAGGTCGTGTGGGTTAATGGGAAACGTATTCAGGGGGACTAAGAGATTCCGGGGAAACTTTGACCCTTGTGAAGCCTCATCTCGTCCGGGACCAAGAGAAGATGGACCAGACAGTGGCAGTCCGTGTAGCAGGGGGAGCCATACAACGACTGCCCACTGCCAGGATTCACCTGAACTGGGGAGTTGGGGATGGCCTTGTTGAGGTCGGCTTGATGGAAGATTTGCCTGCAGACGTCTTGCTGGGAAATGACTTGGGGCCCATGTTGTCTGCCTTCTCGATTGCCCCTCTGGCTGAGACATATCCTGTGACCACCCGGAGACAAGCTCGAGCTGCGGAGGCGGAATCACACTCAGAGGAGGCCCAGGTAAGACATCCCAGCCCTACACGTATTCCCATAGCCAGACACATTTCTTGGGCCACCCCAGCTGAATTTAAGAGGGAGTTACTTGAGGATCCTTCATTGGAGGGATATCGTGGGAAGGCACAGGAGGGAAGAGGGGTACTGGAAGGGGAACAGTTTGTATGGAAGCAGAGACTCCTCTACCGGATCACAGAGCAGCACCACACAGGGACGAGCCCCACTATAAAACGACAGCTGGTAGTTCCCAAGAAGTATAGGCAGAAGTTACTGCAAATCTCTCATGACATACCCTTGGCCGGGCACTTCGGCGTCAGTCGCAGCAGGCATCGTCTGACACAAAACTTCTTTTGGCCGGGGGTAACCTATGATGTTCGTCAGTAATGCCAGACCTGTGACAGTTGCCAGGGCATTGGCAAGAGGGGAGATCGATGGAAGGCCAAATTACACCCCCTCCCCATTGTGGAGGAACCATTTAGCTGAGTAGCGGTCGATCTGATAGGGCCGTTAGCCAAACCCAGTCCGTCAGGGAAAAGGTATATATTGACAGTGGTAGATTTTGCCACACGGTATCCAGAGGCGGTTGCGTTACCTAACATACTGGCAGAGACGGTGGCGGCTGCCCTGCTCCAAGTTTTCTCACGGCTTGGTTTTCCCCGGGAGATCTCGGACCAGGGTACCCAGTTTACAGCAGAGGTGACCAACCAACTGTGGAAGCTGTGCGGCGTAAAGTCCATTAGAAGCGCCCCATACCACCCGCAAACTAATGGTTTGTGTGAACGCTTTAATGGGACGTTAAAACAACTCATTGGGACTTTTACCAGGACCTACAGGGACTGGGAGAAATTCTTGCCACACCTCCTGTTTGCCTATCTGGAGGTGCCTCAAGAACCCACGGGGTTCTCCCCGTTCGAGCTGGTATACGGGAGGCGGGTAAGGGGACCCCTAGACTTAGTGCTAGAACACTGGGAAGGGGGGGCATCATAGAAGGGGTACCTATTGTACCCTATGTGCTGGAATTCCGGGACCGCCTACAGGAGCTGACCCAGGCTGTATGTGGGAACAAGCAGGTGACCCAGCGGCGCCAGCGCGTATGGTACGATCGGAGGGCCAGAGAACGCACCTTGGAAATAGGACAGAAGGTCCTGGTGTTAGAGCCCACTAGGCAGAAAAAGTTCCAAGCTGCATGGCAGGGGCCCTACCAGGTAGTGGGGAAAATAGCCGACACCACCTATAATGTCGCCGATTGTGACGACCCCCAGGGTTATCCGCATGTTCCACGTGAATATACTGAAGCCCTACCGGGAGCGCCCTGAAGAGGTAGTGGCCATCTGTGCACCTGAAGCAGAGGATTTAGCCGGACTTCCCTTGCCTGATGTCTTAGGGGAAAGGACTCAGTCTAAAACATGGGACCAGGTACACTTGGGTGAAGACCTAGGTCCCCGGGAGAGACAGCAGGCGGAGGCGTTGTTGAGGCAGAGGATGTTTTCGGGGAGACCAGGGTACACTCGCCTGGCACAACACAAGGTTGAGACACAGGATCAGACCCCCCTGCGACAACCCCCCCTTCCGCGTCCCTGAGTCTGTACGAGAAGGTATGCGACAAGAGATACAAGAGATGTTGCGTTTAGGGGTCATTGAAGAGTCAGATAGTCCCTGGGCATCCCCCATAGTATTAGTGCCAAAGAAGGATGGGACTACACTGTTTTGTGTAGACTATCGTAAGCTCAATGAGAAAACGGTGACGGATGCGTATCCCATGCCGCCTGAGGATGAGTTGTTAGACCAGCTGGCGGGGGCAAAGTATTTGACCACCATCGATCTATGAAAAGGCTACTAGTCCTGACGCTATTCCCAAGTCTGCATTTGTCACCCCGTTCGGCTTATTCCAGTTTCGAGTTATGCCATTCGGGATGAAGAATGCCCCGGCGGCCTTCCAGAGGCTGGCTGACCGGCTTCTGGATGGTCTCCAGGACTATGCTTGTGCCTACCTGGATGACATCGCCATCTACAGCGCGACATGGGAAGAGCATCTAAATCACCTAGAGACAGTATTGGACAGGATCCACAAGGCCGGAATCACCCTGAACCCAAACAAGTGTCACATGGGCAAAGCAGAGGTTCAGTATTTAGGACATTGGGTGGGAAGTGGGAAACAGTGACCAGAACCAGCCAAGATTGAGGCCATAGCCAAATGGCCCACCCCACGCACTAAAACCCAGGTCATGGCGTTTCTAGGGACATCGGGGTATTACAGGAAACTCGTTCCCAATTACAGCAGCGTAGCCAAGCCCCTCACTGATCTGACCCGTTAGAACCAACCCCGCCAGGTAACCTGGACCCCAGAGTGTGAGGAAGCCTTCCGCCAGCTAAAGGACGCCCTCACCAATACCCCCTGTATTGGCCGCACCCGATCCAACTAAACGTTTCCTTGTTCACACAGACGCTTCTATGTTTGGATTGGGGGCAGTACTGAGCCAAGTCGTGCCAGACGGCGAAGAACACCCAGTAGCTTACCTGAGTCGGAAACTACTGCCCCGTGAAGTAAGCTATGCGGCCATCGAGAAGGAATGCCTGGCGGTAGTATGGGCACTCAAAAAGTTGCAACCATATTTGTATGGACGACAGTTTTCCCTCCTAACGGACCATAATCCCCTAGTCTGGCTTAATCGGGTCTCCGGAGACAACGCCAGATTACTGGGGTGGAGTTTAGCCCTACAACCTCTGGACTTCACCATCCACTACAGACCCGGCAAACAAAACGGTAACGCCGATGGACTAAGTCGACAAACGGAACTTGTACCAACCCCATAAACTTCGGTCATCCCCAAACCGATCAGTTAAGGATCAGACTGTGTATACCGATCGCGTCGTTGAAAAGGGGAGCCGTGTTACGGAACCCCCCAGCACCCAGAATATGTTGTGCAGTTATATGTATGTATAATAGGTTCCATGTGAGATGCATGTCCCTAATGCATCAGCCCACAGGCTGCGCCCCTGGGAAGAGGGGACAAGATTTCCCCCTTCTAACCTCCCCCACCTTTGTAATTCCCACAGTAAATATCGGCAGGCTCCGGCCATCTGCGGCTATTGTAATGTATGTCTGGCCTGCCGCTTTTCAATTGGCCCGCCCTCTGTAACTCTGTGATATATTCTGTGTCCTGTGAGTAAAGTGTTGTCATACTGGAAATACGTGGAGAAGCAGTAATCTTTTATATGCGCCCATGTAACCAAGCAATTCCAGCCAGCGTCCTTTTATTGAGACCCCAGCCAAAGCAGAGTGGACCTCCTGAAACAAGGGGTGATACTGAAAGAGGTACTCCAGCACGGTAGACCCCGTTACACCCTTTTCTGACTTTCATCCCACCCCAGTCAACCAGTTTACTAGTTAATAAGAAAACAGCAGAGAAATCCGTTTGGATTTTCTTTTTTTTTTTTTAAATACTCCCTTGGCGGTTCTGTGGAACAGCTCCCATGGCCCCCTGCCGGTCGCTGTATTCTGGCTTCAGCGTATTAGAGTTATGTCACCTTCCAAAACTAAAACGTAATAGGACATCAGCACACCAATAAGTCGCATCATTCAAGGAGGTAATCCAGAAATGTGATGTTCCAGGCTTCACAAACACTTCTGTCAAAACTGAGACATTGCAGATCTATATCCCTGGATAAAGAGGATTATGCGACTGTTACTCTATGTTTTGCGTGTTGCATGGCATGGACTAATCAACTTAATGAATTATTTTTATTACTATTAGGACAGCTTCAAATAATTTCCAAAGGCATTATGCTATATTAACACATGATAACTGCAGCAATCTTATGGGAAAACACTTTACCGAAGAACAGAATACAGGGAATGTCAGGAGGCATGAATGACGAAATTATAGTGTTTTGTTTTCTATTCATTATTTTAACCCATTCACAACTTTGAACTTTTCAGTTTTTGCATTTCCGTTTTTTCCTCCCCTTCTTGCCAGAGCCATAAATTTTCTATTTTTCCAGTAAAATGGCCGTGTGAGGGCTTGTTATTTACAGGACCAGTTGTACTTTTGAACGACTCCATTGATTTTACTATATAGCGTACTGGAAAACGGGAAACAAATTCCAAGTGTAGTGAAATGGAAACAAAAAGTTTAATTCCACAATTTTGTTTTTTAACCACATTCACTAAATGCTAAAACTAACCTGCCATTATGATTCTCCAGGTCATTACGAGTTCGTAGATACCAAACATACACAGGTTCTTTTTTTATGTGTTTGTAAGAAAAAAAAATGGTGCCAGTTTCCAAGACCTGTAGCGTCTCAATTTTTCGGAATCGGGGGCTGGGTGAGGGCTTATTTTTTGTGTGCTGAGCTGACGTTTTTATTGATACCATCTTTGAGTAGATAATACGTTTTGATCACCTGTTAGTGCATTTTATTGCAATGCAATGGCAACCATAAAATGTAATTCTGGGGTTTTGATTTAATTTCTCGCTACGCCGTTTAATGATCAGATTAATTATTTTTATATCTTCATAGATCGGGCGTTTATGAAAGCAAAAATAACAAATATGTGTAGAAGTGGATGGGAGCTTTGCCTGGCTTTTCCCACTTGCCCTGTAGCGGTGGCAAGTGGGGTGATAGTTGGGGGGGGGGGGGGTTGATGTCACCTTCGTATTGTCCGGTGACATCAAGCCCCAAGATTAGTAAAGGAGGGGCGTTAATAAGACACCACCATTACTAACCCCATCGTCACACTGTATGAAAACACAGACACCAAGAAAAAAGTCCTTTAATTGAAAAAATTACTCCTTTAATAATCTCAATTAAACCATACCTACAACCTCGCCTAATTCCTCCGAAGGCCTCGTTCTCCTGTAATAAACCAAAGATAAAAAACAACAATATCCCTCACCTGTCAGTCGTTCTGTCCCATGCCGTGATCCATGTCTGGGGGAAATATCGGATTACTCACCGGTAATGCTCTTTTATAGAGCCCACGACAGCACCCACTGAGAGAGGGGATCCGCCCCTAGGAACAGGAAACCTACAGAGAGATAAAAGGGGCGGCCCCCCCTCGCTCCTCAGTTGTTTTACAGAGAAAAAGGAGGAACCGCCGCCAGGTTTTTTAGTTTACCAGGTTTAGGCATATATACATATTTACAACTTCATATCATATTACTCTATCATATACATCTCCCTATTAAGACACCACGTGCAACTAAATAAAGAAAAGGGAGGGAATCGAATGGGTGCTGTCGTGGGCTCTATAAAAGAGCATTACCGGTGAGTAATCCGATATTTTCTATTCGCCACGACAGCACCCACTGAGAGATTTTCAGAGACTATATAGTGGGTGGGTTAACTGAATCAAGAACCGAAACCCCAAAGGTTAGGTCAGAAGCAGCAGATAGATCTAATCTATAGTGTCTATAGAAGGTGTTTGGTGAAGACCAGGTTGCAGCCTTACATATAAGGTCTATCGGCACATTCGCCCTCTCTGCCCAGGAGGTCGACACGGCTCTTGTGGAGTGTGCTCCCACATGCATTGGAGGATCTCTTCCTCCAGCTTTATACGCCAGGATTATGGCATCTCTAATCCAGCGTGATAGCGTGTTCTTTGTAACTCTGGAACCCTTGGTTTTCCCCTGGAAAGAGACAAAGAGAGCCCTACTCTTCCTCCAGTCCCTAGTCCTTTCTAAGTAGGCTAGAATAGTTCTCTTAACATCTAGGGTATGAAGCCTGGCTTCTTCTGGAGTCGAGTGGTCTTCATAGAAGGTAGGTAACAAGATCTCCTGGGATCTGTGAAAACTAGTGGCTACCTTAGGGAGATAACAAGGGTCCGTCTTTAAAATTATTCTATCAGATGTCACGGATAGATAAGGAGGGTCAATAGACAAGGCATGGAGATCACTCACTCTTCTAGCGGATACTAACGCTACTAACAGTATTGTTTTTAGCGAGATGTTCTTTAATGAGGCCTCATGTAGCGGCTCAAACGGGCTTTGTGTCAAGGCATCTAGGACCAGAGATAGATCCCACTGAGGCACCTGTGGTATATGAATAGGTTTTGATCGTTCACATGCTGATATAAAACGAGAAACCCATCTATCTCCCGCCACATCATAACTAAAGAGGGCTCCTAGAGCTGAAACCTGGACTCTTAGAGTATTTACAGACAGTCCCAATTCAAGTCCTTTTTGTAAGAACTCCAATATTGCAAATATAGGAACTTCAGCGGAAAGTTGTGCAGTATGAAATTGAAGGAATTTTTTCCAAACTCTGACATAGATTTGGGTAGTGGAAGGCTTTCTACTCTTCATAAGAGTATCTATAAGCCCACTGGAAAAACCCCTTAGAGTTAGTAAGTGCCTCTCAAATTCCATACCGTCAGATTCATGCCTTTTACCCGAGGATGGAAAAACGGTCCCTGAGACAACAGGTCCTTGGTCTGAGGCAGGATCCAAGGGTCTGTAGTCGACATCGCCCTGAGCCAGGAGAACCATGGCCTTTTGGGCCAGAATGGGGCTACCAACAGAACTCTTGCCCCCTCCTCCCTTATTTTTCTTATTACTATAGGTAATAGATTCCATGGAGGGAATGCGTAGGCCAGGTCGAATGTCCATGGCACCTGAAGGGCATCGAATATGTCGGGGTTGTCCAGTCTGCAAAGGGAAGCAAATGTTTTGACCTGACGGTTGGACCTTGTTGCGAATAGGTCTATTTGTGGCACGCCCCATCGGTCTGTTATCAGCCGGAAAACCTCTCTGCTGAGCATCCATTCCCCTTGATGAAGGGTATGGCGACTGAGGAAATCGGCACGAAAGTTGTCTATACCTCTGATGTGCACCGCTGACAAGGACAACAGATGACTTTCGGCTAACATCATGATGTCCGAAGAGACTTTCATAAGATTTTCTGACCGTGTACCTCCTTGATGATTTAAATAGGCTACTGCCGAGGTGTTGTCTGAGAGGACCCTTGTGTGAGAGCCTCGTAGCTGGGGAAGAAAGTGGAGTAGGGAATAATATATAGCCCTTAATTCTTTTACATTAGAGGAATTAGCTAATTCTGACCTGGACCAAAGGCCCTGAACTACCTGATCATCAAAATGTGCTCCCCAGCCCTCCGGACTAGCATCTGCTGTCACTATGGAAGAAGGGGTAATGACCCATGGTACCCCCTCTGATAGATTTCCCCAATCTAACCACCATGTAAGGGAGTGTACTACCTCTGTCGTTAAGAAAATTGTTCGATCTAAATGTACCCTATTTTTTGTGTCCTCCTGTAATACCAATTTTTGCAGCTGCCTGGTATGGAATTGAGCCCATTTAACCGCAGGGATACATGATGATAGTGAACCTAACAATGACATGGCATTTCTCAGTGACATATAACGATTTTTGATAGCTAAATCTACCTTACTAATGATCGAATGCTTTTTATCATCAGGCAACCAACATTTTTGGTCTACTGAATCCAAGAGGAGACCTAAAAATTTCTGACAAGTGACGGGTTGGAGTCTGGATTTTTCCCAGTTAATAATCCAACCCAGCCTTTGTAAAGAGGATACCACCTCCTCCAACCTTTGCTCACACTGTAAGAAATTTTTCCCCACAATTAGTAGGTCGTCCAGATATGGGATGACCAATGTGTCTTTTAATCGTAGGAAGGACATTACTTCCAAAAGTAACTTAGTAAAGACTCTAGGAGCCATAGACAGACCAAAGGGCATTGCTCTATATTGAAAATGACGAACTTGACCGTCTATAACTACTGCTACCCGAAGAAACTGCTGGTGCGACTGGTGTATAGGAAGATGATAATAGGCATCTTTGAGATCAAGTACTACCATGTAACAGTTAGGGAACAAATTTTTAATGGCTGATCGAATGGATTCCATCTTAAATGTTGTGGGTTTTATGAACATATTTAGTTTTCTTAAATTGAAAATAGTTCTATAGGATCCGTCGGGTTTTGTAATCAGAAACAAGGGGGAGTAGAACCCCTGCCCCGATTGAGATGATGGAACCTCTATTAAGACCCGTTTTGCAAGAAGGGACTTAACTTCTACTTCCAATGCTTCTTGTTGTAGTTTGGAGTTTAGGGAGGTGAGCCGAAAGGAATCCGGAGGTTTTCGGATGAAGTCTAGGGTGAGGCCTGAGGATATTAATTTTATGGCCCATGGGTTAACAGTTATTTCTCTCCACTGATTGATAAATCCCAGTAGTCTACCGCCCACTGGTGGAATAGGGTTCCCGGGATTTTTCGGCCGGTTTGAAGGGACGTTTGTTAAATAAATTGCCTTTCTGCCTGAAGTCTTTGTTCCTCCATTGCTCTTTAAAGCTTCCCTTTCTGCCAAATGCTGGCCTCCTAAATGCCCTTCTGTAAGCAGGAACAAAGGGATTAGGAAAACCTTTTTTACGCTCACCCGCCTTAGTGAGTATCTCATCCAGAATAGTTCCAAAGAGGTACTCACCCTGACAGGGTATGGCACACAACTTGGCTCTGGACTGGGCATCCCCCTTCCAGTTCTTTAACCATAAGGCTCGGCGGGCAGTATTTGCGAGGCTGGCTGTCCTGGCCGCCAGGCAGAGAGAATCCACGGAGGCATCGGATATAAATGCCGCAGCGCTCTTAATTAAGGGGATGGCTGCCCTCAATTTCTCTCTAGATATACCACTCTTGATATTCTGGTCCAGCTGGTCTAACCAAACCAGCATAGATCTACTGGTACATGTGGTGGATATTGCCGGCCTAAATGCAGTGACACAGGCCTCCCATGATTTTTTCAATAGTGCATCCGATTTCCTATCCATGGGATCAGATAAGGAGCCTGAATCTTCCACTGGTAGGGAAGAACGGCGGGAAGTGGATGCGACAGCCGCATCGACCTTTGGAACTTTAGTCCAGGTGTTTAAATCTTCGTCCTCAAAGGGGTAACGTCTCTTACAGGATACTGGTGTAAACCCCTTCTGCCCCTTGCTCCACTCTTTTTTAATGAGGTCTTTTATAGTCTGGTTTACTGGGAATACGTGGCCCTTTCGCTGAGATAGACCTGCGAACATAACCTCCTGGGCCGTTTGGGGTTCTTTAACCTCCGACACCCCCATCGTTTTCCTCACTGATTTAACTAGACTATTTACTCCCTCAGTCGGGAAACAGACATATTCCTCTTCATCTGAGGAACCAGACAAGTGGGAGACGTCTGAATCAATTTCCCCACTTTCCGCCGACGTGTCAGCATTAGGTGAGGATTTTCTCCTACTTCTTTTCTCAACACTGCCTGAGGGACCACCACTCAACGATTGGAGTTCCTCCCGAATCATGAGCCGTATTTCGTCCATTTTAACGGACTCCTCCTGCCGCAGGGTATTATCTATGCATGCCTGACATAACGTTTTTGAATAAGAGTCAGGCAGGGGCTCAATACATATAGCACACTGCTTGTGCTTGGTCTTCTCCTTGCTTTTTGCCTATAGGGACATGAGCAGAGGAGACCAATGTAAGCTCTGAAGGAGCTGAATACCCAAACATTCTGAAGCATACTATACCGATTGTTGGGTGGATCGTCCGGTCTGGGATGTGGAACGGGATGATCTCCTTCCTGATTTTTCAGTGGAATCACTCTTCCTGGAGTGTCCACTATTCTTTTTTGCAGCATTACCACTTTGCTTTTGTGGCTCTTCTACAGGGTGCTCACTGACTTCCTCGTGGGACGACATAATGCGCACTGTTTTTCCCTTCCTATCGGACCTTTATAGTGCGCCTATCAATCCAGCCCCCCAGCAGCTGCAACCCATTTTTTTTTTTTTTTTTTTCATTACCTGCCTCAGGACACCTGCGAACACCGCCAGGAGGAATCCAAGATGGCGGTTACCCCGGAAATGCAATGCCGACCTCCTGGGGTCGGCCATACTACATCCGGGATTCCGGACGCACTGCGCATGCGCCGGCGTCTGCCGCATTTTTCCGGCATTACAACCCCACACATCGTACCTGAGGGACCGGGGGGAGCCACCGCTGTTCCGTGCCACACCTTCCAGACCGGGATTGACCAGGTAACCATACCGCCATGGTCGTCCTTCCACAACGATGTCCCAGCAGGGAGATCGTTGGACTTTGCAGGCCCCAGTATTTGGCCGCTGCAGACGAGGAGGGAACCAGCAGGAATCCTCGACTCTGCTTCCACTCGCTCTGGAGCCCCTGCCGCTCAGCAGAGACGTACAGGCGGCGTCCAGGCGAGTTTTTTTTTTTTTTTTTTTTCCAGACACCGCTGTTCAGTGTCTACAGAGATCTTCTCTGTGGGCTTCCTTCTAGGAACAGGAAACCAACTGAGGAGCGAGGGGGGGCCGCCCCTTTTATCTCTCTGTAGGTTTCCTGTTCCTAGGGGCGGATCCCCTCTCTCAGTGGGTGCTGTCGTGGCGAATAGAAAAAACAGTTTTCAACCTGGACGGTGCCAAAATGCGACCATCCAGGCTAAGAACCACTGCTGACTGAACTGCTGCGAGCGCTGCCTCAGTGACTGAAGGTGATGTCATTGAGGTTACCTACCGTAACTGAGGTCTGAATTCAGCTGGTCTAAATTGCGGTGACCTCAGTGACATCCCTGCTAGCACCGTGAACTCTCAATTGCCGCTACAGGGCAAGTGGGAAGAGCCGGGCAAAGCAGCAGAATTGATGCATCCAATAGATGTCCCTTTTCTGGGCGGCTGCGGGCTGCTATTTTTAGGCTGGGGGGGGGGGAATAAATATCCATGGCACCTTACCAGCCTGAGAATACCAGCCCCAGATGTCTGCTTTAGCAAGGCTGGTTGTCAAAAATGAGGGTGACCTGGGGGGCATGGCTATG